>NC_060077.1:93807578-94144244 GCF_922984935.1 Meles meles | reverse complement strand
CAAATTTTTAAATGTTACTAAATTTTAAATCCTTTAGACGTCAATAGCCACGCGTACGGAGGGGCAGCGCGCCCTCCTGGGTCCTTCGTCCAGGTCACCTTGGTTCTCAGACCTCCTGAAACCCTACCAAGCGTCGACCCATTTTGTCAATGAAAAGAACTCTGGTCTCTCTCCGAGTCATCGAGTTTCATGCAGAAGCTCCAACTGGATGCAGAGAGTGAAATCCTTGGAGAAGCACAAACACACACACAAATACCAGAAATTGCCCAGGAGGGCGCCAGGACACTCTGCTCCCGCAGCCGGTGCATGTCCTCGCACACGCCCCTCCCCACTCAGCATGTGGCTCTGTGTCCCCCCGCGCTCCGCCCGGGACAGAGCTCGGCCCCACGCACGTACAACAGCACGCGTTCGCACGGACGGCTTCAGGTTTAACGCACGCTGCGGTCGGCTCTCCTGACTTATCCCGAAAGAACTGCAGCGAGCGCCTGAACAGGAGAAATAAAATAATGTGGAAAACACACCCTCGGAAAGAAACATTCCGAAACCTGTCATCATCAATAACCTTCTTGTTTCACTTCTGGAAAACTCTGGAGTGGGCCTGTGTCTGACTTGAGAACAGGTCGCAGAAGGTAACGTGAAACACCTTTTCACAGCTGGGTTTTGTCCAGTTGTGTCTGATGAGAACCAGGGCCACCTCTGAAGGGGGAGCACATCCAACCCGCCAGCCAGGGGTTTGGCCTCGTGGGGTACGGCCGCAGCGCCTGCCGCTGGGGATGCTGGTGACATTTCTGTTTGAGATGTGGATTTTATTTTAAGATTTTATTTATTTGTCAGAGAGAGAGAGAGAAACAGAGTGAGCATAAGCAGGGGGAGGGGCAGAGGGAGAAGCAGGCTCCCCGCTGAGCAGAGAGCCCGATGTGGGACTCAATCCCAGGACCCTGGGATCATGACCTGAGCCGAAGGCAGCTGCTTCACTGACGGAGCCCCCCAGGCGTCCCGAGATGCAGAATTTGCTACTGACGTTGGAGAACCGTCCGACTAAGCTTCTACGTTCCAGCAGAGCCTAGAACATGCTGAGTCAGCAGTGCTCCTGCCCTTAGCACCGACCCAAAGACAGCCCCGCGCCACAGTTCTGTGTAGAGACAGGACCCTAAGCTGGATTCTGATGCTTAAGGAATAGAAGTGGGTATTTTGCTCCATCGGATACAGGAGAACACTCACAGCTCCGTCAGTTGGGGCGGCAACAAGTCTACAAACGCACGTGATTACTAAAGACGTAAATAAGGTGTAATTAGTAACAAGCAACAAAGCCACCCGTCAACACCCCGTCATAAAAACACTGGGCTGATTATGAAGCGGTGCCCCAGGCACCATAAACCTGCGTGGGGTCCACAGGCCAGGCCGGGAGAGTGTGTGTGTGTGTGTGTCTGTGTGTGTGTTTGTGTGTATGCGCACGTGCACGCATGCTCGGCCCCCGCCTGGCCCCTCTTACCTCGGACGTGGCCACACACCGCGCTGTGCAGGACCCATTCCCTCAGCCACGCCGGGGCCTCGGGCTCAGGCTCAGGACCCCGACGGCTCCCGCTTTGTGTTCTGGGCTTGACCCCGCAAGATGCTCGTGTTCTGGCTCTTGAGGCTCCCAAAGGCTCGTTTGCAAAGCTAGTTTCCGCCAGAAACAGGCCCCATTTGCTGGCCGCTAACTTTGGGCCCCAGCAGCTGTTAGGTGTCAGTGATATTTGAACACAGGTTATTAAGTAGAAACAATGTGGCAGTAAAATGATTCTTTGTGTAAAACTACGGAAAGGGCAGATGGTGCACCAGAGGCCACCTGGCCCACAGCCCCGCCTTCTCTCTGTCGCCACGGGTTACGTCACTGGGCTTTGGGCCCGCCGATGGCCTGAGACAGGAGCCCGGGGCTCCCGTGAGACCAGACTGTGTCTCATCTTTTTCTTAGGAGACGCACAGGGCTCTCTCTCCTCGTTTCTGACTTTGTTCTGTGTTGTTCCCTGTTTACTCCGCCCCTAGGTGTGTGAGGCTCAGCTCTGGTGGGAAAGCCCGGGGTGGGGGGGGGGGGTGCGGGGGCGGGGGTCCGGCGGGCAGGGGAGTCCGAGATCTCGCCCTCAGATTCAGACGCAGCACCGAGGGGCGGAAGCGGAGGCGCGTGTCGTGCAGCGGGTGTGTAAGGAGGAAGCAGCTCGCTGGTGCCGGCGTGCCCTGCGTGAACCGGTGTTCAAGTTCCATGTTGGATTTACACCGGCTGAGAACGTGATCTCAGGGATGGCTGGGCTGAGAGTCACGCACGGGCCATTGGCGACGTCGGCAAGTGTCAAACGGGGCGGCCACTCTGGGAGGCGTGAGAGGCCCTGTGGTCACCACCCCCAGCTGGCCCTGCCGTCGTCGTCGCCGCCGGCACTCACTCGGCAGCTGGGGCCCTGCTGGCCAGTACCAGGCTGGCCGAGCGCCGTTTGTCAGCCCGGGCTGGGCTCCGGAACGCCGCCGTGTCCCTCCGTCTTCAGAGGGCTTCAGCTGGACGCTAGCAGGGAAGAGCCCGTCCTTTCCGAAGAGGACTCCGAGCTTCTTAACGAGGAAGGACTTCTTGATACTCAGTACAGTCCTCTTACAGTCCTTTTAACGACACAAAACTGAAAAATCCGGCTTTCAGAATGTTATTTCCTGTCTTTTCTCACTTGTGACTTTGGCGGTGTGGTTTTCGAAGTTTAAATTTGGAAGCCAGAGATTTTCTGTGCTGGCCTGTGTTTGTGTAAAATTATCTTTCTGCGGGTACGTGTGCGATGTTCCGAGCCCGCCAGCGCCAGACTCCGTGGGATGCGCTCGGTGGCCACGTGCACGCCTTGTCCTGCTCTGCTCTTGGGGGATTGTAACGTGTCGTTCTCCTAATTGGTAATGTGGTGCCTTCATTAATCTAATTATCATATCGTTAAAGAAAAGCCTAGGTAAAATTCATTTTTCTGTTTCTGCGGCTTTGGATGCTTGCAAAGCAGACTCTCATTTAATGCGTTCGTAATCACACTTCAGCACCAGGTGTTTGTGACCAAACTCAAGTCGTAAGGAAGGAAGTGAGGCGAGTCGGTAATGACCTGAATCGCACGCGGCACCGTAGGATTACGGCAGCGCGGTTCTTCATAGACGTGTGTGCCTCCTCCTCACCGCCGTAAGACTTAGAAGACCAGAGTCTCCGAGTGCAGAGCGAAGGCCCTGCCTGCACAGCTCGCACGTTCTCTCCCTCCAGCCGGGCTGTCCTCTCCTGCCCCCTGCGTGGCCCTGCTCATCTGGGCAGCAGCTCCCCCTTCCCCACCCTCGCTGGCCCTGGCCTCAGCCCCAATCCCCACTGACAGCTGCCGTCCCACTGTCCTTGTGCAGCTCCCCACCCCCAAGGCTGGGTTCCTTTTGCTTCCGCCAAGGGGTTTGCCTGAGACTCCAGCGTCCACTCTGAGCCCGTTTCTTTGCCTAAGAGAGGGGCTGGGGCGTCCAGCCAGCCCTGACTGCGGAGCGACCGTGCCAGTTTGGGCCTCTCCTTTGTCTGCTTGTTGGGCCCTGCTGTCCCCCAGGTTCTGTGCTAGGAGGTAGGGATGCCGTTCTGCACTCAAAGTCAAATGTATTTATTGATTTATTTTTATTTGTTTTTTTTTTAGAAAGATACTTTTTAAATTTTTTTTGAATATTTTATTTATTTGACAGAGAGAAATAGCAAGAGAGGGCAGCAAGCACAGGGAGGTGGAGAGGGAGAAGCAGGCTACCCGCCGAACAGGGAGCCCGATGCGGGGCTCAATCCCAAGACCCTGGGACCATGACCTGAGCCGAAGGCAGACGCTTCGTTTAAAAGATGATAGTTTCGACTCCCGAACTCTGTCTGCCTGTGGCCCCCGGTGGGGGTTCAGAGTCCCTGCAGGTGTGTGAGCAGCCGCCCCTCTGGGGAGCCCTGCAGCGCCGACAGGAGGGACCCCTCCCCTGCCCCCGCCCCTGCGCCCTGCTCCTGTTCCCCTGCAGGGGTGCCGTCGGACACGGCCGGCTCTCGGGAGCCCTCGGCCTGACGGGGTGCAGTGGCCCGGCCCAGGCTCACCTCAGGGAGGAAGAAATGGAAGGAAATGGCAGGAGCACACACACGTGGCCTTGTCGTCACGAAGCAAGGCCGCCACGAACGGGCATCTGAAGCGCGTCTGCTGAAGGCTGGGCTCCCGCCTTCGCTGTCCGGCCTCACTGCTGCCCCCACACCGAGCGTGCTGGGCTTGTGGTGCTCCTCTGGCCTCCAGATCGTGCGTGAGACACTCCTGGTTCTCACCGGCCACGGCTGTGGAGCTGAGTGTGCTTTGCCTCCAGAATCACGGTCCTGGGGTTTCTTTTTGCATCAAATGAATAAAAGAGCTATCGGGAGCAGCGCTCACACACCAGATTCAACGCACTGAAGACGAATCTTCTCTTGCTCTTCTGTTCCCCTTCAGGACCGTTTCAGTTCTTTTCAAAGGTGGTTTATTGCAGTGCATTTCAAAGTGAGGTAGAACGAGATTTTACACTGTTCCAAGAGCGTTCATAAATCCTCCCTTCTGATGAGCCATTTCTACTGCGCAGACTCTCTTCATTTCGGTGCTGGAATGCAGAATATTTACTTACTCCGTTTAGAAACATTCTACTTCATGCCTTTCTTGTCAAGTCTTCAGTGTTTAAAAGAAAACCGACCTTGGGTTTCATGGTTTTGTTCCTGAGCCTGTAACTGTGCTCTGGACACAAGGAGCCGGAGGGCGATCGTTTTAAGTCCCGGTTCCTGCAGGGCTCGGGGCAGAGGCCTGGCTTCCGGCACCACCGGAGAGCGCGGCCCGGCTACGCCTGTGCTGGGGGCTCCGTCGCCACGTGACCCGGTAGGGGGAGTTACACGCTCCATAAAGAGGTTTTTCAGAATATTTTTGTAACTCTTATCTTCGTCTGACTACAGCCTGACTTAATTTTGTCCTCAGTTATGAAACAAGAGGTCTGTGTCTTGAAAAACAAAATTTCTCCTGCTCGCGCCTTTTCCAAACGAGGGATCAGGGGCACTGCTCCCGGTGACGGGACCGATCAGCACTCGTGCGTGTAAATTCTCGAAGCGCACTGAACCCCGTAATGGAGCGCAGGTGACTCATCTTGGTGCTGGTGGGGAGAGACGGGAGGCGGCCTGCTTCGCTCCTGCTGCCCTGAGAGTGCACCGGGGCAGGTCTGCCGCCCTGGTCGCGGGCACAGCGGCGTCCGGCTTGGAACAGAGCATCTGCAGAGACCAGCGATGACTCCGTGGTAGTGCCAGCTTGTTCCCTTAGAGCAAAGGCGCCAAAACGCAGGTTCTGGGGGGAAATCCCTCTCTTTCTTTCTTACTGCATTAATATGCTCATTAAAACCTGCTTTTTCCTTAGAATGATTTTACTTCCACCGTTTCTAAGGTATGGACAATAGGAGATCGAGGTTTGTAAGGGAAATGATGGCGGTTGATGCTGTGGACTCTGCCAGCCGAGGGCCAGACCGCAGGGCCGTGGACGCCCACAGGAGCCCTGTGAGGTGGACCATTCTCACACGACCGCGCGTCAGCCAGGGGGCTGAGCGACACAGAGCTGAGGGGCACCGTCAGGAGAGCAGAACTGTTAGCCCTCACTGCCCTTCCTCCGTATCCGCTACAGTGAGCCACTACAGAAACCTGTGCGGGCCTATGTAGGGTCCCAGGTTTAGGGGAATTAACTAGGACCCTAAGGTTTTTATGATATAAAACTAAAGGAAACCTATTCAGCTTCAAACTAAGAAGGTCTGAGACTTCCATCCCCTCATTCTGCTCCCAGGAATGTAACTTCTCCTCTTGAACTGAATGAATGTCTTAATTACCTGAATTACCTTTAGTGCGTTTTAATTGAATGTGCAGTTCGCGACCAATAACTCTAAGGGCTGCCCTGAACTGCCAGTCTCTCTCTCCCTGTCCCTGTCTGTCCCTCCCCCTCACACCCTTCCTTACGTGACTGTCCTTATTTAAGACTGGACCAGCTGATAGGGCGGTAGCTTCCAGGAAAAAAATGCCAAGATATTTGTGTTGCTAAAATAGAAGCCAGTATGTCCGGTTACGCAACGGGCCTCGATAAACAGTTTTACCGTGACGCGAGTTAATACTTGTTTTGCTGCGACTTCTAAAAGTCAGCCCTTAAATCGAGCTCTGAGCTCATGTCCTTGCCTTCGTTATTTGAAGAACACGGCAGTCCTCATTACACTACAAAACGGTCTTGGCCGAGACGGTGCTGTGAACACTAAGTTGTTACACGAGCCGCTCCGGAAGCAGGTGGCTCCGTAAACTACCTTGAATTCGGAGCTGCAGTCTCTTGCCCGGACGCTGGGACCTTTCCCTGGCAGCTGCCTGCACGCTGACCTCTGAAGGCTTCTCAAACGCACTTTCTGGAGCTGTGAGTCACAGGCCGTACGGCACACTCACTGAGAGCGCACGGGTCAGTGGTTTTCAGTCGGTTCGCGGACACACAGGACAGTCTCAACAATTTTAGATACTGACCTCACCCAGAAGGAGCGTGTGCTGTCTTCCCCTCAGCCTCCACGCCCCGGCCCTCGGCCACCATGAGTCTCTTCCTGTCCCTGGATCTCGCTGTTCTGGACATTTCACGTGAATAGAATCATATGACGTGTGGTCTTTCCTCCGGCTGCCTTCGTGCAGTGGACGGCGTCCCTTGTCCGTCCGAGCTTCCTGCTGTCTTACGGCGGAATGACCCCTGCCGAGAGTAAGAGCTCACACACGAGTTTCTGTGTGGACACACGTTTCTTTTCTCCTTATACACTTCCTTGCTTTTAAAAGCCAAACATGGATTTTCTTGCACTCATGTCGTCAGAAAGGCTCGCTGTGTTTTCTGGATGCCATTCCGACAGACGGGTCCGGGAGAGGAGCCCTGGCTTTGACCTCACACCACATGGAGACTTGGCACGTCATTGTTCTGTCCTTCTGGGGTCCGCAGGATTGGACAAAACCCTTTTCGGTGCCTCTGTTCATAAATTCATTCTGGTTAGTCCCTGTCACCAGATGGAGAACTAACCAGCCTAGGAATTAGAATAAATTCTTCCAAAATTTTCATTCCCCACATTTCAGAAACCAATCTGGGACCTTGGTGTTGAATCCCATGGGGTCCCCACACCGGATGAGCCAGCTACTGTGAGGAAGGGCTCCTTGCCTGGGCTTCACCGGGTCCTGGATACCTGGGCCGTGTTGTTCTTCTTTAACAAACAGCTCCGTTGAGGCGAAGTCACGCGCCATAACATTCACTCGTCTCAGGTGCACGACTTGGGACTTCCCAGCGTATTCCCAGGATCCTGCAGCCGGCGTCACCGCCTGACTTCATAACCGTGCGTCACCTCCAAAGAGACCGGCACCCGCTGGCACTCCCTGCCCGTCCCCCTCCACCTGCCCCCGGCCCCCAGGACCAGCATCTTCCAGTCCGTTTGGTGTTGGCTGCTCCGGACATTTCACGGGCGTGTCTGTGTCGCTGTGCCCCGCGGCGTTTGGCCACCAGCTGCTGTCACAGGACGGCGTTTCCCAGGCTCATCCACGGGGAGGTGCCCGTTGTTAAGGAATATGTTCCGCTGCAGGAAGACGCCGCACTCTCTTGCCCGCTCTCTCACCGGGGGGCGTTGGGGTTGCTTCCCCCACGTGGTGTTAGGAATGTGCTGCCGTGAACACTCCCAGGCAAGTTTTGTGTGGATGTGTGTGTCCATTTCCCACGGACACACGCTCCTAGTGGATTGGATGAGTCACACGGTAACTCTCCAGTCAACTGTCTTGCTCGGAGGCTGCGCCACTTAGAGCAATGGCGGGGCCTTCAACTTCTGCAGTGGCCGTTGTCCGTCTTTGTGCTTGCGTCCGCCCTAGTGGATAATGTGCTTATTGGCCGTTTGTACATCTTCTGTAGAGAAATTATTCAAAATCTCCCCCATTTTTTGAAAACTGGGTGTTTTGTCTTTTTGTTGTTGAGTTGTAGGTGCTCTTTACATAGTCTGGACACTGGTTCCTCACCAGACAGATGATTTGAAAGTATTTCCTTCCTCTAGTGGTGGTTTTTCTTTCTGGACGGCATCAGTCGCAGCCCAGTTTTAAATTCTGATGACGTCTACTTTGTTACGTCTTCGTGGCTGTGCTCTCGTCTCGGCTCTTAGAAGAGCCACTGGCATGAGGCACTTGATCTAAACTCAATCTGATTCTCGCCTTCAGGTCTCTATTCTGGTCATGTTGTCCCTCCTCTCAAATTAAACTCAAGAGTTCTGATGATTTAAAAGGTATTTTTATAAAGAATTTATTGGCAGCAAACACACTCGCGAATGGACTTGTCATTATCTCTCCCTCTCGAATACTTCTCTTTGTCTAGAACAGTGGCTCTCAACTGGGAGTGACTCCCTTCTCCCAACAGGGACGTTTTTTCGGTGTCTGGGGACATTCCTAGCTGTCAGCAGCAGGGTACCAGGAGCATCTCATGGGTAGAGGCAGGAGATGCTGCGAAACGTCCCACAACGCACGGGAAAGCTACGCCCCACAACGAGCACTGACCCAGCCCACAGGGTCAAGGAAGTCACGTGGAGAAACCCCCGTCTACACTCAGACCTGCCCTTCTGCTCTGATTCCACATAAGAAGGGACATGCCTTTGAGACGGGCCGTGACTCGAGTTTTCATCTTTCTTCATGTTCTTTACTTTGACCCTGAAAGCTCGCTGTGTTTTGCTAGTGTCTGTTACTTATCCAGACCCAGCCTAGAGCAAGAGTAAGGAGGAGCCTTTTATTTTTAAGAAACAAACCAAAAATGCTGAGTAATTACTGCAAGGTTTGTAAGAACTGTTTATATTACCCGCCCCGCACGCACAGGCACACACACGCACACACACACAGTCTCTCTCACATTCACACACACAATCTCACATTCACACACACACACAATCTCACATTCACACACACTCACATTCACTCACACACACACACACACACACACACACGGGAATCTTCCTGTGCGGACACTTCAGGACGTCCGTGGTCTCAAACGCAGCCTGTCACCCCCCTCTCCGTAACGAGAACAGCAGGATTTCTGCACCCACGTGAGACAGTGGTGATCTGGTCCTCACTCCGAGGGCACTGGTCTGTGGAGAGCCACTCGTCCCTGGGCCGCGTGGCCGGGCAGGACCTCGGCGGCGGCTCGGTGCCCCTGTCTGGTGGCAGTTGCCTCTTTGAGATGTGCTTGAAGGGCTGGAACTGCACGTCTACACAGCCAGCCCGCACGGGGCCTGGGTGGATTCTGAGAGCCCAAAGAATGTGTTGCCTCTTAAAGAAAATACAAGAGAGCAAGGGAACAAGTTTCCGTCAGAGTCCGCCCTGCTCCCTGCAGATGCGCTGGGTCGCCGGCAGCCAGCCCCTGACTTGCTCGCAGCCTGTTCTCCGCATCCCGAGCCCCGGACCGGGCATCACCACACTCTCCGCCCCGCCCGGGCCCGGTCCCCAGCCGCCCTCCCTTTCTGAAGGCTCGGTCACCTGCCCGCGCAGCACATGGTCCCGTCCTAGGCCGTGAGACCTTTGTCCATGGATCCTTGTCACCAACTCTGAGTGCGTGAGGACATGTGACGTCTTTCTGCTGACTGGGAAGCCCACAGCGGGGAACACAGGGGTCCTGGGCCGAGGGTCACCCGGCAGAGATGCCGACCACTGCTGTGTGAAACTCCCCCCATCGCGTCCCCAGCCCTGGCAGGTTCCATCCATGCGGCCGACCCCTCTCCCGGCTCACAGAGCTGCCTTCCCGGGAAGGTGCTGGGCCAGGCGGGTCCCGGGCATGTCCCAGGAAGCCCCAGACTGGACCAGGAGCAGAACGGCTGCTGCCTTCCCCACATCGGGTGCGTGAGGCAGAGCCCCAGGTGTGGCCCCCGGCACTGTGATGTTGTCGGGGCTGGTGGAGGTGAACCACGTCCGCCAAGAGGACTGCATTCCAGCGCCGTGAACCTGAGTGAGTGAACAGAACAGTCAGGGAACTCAACCCAGGTAAAACTCCCACAGCTGAGTTCTGAGAGTCCCACAGTTTCTTGAAGCACGTTTAGACACTGGCAGTCACACACACATTTGAGAATCAGGACACATTGGGGCAGGGACACTCTGGGTCCCCGGTCACGGGGACTCACCCTCTTGGCATATCTGTGTGTTCTGTGCTTTGTCATTTACAGGAAGCTCCTAATTCTTGACCATGAAAATTCCATTATGTTTGACACACATCGCCTGGATTATGTTTGTTTTGCTTGTGGGCATTTTGTTTACTGAGAAGGTGTCATACGTAAGGATGTACTTTATATTTGTGGAAGAGCAGCGGCATCAGGTCTCAGAGCAAACTGTTTATTTGGACAGAAATTAGTCAGTGGATGTCCCAGGGCAACGTGTCCTTTCTGCACACTCTGCGGGCTCATCACTCAGGAGGTGGGAGGAGGTCCCGTCTGTCCTCATGCATCCACCCGTCCCCCTGGGGCCCCTGCAAGGAAGAGACGGTGGACGCGGGCTTGCTACAGGGGAGCAGTGCACACCGGGTGCAGCCGGACAGTGCCGGCATCTCGTCGCCGCGCTTGGGTAGTGCAGAGATGACGAGGTTGTGTGACCGTGTCATTGACCTCCAGTCACTGACTGCGGGGTGATTCACTTTAAATATCAAGCTTTTGCTCTCATCTCTGAGACTTTTGGGAATCTTACCCCAGGAAGGAAGGTGTCGCCATTTCTTACTGGAAGACACCACGGACCGTGAGGGGCATCCTGATTTTAGATGTTGATGCATGAAAAAACGCACCTGCGGTGAATAAAATGGCAGCTAAAATGTATGGCACTACTTCTCCAGTAATCCTTGTTTTGTACTAAGTGAAGAATAGGACACTGAGGTCAGCCTCAAAGCGGGGCGTGACAGCAGGACACGGGGCATGAACCTCCAGCTGATGGGACAGTCGGTCCAGAAGTGTTCTCTGTTCAAGTTCTGCTCTCCTCCAGAACCGAATAGGGAGATACGGAAAAACACATGGTAAGCCATGTTTGGCGTCCCCTGCTGAAGCGGAAGTGACCCGTTTTCAACGTAACAATTGAGCGGTTTTCCCTCCAGCACCTGCTGGGTGTCAGGCGCCCGCGAGGTCCAGGGACAGAGGATTATAAGGCAAGCTCCCTGTTCTCAGACACTTTGCAGTGTGGTGGGGAGAGAGGAGTGAGTCTGCGGGGTGTCTGCAGTGGGGAGGAGGGCGGGGAGCTGAGGGGCCGAGCAGGGAGGTGGCCAGGGGCCAGGCAGGGTGAGGTCCTGGCTCCCAGATACCTTCCCCCACACTCTGACCCACCTGGCCCGAGGGCAGGAGGCTGGGAGGGCTGTTCCGGGCCGAGGGTCAGCTTGGTTCTGTTGTCCTCTGTGCCACGGAAGGGGCTGTGAACGTTTATTCCAGTTCCTGGAGATTCCTGTTTCCCTGAATCCCCAACACTGGAAGTTGCTTTTCCCTGCATGTTGTCAATACGCTAGAAAATGCCGTCTCATTCCTGTCCCGCTGTCACGTCTTCCGTCGCTGTGACCCGGAGCACGCTAGCCTGTTAGCAGTTACTGGTGAGACCGCTGGATCGCAGCTCAGGAAACACCAAGTTCGTTTACTGGCCAACCGGTGATGGCTCATCCCCGCTCCGGGTGACGGCGCTAATTATCAGTGCGCCTCAGGACACCAGCTCGCATTGACCCGTGGGAACAAGATTACAAATGTTGGCTGGTGGGATGTTATCCGTTCAGGCTTCCAGAGGGACCTGGGGGACGGGGAGCAGAAGGCCTGCTGCTGTGAATCCAGAGGGCTGGCCTCTGCCTCCCCAGGGCCACCAGGGTCCCCTGCCGCCTGGGCCTCGCCTTCCCTCCCACCCGCTGGCTGCCTGCATGTGTTTGTCCCTACCCGGGAGTCTGTCTTGGTCTGAATCAGACTTTCTGCTGGTGGAGTCACAATTTACGGCTTCCTCACGAGACGACTCCTTGGCGAGACAGCTTCTGTTGCAAGCAGCAAACCCCACTCAAAGCCCCGAGACCTGGGAGGGAGGGGCGGGGACAGAGACGGGAAGTCCTGGCTCAGGGGACCAGCCGCTGGTTTCATGAAGAGCATCTCTCTCCCTGCACGCAGCCCACCCCCCACATAGGCGTTCTGGTCCCCCTGCCCGGGGGGAGCGCGGAGCGGGCAGTGTCCCCGAGATAGTGCCAGTCCGGCTTGGCCCCAGGAGCTTTCCTGCAGCTGTCACCGGCCCTTGGCGCCACGTGCCCCCCTCCAGCCTCCCAGAGATCTGCCAGAGCGAAGGACGGGAGTCCCTCAAGGAGGGCAGCGGGGAAGCCAAGCAGGCCAAAGCCAGGGGAGGAGGCAGCCAGGTGCCGGGGCCAAGGCAGAAGGGAGGATTGTCGCCTTTTCCCCCAGAGTTTCCGTTTTTACTTAACAAACACTCTCAGAGCAGTTCCTGTGTGCCCGGTATGTCCAGCGTGCTTGCAAGTACTAACTTTCCTAACCTTGTTACAACCGCAGCAACCGTACAATGTCACTATTTCCTCTCTTCTGTAGAAAAGGGAACCGAAGCACACAGAGAGGTTAAGTGACTTGTCCAACGTCACGCAGCTAATAAACAACAGCCAAGCCGGAGTTTACTCCCAAGCAGTCTGGCTCCCCAGCTTACAGCCCTGGTGACGGTGCCGTCCGCGCTTCAGAAGCAGCAGGTGCAGCGGAGGGATACTTGTCTCTCGGGCCTCGCTGCAGACTCGGGCGACGAGAGCGGCTTGGGAAAAGTGACTCAGAGAGGGTGGAGGCCAGAGAGAGGCCACGGGAGCCAGCATCTGGGCATGTCCCCTTGCGCCTGTGGCCCGTGAGCTCCCGCGGGGCTGGTCGTAACTGAGAAAATCACAAACCGGGTCAACGGTCACGGGCAGGAGCCTGGTGGCAGTGCTCATGGGAGTAACCAAAGTGCGGGGCGCGCTGTGGCCACGAGGGCAGGTCGGATGGTGCTGTGCGGCCGCGTGGAACCACCGCGAGCGTTCCGTGTTACCAGACCGAAGCAAGACTCGGAGCAGAGCGCAGGGGGGCCCGACGGGGGTGCCGGGCGGCGGAGATGGGGGGGTCGCGGAGATGCGGGGGGGCCGTGGAGATGCGGGGGGGTCGCGGAGATGCGGGGGGGCGTGGAGATGCGGGGGGGTCACGGAGATGCGGGGAGGGGCGGAGATGCAGGGGGCGCGGAGATGCGGGGGGCGCAGAGCTGCGGGGGGGTGCAGACATTCAGCGGTTGGCAGGGACATGCAGAGGGAAAGGGCATCCTTTCCGCTGTGCCCCGGGCAGGGCCTTTTGCAGTTGCGTTCCCTGTCACACTAATGAGATACAATTGAGTAAACACATAGGAAGAAACTAAAATTTTATCTACTCTGTAACCTTAAAGTATAAACTTAAAACGAATGTGCGCCTGGTGCAGCCGGTAGGGCTCCGTGATAGAGGAGAAGGGAGGCCGGAGGGCAGCCCAGCCCCGCTGCTGGCACCTGACCCCTCCTCTGTGGCCTCCGGGCACTGCGGGGACATCAGCACGGATTTCTGCCCCCGAAAGGGCCCCTTCTGGCACCAGGGCTGCCCTGCCTGGCTCCAGGCAGCCGAGACTGGAATTTGAGGAAGGCCGGTTCAGAGTCAGCACCTTCCCGTGCGTCCATCCCCTGCACCCCAAACAGGGACCCGGCGGTTGGGCTCCCAGAACACACGCATGATGACCAGACGATGCACTTTATTCCCAGTGCTCCTCCGTTTCTTCTGTACGAAAATATATCCACTGGCCCCAGAGAGCACTTGCAGCCCAGGCAGAGAAAAGAGGCGGGAGCTAAGCCTCTGCAGAAAGCCCACCCGAACCCAGAGACCCTCACAGCCGGACGATGAGCAGGGGACGGTGATTTACTGCGAATTTTATAAAAACGGGCATCGCAACCATCTCGTTGACAAACGTCCAGATCTCAAGAGAGGGTCTTGTTCTGTTTTGTTTCCAGGAGGGAGAGAGCAGCGCAGGAGAGTCTGACAAGAAGAGGGACATCCGCCAGCTCTCCCGGGAGGCCTCAGAAGACAACGAGGTGTTCGGTATGTGACCTGGAAATCGGAGGCCGGGGCTTCTTGGGCACAGATGCACGCGTTTGGGGAAAGTTTTAAGTTTTTAGTCCCATGAGTAATCTGTGAATCTGTTCTCAGTATTGCAAATGCAGAGGCCACAGGAATATGGGTAAGTCCCCTTGGTCGGCCTCCCGCCATCTGTCCTCCCCGACGTGACTGCGCAGGTGGCCAGTGACAGCTGGTGCCATCTACTTCTTGTTCCTGCGCTTTGTGCCATCTTGTACGTGACTCCAGAGACTTCCCAGGTGTAGCCGAGCTGTACAGTATTTCTCTACTTATTTGACCACTGTGGGTGGAAAACCTAACGGGGCCTATAAAACAGAATGAACAGGAAGTGAGACTGTCCCAGAGCCCAGATATTTCGACCACAAAGAATGACTCAGGAGGTCTTGAAAATAACCGTTTTCTATAACAGTTTACTGTTGTGTGGAGCCTGCTGGCAGGCACGACTCATCAGCATTTCTGCTCCCCTCCCCTCCGAGAAAGAACGAATGCCTTCTCGTTTGATGTTAACATTAAGAGAATTACCTTTCCCAAGGGACCGTGGTGCGCCATGACTCGCCACGATCACACGGATGAGCGAGACGCCACCCACATCTGCCGTGTGCCGTGCTCTGTTCTCCTCCAAGAACCCCCAAAGCTGTAGGAACAAAGGGGCAGCTTGGAGCGTGCCCAGACCCAGGGGGCTCGCTGGCCTATCAGAGGGAAAGGGAGCGGTTTTCTGGCTACCAAAGGGAGTGTCCCTTGGGCAGTGTCTCGTGCCTGCCAATTATGACGCCCACGGCAGACAGGCGTCCTCGCCACACTCCCTAGCCTGGTCGCTGCTTACTTGAGTAAAGGGTTTCTCGGTACTTTCAGTTCCCTGGCAGGAAACGCCGTCCCACTTTCCTATCTCTGATTTGTTTGCTGTTTTTCAAAATCCCTTCTCTTCTGTGACTCCGTCCTGGGTAAACGGCAGTAATGACAGAAGCACCACTGCCCACTCCCTTGACATCTTGAACCGTCGTGGAAGTCAGCATAGCCCAGAGGCGCAGAGGCTGAAAACGATGCAGACCAGTTTGTGGAAACCAGTGGGGTCCGTGCAAGAGGATCGGCATTCGGCCGGTCACACCTGCTGCACGTTGGTTTTCCGAGAACTTGGTCGGCCGGGGGGGCGGGGGGACAGGGGAGGGTGATGCCCGAGCGTCGTCTGCTGCCTCCCCGTAGTGGGGCCCCCATCCCTCAAGGCCGGAGGACCAGAGGGGAGAAGAGGCCAGTACATGAGGCCAGACGCCACCGCAGGTGCTCTGAATGCAGAGGGAAGGCGGTCTGCAGAACTAAACGGTGATTTCCATCGTAAGTCCATCTGCAAGGCTCTTTCTCTAGACGACCTCTCTGCTCCCATACTCCAACTCAGATGTATATTAAACACATAAAAGCAAACGACAGAATAAAAACGTCCAGTTCTAGGTTTCCTGTAATGACAAGAGTAACTTCTAGGAGGATGCTGGCTAAGCTTACGTATTTTAAAGCAAACATCAACGTCCTCATCATTCCCCTGGTTACGTGCGTTCAGGATGTTCACAACAGTGTCTGTCCCCCTGTTCCTTTTAGACACACTCTGCACACGCGTGCATACACACTTGTGACATAGTGTCAGGCAAGAAGGGTCTCCTGTGATACGTGTTTCCTAAGTCGGCACAAGCAGGGTTTGATTTTCCGAAGGCAGCCCTCTCTGGCCCTCTCAGCGGATACTCAGTCTGGGGACGGAGCCGTGTGTACGGGTGACGGTGCTCCCGTTTCCGTCTTGGCACGAGCCTGGGTTTGTCACACGAGTAATCTGTGAATCTGTCATCAGTATTGAAAATGCAGAGGCCATAGGAGGAGGGGCATAGCGGCACACGCAGACGCCGCCTGGGTAGTTTCCTGTGACTTCCCCGGCGAGAGCACTGGGCACGCTTACGTGGGGGGCGTTGTGCGCAGCCCTCACGCGGTCAGGAAACAATCCCTAATGGTCACCTTCACAACACGGGCAGCTGACCCTGAATCCGGGCTGAGTCACAGAAGAGGGGAGGCGTGAGGTGTGGGCCAGCTAACAGCACGTGACCCTGAGCGAGCGTGGCCGGCTGCCGCGGAGGCCTGACTAACACAGGCCAGGAGCTCCTGCGGGGCTGCGGGCATCTGTTCTTGAACTTGCGATAATCCCCCGCTGCTGATGCTTTCCTGGAATCCAGAGAAACCCCAGTCTAAAGGGGCAGAGTGACGAGGGGAAAAGCTGCTCAGTGAATCTTGGCTGTCGATCGTGGTGGCCTAATCTTGGAAAATGTGTCTGAGCTTTTTTTAAATGATGAAGTGTTGTGCAAATGCCACTCCAGATGAAGTCAGCAGCGCCTCCCACTTCCCCGACTAGACAGAAGTTCCCCAGGTACCATAAAAAACCCCTATGCCTCGTGATGTTCTATGAACCCCGAGTCATTAGCAACCAGGTGGCAATCGTCTTCAAGCTCCTGGCAATCGCGTTGTTCGCGCGTCGGACGAATGGACCTTATCCTTTTCCTGACACATCTCTACAGGATCCAGGCCCTCAAGGTCTCTGCGAATGTCAGGAAAGACTGTCGTCCCACAGGTGGTCAGAGTCCCGGCTGAGGGACGGAGTCAGAGGGGCCGGGAGGTCACGGCCAGGGCAGACCACTGGAACTGCCGGCGGACAGTCACAGAGCGCACAGCTGAGACCCGCCACGCTTCCCCAGCCTCGGAGAAGGCCAGAGCCAGCCGTGTGCTTAGCAATGCCCTGAAGACTTTTACCTTTTCATTTCATGGGAAAATCCCAGTGCAGGATTGTTCTTCATCTAAACGACTCACTCATTCGAGCACACTTCTGCGTCTCCTCTGTAGTGTTTTTTCCTGACAGGTGTGGTTGTGCTCAGGACTGTCTGCCTGGTTACCCAAAAAGGAAGAAAACACGGTAGCCTAGAGAGCTGTGTGTTGTCTGAGCTTTGGGGAACCAGGTCATTTTGTGGTTGGCCAGTTATCGGGCTTTTTTTTTCCCTGCCACACACCCACACGTGTGTCGTACACGATCCTTGTCATTTGAAAAGCAGACAGCAAGGAGGGCAGGCGGTCGCCGTCCCCCCGTCCAGAGTCCGTGAGCCACAAAACAAGGGCAGGTGAGAGACAGTTGAGGTCAGCAGAAGCCTGTCCCTAAATTAGAGGGACAAAGGAGCAAAATCCCCAAAAGAGGGCACCCCTGCTCTTTCCAGATGAGTATGGCTCCAGAGTCAGAGCAGAAGGGATGAGCGCCCAGCACATCTGCTGAGCTCGGTCCCAGCTGCAGGACCCCAGGGTCACGGGAACATCGCCTCCCTGCCCCGGTGCGTAACGGTGCCCCTGGCTAAGTGAGGGCACGCGGCCTGTAGCGACAGACTCCTGTGGAGCTTCACAGGGACAACCTTCACCCACTCAGCGCTCAAATGACGGATGGAATTACCTATGTGTAGCGTTCAGCAAGAAAGCGTTCGGTCAACCCTGACGCTCATACAAGGGCAGTCTCTTAAGTACACACGTGTGTATATGAGTGCCTTCCTCTCACAAAGCTCTTAGCTCACGCGAACACGCAGACAGTAAAACAGGGAAAGCATACAGTCGAGGTCGAGTCAGGAAGACCACACACGTGAACCATACGGCGGTTGCTAATAGTTGAACTTCGCGGTGGAGCTGGAGCGTCCCAGCCGCTCCGGTGGAAAAGAAGACCGAGTCCGTGTGTTTAACGTCTCCTTGTACGTGGGAGGCAGTGCAGCTGCGTGTTAGCGGTTCCTTCTGCCCGTGCCTCATCTCTCGCGTCTTGGTCTCCTCCCAGGTAAGCAGGGGAGATGAGAGAACCTCCCAGAGTAGACGAGCACGTTTGCAAATGTGCACCTGTAGGGCAGCCCTGCCCCTGTGCCCCACGGGGACCGGCAGAAGGGGTCTGCGTGTGTTCGTCCAAGGATGCCCAGCTGTGTTTAGCCAGTTGTAAGATCTTTTCTCCCGTTTCGGGTTTTATCACAGACGACCGTGTGGTGTCAGTCACCACAGGGCACTTTCCTGGCAGCTGTGGGGACGAGTGTCACAGGGGAATTACAGTAACCTGGGCAATGAGCTGCTTCCCACCCTGGCACATGTCCCACCTGTGGCCTCACCTCGTCGTTGCCGTGCGTGGCCCGTGCACACCCCTTGAACCCTGCCAGGGACCGGGGTGCGGGCGCCCTCTGGATGGGGAGGACCCGTAAGGACGCGTGCGGCGGGAGGAACTGTTCTGCCACGTCTGGAAAGTACTCTCTGCCACAGACAGACCCCCAGGAGTTTTCATGCAGCACTGAGAAAAAAAACTTGGCTTTTTTTGTTTCCAGGACCTTTCCATGAGGAAATCTTTTTGAGATGCTGTTTCCGATATTATTTCTATTTGATCAATCCTGATTACTAGACTAAGCTACAAGATTAGTAAGAAACAGTCATGATGATACAAAATCCTGTCTCCCCTCCGTAATAACTGAAGGCCAGCCGCTCACCCTGTGCTTTCCCGTGGACCGCGCGTTAACCGTCCCTCTGTCAGGGTCATCAGCGCCCTCCGAGGATGGCTGTCGGCGGCCTGCTCTTGGGACTCGTGGATGCTGACTTTAATTTATTGCTAATGACGGCTTGATTGCTGCCCGAGCGGTCGTTCACATCCAGGCCAGCGGCAGAATCAATATGGAGTGTGTCTTTGGGGCAGATAGAAATCGCAGAGTCACAGCCACTGGTCTGACGCCTCCCCACCACGTAGAGATGCGCGTCTGCGGACCAGGACAGAGGCCGGAGGCCACAGAGACCAGACCGAAGCTCCTGCTCCAGGCCCTCCCCTGCACGCCCCCCCGGACACCGCGGAGGGGGGGCCCTTGGAGGACAGAAGCAGCTTTCATGTCTGTGTTTGGCAGATCCGTTAAAACAGCGTCACAACAGGCGACATATTACTCCCGCTTCTGCCTGTGAATTGCGACTTTGTGATCTTTGAAACCCACACCCACCTGCCAGGGTTTGCACCGCCTCCTTGTAGTTCCCAGGCAGCCCCCTGGGGGGTGCTGCTCTTTGCTTTCTGGTGGCGACTCCTTTCTGGAGTAGCTGCTACCCGGCAGGTGGCCCAGGGGGGACGGGGCCAGTGCCCGAGGGCCCTGAGGTGAGTGTGGGTGCTCGGGCCGTGGGAGGTCTGGCTCTATGGGGCAGCAACCCCCCCCGCCCCCACCATGAGCTGTTGGACAAACGTCCCGGCCCTCGGTTACTTCGGTGAGGCCGTATCCCCAAGTAACTCGGCGTGTGGACTCCAGACCCCTGGGAGGACAACCAGGCCCGGTGTCCCGTGCAAGTGGGGGTGCCGGCAGCCGACGTCTGGGTCGTTGTGAGGAGTACACGCCATCAAGAGAAGTCGCCGTGGCCGGAGCTTACTGGGAAGGAGGCAGGGCCGTGTGCACGGCCACCCGCTGTCTCCACCCAGACAGGCCCGTCCCGGAACGTCTGGCCTCTCCAGGGCAACCCTTCCTGCCTCGAATAGTCTGCAGAGAAACAGGATATTAACAGTATGTGTGGGTGCTGGGAGAGGCGATAAAGGCCAGCGTCCAGAGACGGCTGACCTGTCCGGCAGGCCTCGGAGCCTCTCTGTGCTCCACCACGTGGGCCGCAGGGAGGGGAGTTGCCGGGCTTCTTCCAGGGGCGGCGCTCGTCTCTAACGCTCCGGGGACCTAGCAGGCTTGTCTGTCTCATGGAATAGGCACTCACCCACGGACCCACACGCCACGGTGGTCCACGTCCCCACCGGCACTCACCTGGATGATTCCAGGAGCCCCGTCTGGCTCCTGCTTCCATCCAGACCTCCGCCCTTGCGCCCAGCCTCGTCTCCAGACCATCGCAGAGCACAGCCCAGTGCACACCCCTCTCCGCCCAGAGCCGCGCCACCCTTGCCACGTCCGTGGGTCCCTGGGATCCTCTGATGGCACCTCCTGCACTCCCGTCTCCCTCGCCCACCTGCTCTCTCTTCCTGCAGCACCAGGCCTTTGCACAGGCTGTGTCCTCCTTCTGGAACACTCTTCCCCAGACATCTGGGTGGCAAGCCTGCCACCCCTTCCAGTTTGTGCCCAAATGTCTCCTCGGGGCGATCTCTCCGGACCAGCCCACTGAGGAAAGAGCTGTGTTCGCAGAGGAGGACGGCGCCGGCCCGCCAAACAGGCACCAGAGACTCAGAGCTCCGTGTCCAGCTCGCTGTCACAGTCCAGCAAGGTCAGGCAGGTCTCCCTCAGCAGTGACTCAGGGACCCAGGCTGCTGCCGCGGGGCAGGGGGTGCACGGGCGTTGGCAGCCAGGGGGTGAGACACCCTGCAGGACGACGGTGTCCTTCACTTCCACTGCGGCTCGATGGGCCAGAAATGGTCCCGTGACCCCAGCCCACAGGCCCGGCTCGTGATCATCTCTGGCCAAGAGGAGGGGAGCCAGGATGGGGACATGCTGCCTCCCGCTGCCGGGAGTTTGGCTCCCGCCGTGAGCCACTGCGTGTTGTCTGCACCCCCCGGCACCAGTGGAAGGGGAGCCCCACGTGGCCGCTGTCTCCGTGCCAAGCATTTGGTGACTGTACCGTGATCCGAGGACCCCCCGCCTCCCCCTGCCGCCCTGTCCTCTCCTCTCCTCTGAGGCAGACTTGCAGACCGTCCTGTTCAGGGAGCCACCCAGACGGCTTGTCCGCAGCCTGAGCCATTTCCTGGTGGGAAGCTCTGCTCGGGGCCGCTGCCGTGCAAGTGACGGTGCTGAAGCCATGTGCATCAGAACGGGGCGCACGTGCTCCCGGTGCCGTGAGTGCATGTGCGTGGGCGTGGGCATGGGCGTGGGCACGTGTCACGTGGGCGTGGGCGTGAGTGCGTGGGCGTGGGTGCGTGGACGCGGGTGCGTGGACGCAGGCTGATGTGGGTAAGCGTTCTTCCCACGGACAAAATATCTCTGAAACCCTGTGCGTCTCTTCTGTCCTTTGACATTAGGAATTGCTAAGACTGCCTTCACTCCAGCATTTTCGTAAAAACGGAAATTTTGCAGACCGCACCGGGGGTGCCTGCGGGAACCTGCATTGGCAGAGCCCGTCCCCTGAGGGGACTCTGGTCCCACGGAGGCTGGCTCCAGGGGGGAGCGACGAGCCTGCCGGGCATCCGGAGTCACAGAGGCCTGACGGTGCTGCCCACGCTGAGCCCGCCGGGCCCGGCCTTCACCCTGAAACGGTGGCTCGGAGTCACTTGAGGCCATCCAGGCCACAATAGGACACTGAAAGACTTCCAGAACAAAGAGGGAACACAGACCTTACAAACGCACAAATGGCAGCTGTGATGGGCTTCGGCCAGCGGCCAGCAATGGCCCCGGCTTGAGGCCGAGGGAGGCATGACCCTCCCTGCGTGGACCCCCTCATGGGACCCGCTGCCCTGCGGAGCCGGCCGCCCCGGGCTCCCATTTGACCGCGCCACGTTGCTCCCTAAGTCAAGCTGCTGCTGCCCACTCCGCCCCACGCGCCGGCAGAACTCGCAGTGAGCTCGGGGGCCACAGGGCGGCGGTGGACCTCCCCCTCCCGAAGCCTCCGCCCCCGGGACCAGGTCCAGACGCCTGGGGCCACGGACGGGACCCGCCGGCAGGCAGAGCGGCGCTGGCGCACACCTGTGCAGGCTCCTGTGGCTCGGGGTGGCCGTCACCCTCCATCCGCCCCTCCTGCTGAGGGAAGGGCTGCGTGTCTCCTCCGTGAATCCGTACAGGGCAGCCTAACCGCTTCCTCACCTCCGCCAAGGGCGATACTGTCGATATGTTTTTAACTGGAGAAATGACGTGTTTAGGAAGGAAAATAAAACAGCACAGTGCACTCTGGGTTTAGCAGTGCCGCGGGCCAGATACGGCCGGACTCCCAGCTGTCCCTTCCCATCACGCAGCCTGACCCCGCTCCTGTCCACACTGCGGCCGTGACCGAACTCCGCTTTGCAGTTGCATTGCGCCCGGTTTTCTCCTTGGAGCTGCGACGTGTCATGCCAGGAGGGCTGTGCGTTTTCCTGTCCTCACCGTCTGCCCTGCAGCTCCCTGGCCCGTGGCCACTAGAGGGTCGAATGAAAGGCAGGTCCTTGCTTCAGGCCAGGCTTCCTGCTCTGAGTGGAGTGTCCCTGCTGGGCCTCCCAAACCTCCCCATCCGTGTCTGGATCCAGAGAAGCCGTCCCACGGCTGGCTGGCAGGTGACTTCCTGTACCAGTGACGGTGGGGGCAGGCGCACTGCTAATCGAGGTGATGAATGGGGCACGGTCCCGGAGGTTTGAGGTTCTTGCTCCGGAGCTCAGAGGCCGTTAGAGACTCGAGCATTCTGGAGGGCAGAGGCCGTTAGAGACTCGAGCATTGTGGAGGTCGCAGGCCGTTAGAGACGCATGCTTCTGGGAGGTCGGAGGGCTACAGACTCGAGTGTGTTCTTCACCAGCTAGTGAAGTCGAGGTCATTCAGCCACATCCTAACTGGAATGTTTTGTTCGGTGGACTCCGTGCATTCGGGCCATTTTTATTTCAAGACTTTCCAAATTATATAAAGTGGACGTAGGAAGGCACTCCTACCTTTCTCCCTATCTAACACCAAGGGGGGTTCTTAACCCTGCCTCTAGCTGAAACGTTTTTTTTTTTTTTTTTTTTAAAGATTTATTTATTTGACAGAGATTACAAGTAGGCAGAGAGGCAGGCAGAGAGAGAGAGAGAGGAGGAAGCAGGCTCCCAGCCAAGCAGAGAGCCCGATGCGGGGCTCGATCCCAGGACCCTGAGATCATGACCTGAGCCGAAGGCAGAGGCTTTAACCCTCTGAGCCACCCAGGCGCCCCTAGCTGAAACGTTTTTAAAGTTACTTCAAGAAACCGTGTCTTAATGTTCCGTTTCTTTTTCCTGGGAGCTTTGTGAAGAGCCAAAGACATGAGCAGGTGTCACATCTCACGGTCCCATATCTGGAGTGTGATACCGTGTCAGAGCGTGGCCTACCACAGGTGGAGAGACAAGGGTGACGGGCACCTCTGTGAGGTGACCACAACAGGGACCCCAAGAATGCTGTGTGATCTTGGGGGAGTCTTAGGACGAGATCTGTCCGTCTTTCTGGAATGTGGCCCCAGTCACAGTGGCATGGAACCTGCTGCACGCCGCACGCGCGCGGACACGTTCACACGGGCTCGCGCGCCGCGTGGGGGCGGGTGTCAGGTGGCTCCCGCGTCCCCCCGAGCTGGTTCAGAGGCCGTGGGTGGAGGTCTGTCTGTGTGTGTGCGGGCACGGCGGGCGGGCCGTGGGGCCTCGCGGTCGGCGCGTGACACGCGAGCTCTGCAGCTGTGCAGGCGTGCGGCTGGAGGGCTGCCCGGCCGCTTTGCCGCAGGCCGCTGTGGCCCGTACGGAAGACCGAAGCCCTTTCGCATCTCGGTGCGATGGCGATAGCGGCGCTCTGAGGTCCGCGGCGTGCAGCGGCGGCGTCCCGGCTGCTTCTGCTGGGCAAGAACCGCACATCTGACCTGAAGGACGTGGGCTTTTCCCCTGCACAGCAGGTTCTGGTCCCGGCTTCTCCCCTACACAGGAATCCGCCTCATCGTGCAGGGGTGCCGTCGTCCCCCAAGTCGTTCCTCCTCGCTTCCATCAAAACTGAAAGAGAGAGGAGTATCTGTGATTGCGTAGGGGTGAGGATGGGAAGCACAAGAGCAAAGAGGAAACTGGGGAACCCTAGGCCGCCCTGCAGATTAGGGGAGCGGAGACCAGGGGCTTGGATGCTAGGAACACAGTCACGGCCTGTGTGCGCGCTCCCTGGCTGCCGGGAGATGGTCCTCAAGGTTTCCATGCCTGGGGCAGTCGGCAGCATGTCGACTCCCTCAAGGAGCTCTCCCTGGGATGCGCTGTACACACTCGGCATAGACTCCTCAAACGGGGCCTTTTCTAAGCATTGACACGAACCTTCCCCTGGGCAGCCCGTGCAGCTGGGGGCCAGTCACGAGTGTGCAGGGAAGGACCCGGGAGCTGGCAGCCAGCTCCGGCGAAGCTTATGAAGCAGGGAAGTATGCAATTTGACATTTAAAATATGCGTAGAATATGCTAGTTTTGTGTGTCAGAACCCTAGTTTATTTTCAAAAATTATGTGAGTTTTCGAGGCTTTA
Source organism: Meles meles (assembly GCF_922984935.1). Taxonomy (NCBI): domain Eukaryota; kingdom Metazoa; phylum Chordata; class Mammalia; order Carnivora; family Mustelidae; genus Meles; species Meles meles. Next base: position 94,119,935 of record NC_060077.1, on the reverse strand, counting down.
TTTTTGTAACTGCTTCTCTCCTCAGCAAGATCCTCGAGCCAGGAGAGAAAGTTCTTGCCAGCTATGGCCCGATGAATCAGCAGTTGGCAAGTTGGGGAATCTTGCTTCCGTGGAGCCGTAGTGCTCTGGGGACATGTCGCTACTCCGAGTCAAGAGAGGACAAGAATGGGGGGTAGAATTGCTCGATGAAAACACGTCCATTCTGTCGTTGCTGCGGTCACCCTGTTTAGGCATCAGCAGTGATAATGTCCACGCTCAGGAAAACCCGAAACTGTCCTTGTCTCCTTGGCTACAGGAATGGGCATTCCCCGGGGAGTCAACGGTGGTCAGGGGTTCCCCGGTGACATCTGCATGGGGTGACGTCTGACCAGAAGTGATGGGGTGCGGAACCAGTGGGACAACAGAAGTGACCCTTTCCTGAAGGTGCACAAATCGGAGCCCCGACTTCCTCGAATGGGCAAAATACTCCTGTCAGGCCATCTGGCATAACTTCCGGCCACACTGGCCTCCTTCCCGTACTCGGACCCTCAAAGACAGAAAACAGACCAGTGTTTTCTTCCTTCGTGTGTGACAGGGATCCAGACTGGGACATTCTCCATCCTGTATCTCGGGGGAGTGCAGGGGACAGCAGCGGACCAAACAGGGGACACCCTGCCTCCTGGACATCGCTTTTCAACGGGCTTTGGATCCTCTGGCTTAGTAGATGGGTGTCTTCTGCTCTGACCTCCTTGGGCCTCGCTGCGGACATCTGTCATCTGCAGACTGTCATACCTGTGGGACAGCGACTCGGGGGATGAAGTCAGTGACACAGTGGTTTCGTCATGAGGACACTGTCTCCCTCCTCCCCACCTCCTGAAGTCATCAGGCCCCATTTTTTCCCCCGCACCCCCCTTCACCAAAGGTCCTAAACACGGTCGCTATGATGTGTCCCTGCCTTGCCCCCACCACCGTGTCAACCCCAGAACGCCCCGGAGGCAGGTCACACAGCACTTCCAGGTGGGGGACTCCCCAACAGGGGAGACTCGGGAGCCCCTTCTCACCAGCGTGAGGCCCTGCAAGGGGATTTTTGGTGGAAAGAGTGTGTTTCCAAAGAGAGACAAAGGAGTTCAAATCCGAGAAGCCAGATCTTTAGTCTCAAACCGACAGCGTCCTTCTTACCATCTGTTTGGTGGCCACATTTTAGAAAATTGTTAGAATTCTGGCTTTTTAGTTGTTTTCAGCAGTCCTGTGACTATAATTTTTGCTCAGAATCATCTTCTGACAAGTAATAGATGTAATTATTTCATTGCATGACGCAGAGGTATTCTGGTAGATATGGAATCACGAGCTAATTTGCCGGGATTCAGAATCAAACACTCAACAAGTCTTAATTTCTTTCAGTTGCCTTAAAAACCTGAGCATAGGCCCTTCATTGTCTGATTTCTTTTCTGTCTTGTTGAAAAGTTACACTGAGGCAACGCCACAGTAAAATGGAGACTTCCCTAATTGCTTTCGTTTTCGACGGAGTGATGGAGACATATTTATGTACCATAACGTTCACCTGTTTTAATTAGGCAAACCAATGGTTCTAGTCTGTTCACAGAGCTGGCCACGCCCACTCGAATCTAACGGAGCTCGCTGTCACCCCAGAGAAAATGTCGGCCCTTGGCAGCTCTCCCCGCCCCCACCCCGCATCCAGCCCCCGGGACCACTCATCTCTCTCTGCGGCTTTGCTGACGTGATGCTTGTGGCCTTCGTGACTGGCTCCTCTCACGGAACACGCTGCCTTTAAGGTCTGTCCAAGTGCGGGCGAGTGTTCGCGCTGCACTCCGTCTTTGGGACAGCCCCTGACTTGTTGGTCCCCTCACGGGCTGGCGGGAGCGTGGGCTGCTCGCCCGGCGGCTGTCGTGAGCCCTATCACTGTGCTGTCTTGGCCGGAGCAGGTGCCCGTTCTCCCGAGCGGACACCCCCTAGCAGCGGCTTTATTTTGTTTGTGTGCTGAGCTCCGGAGGGCAGGGCTGTCTGTGGGCACATTCATCTTTATTCTGCCGTTTGCATGGGGGAGTTTATCAAACCCCATGCCCCCACCCCGGGGAAGCGTGCATCTTAGTGTCCGATTCCCTTAATCCCCGAGGATGTCCGACTTGCAGGCAGCTGAGGAACGGAGGGAGCCTGGATATTTGATGGCATCGGACATTTCTTTTCCTGCCTTCAGGAACTGTGGCCATCACCAGGCGACGCCCTCCAAGCTCAGCTTCTCTGAGCCGATGCCTCCGACACTGAAAACCGTTCCCCCACATCCGCCAGAGCCGCACTCAAGGAACAGGATGGTCAGAGTCTCTGGGGACTGTGACCTACCCCATGCCCCCAGGTGCCCTCCAGGCAAGTTGAGAGGGGCTGCTCACCCCAGACTTGCAGTTCGGCGGGGAGGGCTGGTGTTGGGAGAGCCCCAAGGTGCGGTTTGCCCTCACCTCGGGTGACTGTGCTGCTCTGTCCCGGGGGAGTGAGCCAGTCGTCTGCGGCCCTCCAGCGAGACCGGTGCTCTGCTCCTACGGCAGTAAGCCCCATGCCTGTGAATGTCCCAGAATCAGATGACAGCCTCAGCGGTCAACAGCTGGGTCGCTCCTGGGACAGAGAGCGGCTGCAGGTCTTCATGTCACCACTAGGAACACAGTGAGACACTCCCCAGCGCGACTCGGACGGAAGCAAATATCCGCAGTCGACTCGCCTTTCGGCCCCGCCGTGTGGACGTGTGGGTTATTACGCATCTCGTACACGCAGTGTTGATGAACGCTCCCCTCCGGGGTCTTCACGACTCGCACGTCAAGTCCACTCTCGGGGTTGCCACCGAGATGTGACTCCCCCGACGGCTGAATTTTCAAGCAACCATTTAACCCGACGTGCCGCTAGCACTGTGTCCTGGAGACGGGCCTGCATCTCGGGGCCCCTCCCTGCTCCTTCATCCTGTGTGTGGCCGGCTCGCTGACCAGATAAGCAATCTCACTGTCAATTGGCACTTTTTGCAAAAGAAAAAAAGGGTGAGATAAATTGATGGTCGTGATTTTTTTTTTAAGATTTTATTTATTTATTTGACAGACAGAGATCACAAGTAGGCAGAGAGGCAGGCAGAGAGAGAGGAGGAAGCAGGCTTCCTGCTGAGCAGAAAGCCCGATGCGGGGCTCAATCCCAGGACCCTGGGATCATGACATGAGCCGAAGGCAGAGACTTTAACCCACTGAGCCACCCAGGTGCCCTGATGGTAGTGATTTTAAGTCTGAAAATGCCTCGGCTACAGAAGGCGGAAATCCTGAGTGCTGCGGGAGTCTGTCCCGGTTCATGGACATTAGTCACCCTGGCCCTCCTGACCCCCCACGCGAATCCAAGTGGTTTTCAGAACATGTGTCCCAGGCTGGTGGAGCTGTGGGTGTTCCTGTGAGGGTGTCAGTCACGCACACGTCCCCGCACGCGGCTGCCTCGCACACCGCTGACCCGCTGAGTCCTGAACTGGGCAGGTCAGCCATAGGTGGTCTCCCCGGCTGGCTGTCGCATTTTCATGGAGATTATAGAGGCTGGGCTGTGGTTTGTCTGTTCACTGTTCTGAGACGGCTTTGGGTCCCCTTGTCATCAGTGTTCTCAGGATGTAATGTTTCTTTTCCGATGGGAAGGAAGATGTGGACTGACTCCCGGCACTGTAGCTCACTCCGCAAAGGAACAGTTCGGTTGGGATATGTACGAAGACCAGAGACACCCATTTTTCCATGTATCTGGACGTATCTCATATAAAGGACAGTGTTCGTCATGCCCACGCCCGTACACATGCCTGTGCACGCAACACAACAGCACAGAAACCTACCACCATCCTTCGAGTTGTCTTCAGCGAGACATGTCCGTTTCCTAGAAGTAAATTTATTTGTACAGAAAATAGCATATGGCTATTGTTTAACAAATGCTTTCTCCCCATTACAAGTTGAGCTTGATTTGATTTCCAACGTTTCAGATGCAATTTTGTGTGTCCGCAGAGCAGATAATGTCTAGGTTCCTTAGAGGCAAGCGCAGAGCTCCTCCACCGGGGGGGGGGGGGGGGGGGGGGGGCAGAGAGGGCACCAGCAGGGGGCGCTCTCCGGGGCGGTTTGAGCCCCGGGGCCAGAGGATCCGCAAGGCCGGGGCCAGGGGCGGCCTCTGAACTGAGCTCTGGGGCTTCTAGCAGGGAGCCGGGGAGACGAGGGCAGAGCTGGACAGGACAGGGTCGCTCTGCTGCTGGCCGTAGCAAGAGGATTTGGTGGGTGGTGCTAGGACCGTGGTCTTGGTCTGTCAGCGGGCGAGTGCCGGGGGTCCCGAGCATGGCGGGGTGTGAGAGGTTGGGCCATGGGGGAACCGGTGTGGTGGTGACACGTCCAGGCTGAGCTGCAGGGGTGCTGCTGAACGGGGACTGCTGGCCTACAGCGGGGAGGCTAGAGAGCTGTGATGGTCCTCAGTTCTGCAAATTTGCCTTTCCAGACATTTCCCTGCGTTGTCCTCAGGCCACACAGGGCCACCCTGGAGGTCTGCCCTGCCCTCTGTGCGGCAGTTACCGGCCACCCTGGTCGGCCTGGGTGGCCCCGGGTCCTGCCGCAGATCGGGCTCCTTGCCCGGAGGCATGGCGAGCAGGTGATCGAGGTTGGCGCAGAACCTGGTGGGCTCACCAAGCCCTGCCGTTGCAGGCTCATCGGCCCCAGCCCCCCGCATCCAGAGTGGGGATCCACGTCCTGCCTGGTCAGGGCTGATCTACGCAGGCAGGAGGGCAAGAGCAGAAGTGATCAGAGACAGAGGCTTAGGCCAGGGCTGTGTGTGACACAGTGGGGGAGGGGAAAGGGGGGCAGAGCCCTAGAGGGAGTGCGGGTCAACAAAAGTTAAGCAGAGAGACTGGGGAGGATTGAGGTCACTGTGGTGTGAACACTCGGGCACGTGGCTGGCATCCGTTAAGACGGTGTTTGAGGCAGGTGTGAATAGATCGGCTTTGGTACGTTTGACCTCCATCCTCCCGCGGCGCTGGGCCCACGTGGAGCCCAGAGGGAGAAAGTAACATGCTCCCATCACGACACCATGGAATTGCTCGGTCCACTACAAGGCACAGAGCATTCAGGGAAGTGAAAAGCTTTGTCTCGATAAACAACTTTCTAAGGACGACGGTGCGTTTGCCGCATTTGGACTCGTGTGGACGCACAGACTGAGGTGACCTGGCAGCCCACCCCAGCCCTGCTGTGAGTGACGCTGGCCTTGGGTGATCAGCGCGAGCAGTGACAGCCGCCTTCTGAGTCCCATCACATACTGTGTCCTAGGTGCTCAGGACCAGTAACTGGGTTAACCTCTGAGATTACCCAAGACTGGTGGGAAATGTCACCACATTGTCTCTCTGATGTTAGATTCAAGGGAAGTGATTTCTGTTGGAGAACTTCGTAACGCATGCCCACGTACGAATATAGACATGAGCTTATTTTCATGATGTGGAAATGCTGACTTTCTACTTACGATAATTCCCTTATGAAAGTATCAGTTTGTTCAAGGTTCATGCAACAAAACATAAAATAGGTTATCCTAAGTACCCACTGTGTTTTCATAAATAGATCTTTAAAAGTATCTACTTCGACTGGATGAGTAGATAGGGGATATTTTTGGTTTCTTCCGTTATATACCCAATGAAATGAAATGGTCATCTGACTCTAGGATCATGATGAATGGTCTTGAAGTGATTTCCAAAACAGAAAATAACCCCCCCCCCAAAGTAGATTAGTGTGCACGTTACACAAAAGCACATGTCTAAGAATAGTTGAAGCAGCAGGTGGGTTGACGAGAGTTCACCTGAGGCTGTTTTCATAATCTCTTAGGATGTCTTTTTTCTCCCCATTTATCCAGCATCACATCACCTTTCCTTGCTCTGAATAATCATGTTTTATTGCCTGAGTTTTTTAAAGCATTTCACTATTTCTTAACCTGAAGCGTTTTCAAGTTATTTTTATCCTTAAAAACCAGCAGCCGCTGTCACACGCTGGTACGAGGCTGGCACGGCGGAGACACTCTCTGGGTGCCGGATGGCCGGCCGTGAAAAGCAGACATTGTGCAAAGAGCCTGGTCTCTGCTGCGCCGGACATTTGACACCATTGTTCCTTGGCTTCCAGGGACAGAAAGTGCTGCAGTACAGATCTGCAACTGTCCCCAAGAAAAGACCTAAAAATAACTCTCTCACTCACCAAACTGAAAATGTATAAATTATTGTTACACTGTAAGCCAGGGATTATGCCTGCCCTGCAAAACAGAGTACACAGTGACAGGTGAGGAAAGATACAAGTATCATCCTGATTAGTCTGAATTCCAGCCTGAGTAGTTACAAAGTAGCATGACTGTTTCTTGGGGGCGGGTGGTCAGACTGGAAATAATGTTTCGGCTGAGAGAAGGGATGCCAGTCAAAACAGTTAAATCCTGGACTTCTGCTTCGTCTCCATCGGACCACAGCAAACGCCCCAGCGAGGCGGTCCGATGCCGAGTGTCCAATCTTCTCAGAAGAACAAAGACAGGGTTTCTGGAACAGGTGTCTTGGGCTGAAAGGATGAGACAGCACGCTGCGCTCTGTGCATCTACTTCTCCTTCCTTCAATTTGGAACAGCTGCGGGTACAATGTTAGATATTTATGCATTTAACAAGCAAAAATTCCAAAAAGGTCATGTAAAGTGATAGTTATTTCCATTTTATTGTGAATGGGTGTTTCTTCATCTCCACTTCAGGTAGCTCCAGGTTTGACCATTTTTTTGATAGTGCTGTGATTAGTAGGAACTTCACACCTTTTCACTGGTTTCAGACGACGGAAGGTCCGCTGCTCACGCTCTGGGTTTCTGCTGGCATTCTGCCAGTGATTCTTCCAAAGTAAGCTGCCAGCTTCCATCAGCTGATAGCAAGTGACTTTCAGAATTGAGAGGGGAGAAAAAAGGGAGGATAAGAAAATTATAACATTAAGTTCTTCAAAAAAAAAAAAAAGATTTTCTTTATTTAGAGAGAGCGTAAGCAGGAGGCGGGTCAGAGGGACAGAGAGAGAGAATCATAAGCAGACTCCGCCCTGAGCGCAGAGTCCAAGCTGGGGCTGGATCTCAGGACTGGGATCAGGACTTGAGCCGAGATCACCGGTCAGAGGTGACTTCAGTCACCCCTGACATTTGACTCTTAAAGATGAACAGCATGGAGGTGAACGGCAAGCTCGATGCCGACTCACGCGTCACTAGAATTGTATCTCTTATACATGATGTTGTGCAGAAAGTTCCTCAGTGACCAGACGTTTGCCCTGCTGAGAACAGGGCCAGTGACGGGCAGGAGCCAGTAGGGAGGCCCTGGGCATCTTCCTAACTCAGAAGTTCTGCTTGCAAACGTGTCCCACGTGAGATGTGGATTCCATGGACGCAGACGGACTCAGAACCAGCACGTGCCCCTGGCCTGTCCTCCGCTGCTCCGCCCTTGGGTGCTACACGATCACTGCTGTTTCCCTCTGCCCGCGGCTGGCGCACAGCTCCTGCGTGACGACCCCCGGGCCGGGCAGATCAGGCCCTGCTTCCTGTACCTTCCCCTTCTGAGTTGGGCTTATTGCTCTGTGTCCCTGCATCCCCGCGGGCGTCCCCGAGTGGCCCTGGGGTATGAATGAAAAACGGATGATCCCGGAGAGCCGGCTTCCTTTCGGCAAGCACACCCGTTCATCTTGTTTTAAAATAATTGTGATTCATTTCATTCGTTAAAAACAGCGACATTGTTAAAACTTCCTTACGTGTCAAGCCACAAAAGCTTCAAGCCCAGACCAAGGAGAGCCGTACGGCTGTGCCTCTGGGAGCAGAGGAGAACGTAAGTAAGCGCCGGCGCTCCGGGCTCACAGGACACTGACTTCTCCGGAGGCCGTGACGTTCAGCTCCCGGTGCCGTAGCCTCTGAACGCTGCCTAACACCCCCGTTCCTAGAGCCGAAAATCAGCTGATCGCAGAGGTCCGCAAACTCTCTGTAAAGGGCGCCAGGAGCCAATATTGCAGGCTCTGCAGGGCGTATGGTCTCTTCGGTGCTTACTCAGCTCTGTCTTTGGAGCCTAAAGCAGCGACAGACGGTTTTTTCAGTAAACGAGCATTGGCTGTGTTCCTATGAAGCTTTATTTCTGGACACCGAAATTTGAATTTTATCTCCTTTCCATGTGTCATGAAATACTATTTTTTTCTTCTCAAACTATGTAAGAAGGTTAAAAAGAAATTCTTAGCCTGCAGGCTCTCCAGAAACAGGGGATGGGCCAGATCTGGTTGTGGTCAAGGTTTGCCAACACTGTCCACATCACTGATGATGAGACTGCCTTGCTCACTCAGGGAGACCGTGTTGATTTCTGCTCAGAATAGAACAGAAATGAAGACGTCTGCCTGTGAAACAGGCATAACTTCTTGTACCTTCAATCTGTGACACGAGGAGCTAACAGCCGCGCCCACCGTAGGAAGTCACTGGAAGAGCGGACACTTGCTTGCGTGCGTGCGGGCGTCCCTGAGCGCACATGCCCACGCGCGTGCACCCGTACATCGCAGCTGCTCCCTTCCAAGCCCTGGGGAGGTGGCAATGTAAGGCAGAGCGACACAGACACAGATCTGGGGCCTTCCGTTTGTCTGATTCCCAGGTCTAGTCATGAAGTCGTAGGAGAGAGTACGCAATAGGGTATCAGGAGACTTGGGCTGGCGTCTCCACTCGCTGTGTGCTGTGGGGTCAGACTGTCTGGGCCCGACTTCGTGGCCAGCTGGGACAGAGCTGTGCGCTCCCTGTGGTCCCCGCACGGCAACGAGGGGGTGTGGCAGGACCCGCCGTCCCGTCAGTTCTTGGAGAGGCTGCCTCTCTCGTGCTTCTGAGCTGGTATTTTGGAGTTCGCCCACCTCTGTTACTTGCCACCGTGCTGTTTCCTTTAAACTGAGCGGATGTTCCCGTGTCCTTTAACCTCAGTTCCGACACAGACTCTGCATTTCTGTGCAGGTAATAAGGCAGATCCATGAGCCGTTCGCTGCATCCATCTGTTGGGTGCTGCACCGAGTGGTCTTCCAACGGTAGTGACTGGGTTCGATGATGGACCCTGGCGCCCACCCAGGCATCATTTGCATGACGGTTTGAACACTTAATCTGCATGCAGTCTTGGTGGGGGGACTACGGATGACTTTATGACTCGCCGCTGTGACTTTGACTTTGTCTGGAAATAACCTGCCAATGCAACAGTGTTTCGATCTGAACTCGTGGCTTTCCGTGGAGCTGGTTAGCACGCCCTGACTCAGGAGGCCGGTCTGGTGGCCCACTGTCCCCGCGCCTCCCGTGGGGCCACGTCCCATCCATCGCCAGTACTTGGCATGTGCCCACTCTTGTCACGTGTCAGCGTGACCCCAGACACCTCAGGTGAACGGAGCAGCCTCCCTAAAGAGTACCGGCGCTTTGCCGGGAAAGGTGAGGTTTATGCCCCACCGCGGTCGCAGAGCCGGCCAGCACAGCCATTAGAACTCTCCCGGATGATCTGTTCTTAGCTCATTTCTGCGTCCCTCCTGCAGAACCCAGCGGAAGGCACTCCCCCTTCCTGCTCGCCGAGCTCCCGCCAGAACCGCTGGGAGCCGTGCTGGAGAGTTTTATAAAAACGCCCTCCAGCAGTCAGTCTCTCTCCAAACCCTGGACACGCTCCTGAATACAGGCATCACTGGAGAAGGATGTCTGGTGCTCGATCAGCCAGTGCTCGGACATAGGGTGCCTGCTGGGGCGCGAGCCCCCTCTGCCTTTCCGTCAGCCTTCAGTCTGTCCCTAGACAGGACGTCCCTATTTACTCCTCCGGATAAAGGAGCGAGGGGTGTGGTGCTCAGAGCCCAAGGGCGGGTGGCGAGGAGGACGGGGGTCAGTGGCTGGCCTGCTGGGGGACCAACCCTGGATGGCACGGGACGCAGGGAAGAGTCTGGAAGCAGGGAAAGAGCGGGGAGGAAGGTGGTCACACAAGCCCAAGGTCAGCGAGGCCTGGAGGACAGACAGTGTCACCCTGGGAAGGTGGCTCCTGTGACTGGAGATGGGCCCCCTGCAACCCCTGAGGGCACCCGAGAACGCACACACGCAGGGGTCTGAGCGTTGTGGGGCGGAGGGTGCCGGGGCGGGCATGGGAGACAGAAACAGTCCCGTACAGCTAGTGTTTGCCTCAGTCTTTTCTCCAACCTCTCCAAACTAACAAGAGGAAGCAAACCCGTGCTCGAGTGACGGCAGAGCTTTCCAGCGGGTCGACCCTCCAGCCCCGTCCCCAGCACCCATCCCCCGCACACGCGCGGGCACACACGCACACGCACGCAGGCGCACACACACACGGGAGGGCGAGACGGAGCCCGGGAGTCACGAGCAGCAGGTGACGCCATCAGCAAACGACACACACTGTCTCAGGAGGCCCTTGTCCCTCCCGCCCTCCGTCTCCCGGCAGGTGACTGTCTTTCCCGCAGCCCCACAGCGAGGGCGTCCGAGCAGCACCCCGATGCCCTCTTGCTGCGAAGGCTGCTTCCAGTAGGACGCCACCTCCCTCCCCCCTTCCTCGGCCGCTGCACGTGGCATTGGGGTCCCTGCCGCAGTCCGGGCCCCTCCAACCCCAGTTTTGGTGCCCGCTGTCTTCTCTGCCAAAGCCCCAGGGCCCTGGTGTCTGGCGAACCCTTGCTCGCCCACGGTCACAGGGAAGCTTCTCTGACCCCGAGGCCCTCCCCCGGCGAGATTCCTTCCTTCGTGTATAGCTGTGTGTGGTTATCCACGAGCTTGTGGGATTAATTCCTGTCTCCTAACCTAAGAGCTTGTACAAGGGGCCGGAACTCTTCTGCTCAATCCCACGCTCCCCCCGACCCACAGTAGCCACGTGTCGTTTTCTGTCGCGGTGTCTCCAGGCAGCACACTTAGTGGCTGCAAATCCTTCTGGGGCTCCTGGCTCCGCGGCGAGAAGTCCGGGCTGGCTGGCACGAGTCCTCTGCTCAGTGTCACGCAAGGCTGGTGTCGAGGTGTCGTCCGGGTCGGGCGCTTCTCTGGAGGCTCGGGGGCAAATCTACTTCCTGGCTCACGAAGGTTGTTGGCGGAGTTCAGTTCCATGTAGTTACTGGGGTCGGGTCGCCATTTGCTTGCTGGCTGCCTTCCGGGTCACCCTCAGCAGCTGGAGCCCCATCTCTGCCCTTCGACCACCCCCTCTGAAGCCTGAGATGCTGCTGCCCGTCCCTTGCGGCTTGCCTGGGGTCCCTCTAGCCTCCGCGTCGTCCGCCCGCTGGAGAAGCTCTCTGCCCCCAGAAGGGCCCCGTGGTCGGATTAAACGCTCACAGGTAATCTTCTGTTTTCAGGGTGATACAACATAATCACGAGGGATACCTCACACTTTTACAGGTTTTTAAGGATTCCCAAGAGAATCGGGTAATTGTGAGAATTACTGCGGGCCGTCCTTGGACTTCTGCATGACGTAGGAATGAAGCGTGTGTTGGGTGGGTAGATGCGTGGGTGGATGGACAGAACAGCGGGTGGACGGCCGGACGGACGGGTGCTGGGCGGACGGGTGGCTTGTGGAAGCGGTACAGCCCCTTACTGCTGTGCACGGGTATTGCCGGAGTCATTTCTTTTTAAACACTGTGACAGCCACAGTAACAGCAGCCCTGACCGGTGGCCGGTCCCCGAGCGCCAGTGCTAAGACACTTGATCGTGGCGCCTCAAGGACTTGTCAGAGCGGCGCGGTGAGGGAGCGCCGGCACTTCGCCCCGCTCCGCAGCGGAGGCGCCGGGACTTGAAGAGATGAGCTCACGTGCCCGAGGCCGCGGAATAGGTGGTGGGACCGAGAGCCCAAGTCAGCTGGACTGGACGTCAGCCACAGCCTGCGGCCTCCCAGTGCAGATCCAGTTTAATTCTCCTGGGGCTTACCGAGCCCCCGCCTCCGGGTAAGAGAGACACAGAGGCGGGAACGTCAGCGACCGCGCTGCCCCTGAAGAGCAGCTCCGTGTTCCTGTGATGCCGCTTGACGGGAGAAACCTTGCAGCCTCTCCGGGCCCGTTGGTGGCGGGTGCGGAGCTGCGGCGGGGACCGACAGAGGCTGCTCGGACGGAGTCCCTGCGAGGCCCGGACTCACGGTGGAGCCCGGCCCGACCCTCGGGGCTGCCTCTCCCGTGACCCCATTCCTGCTGTGGGAGGAATTTAGCTATTTAGAGAAATAAACACTGTATGTTCTGGGTACACAAAGGAGGCTTTGGTGCCGAGATGGGTGGGTTGATAAGATTCGTTTGTGGAAAAGTTTTCAAGAAATCCCCGCGTGGCCGGGAGGGCGGCTGCGTGCCTCTCACAGATGCAGAATTTCTGCCACAGCAAATCCACAGGCCACCACCATGGGCCTCTTTGTTTCCGTCCCCTCCCTGGTGACCCCGAGCACAGCAGGCCGGGGACAGAAGTATTCCACAAACAAGGAGGGTCCTTTTGAGCCCTGGCCTACGCTTGCGAATTCCAGGGCTCTGCCCGCCCAACCCCTGCCATCCCCCGCACCCCTCCCCTACCCCGCCAGCTCCTCTGCAGAGAGGGGCCGACCCGGCCAGGTCAGAGGCACACAGGCAGCCTGGTGTCCCGTCTCCTTGAACTGACAGCCCGCCCGGCCGTGGTCATGTGCCCTTAGCATGGGCTCCTGCCCCACTGGACAGCACGCTCCTCGCCGTCTTTTTATTTGTTCATTTATTTATTTATTTAGACTTTTTGTATTTATTCAAGAAAGAGACAGTGTGTGCCAGAGAGAGAGCATGAGCAGGGGGGAGAAGCAGAGGGAGAAGCAGGCCCCCCACAGAGCAGGGAGCCCAGCGACTTGGGAGCTCGATCCCAGAACCCTGGGATCAGGATCTGAGCCAAAGGCAGACGCTTCACCGACGGAGCCCCCGGCACCACATGTTACCAGTCTTTTTAGAGTGAGGTTCCGTGCAAGCCTGGCCTGCGAGCCTGGCTGCTCATCGATGGGAGGCAGCCCCTCGCAGGAAAGGGGTCCTCACCTGCGTCCGTCTGCAGGGCCGGAGCTGGGGGCTCGGGCAGAGGCAGGGGTTCCCGGGTCCGTGCTGCAGAGCCCGCGGGCTGCCTCCTGCTGCTGGTGCCGGGCTTTTCACCCACGGGCACCGGCCTCAGGGTTAATCAGAGCCCCCCCCCCCACAGGGCCACACGCTCGGTGCCCAGCTCGGCGCCTCCGGCCCCCTCCGTGGCAGCAGTGGCTGACGGTCCACACAGAGACATGGCAAGATGCTCCTTCTGGGGCCCATCATACCAGTGGGACGGAATTTTCGATCCCTTAACACACCTGCATGCCCCGTGTGAAGAACCTTGCTTAGCAACAGGGGGTATCTCTGGCCCTAGATGGGAGAGGGGTCTTTGCCTTCACCTCCAAAGCCCCGTCCACCCCCCCCATTGCCTGGTCTCAGGCCTCAGGGGAGGGAGAAGGGGTTCCCCAGAGACAGGGTCCCAGGAAGGCTGCCTGGTCCTGCTCGGAGGCGGTTCGGGATGAGGCAGAGTGGGCCGAGCCTGCAGCTGCGGCTCCCAGCATCCACCGTGGAGCTCGCCCGCCGGCAAGACCCGCGCGCCCTCTGCACGCCGGCCGGTGTCTCGTTTCGCACTTGGTTGTAGCAAATTGTGGGAGCTAAACTGCGCTTCTCTGCTGTCCGAACGTGTTTACCTCGGTCAGTCCTCACCAAGACCCCAAGGAGAGTCTGTAACCTCGACTCTGGTGCTGGGACCCTCCCCCACTGTGGAGAGCTCACACTTCCAGGCCCAGAGTGTCCAGGCCAAACCCCTAGAAAACAGGCAATAACAGCAACAGAAAATGCTTCCTTCATGGAAAAGCAGCCTGGAAATTTCGTTCCGCTGTAACTGAAGACTAATTCCATACCTTCAGCGAAGATGGGACTCTGGCCCAGCCTCAGGTCTAAACGGGGGTCACAGTCATTTCTCCGGCTCTCCTGCGGCTCTGTGCTTGGGGGAATGGAGCAGGTTCTCGCTGAAGATGCTGGTGTTCGGAGCGGTGAGCGACGGGCCGGCTCGGGGAGGACCGGCTCCCGTGGCTGGACGCGCGGGAAGGCGGGCACACGTGCTCCGGAGGGTGATGTGCTCATTGGCAAAACCGCATTCCATAAAAATCCTGAAACAGGAGAGCCACGCCGTCTGCCCGCCGACATTAGCGGTCAGGATTTAGAAAGACCTCTGGGGGAGAGTCAGTGTTGTCCTGTTTCCACCTAGAGTCCTGGGCTTCTGGATGGTTCTCCCTGGGCTGCGGGAGGCGATGCCCCTTCTGTCGGTTATTTTGGAAGTAGGAGCTCTTCCGCGAGGGTCTGAGGTTTTGGTGACTCTCTTGAGCTCTTTGCAGCCGTCTCTGTATCTCAAGCTCTTCTTGACTATAAGGGATGACGTGTGACTTCAGTCGCCCGCTCTGAAGGACGCGGACTTGGGCCTGTCAACTTGTCCCCGTCACAGAGGACCTGAATTCGGGTCAGCTGTGGTGTTCTCGACTCTACGATGGCTTCAGCTGTCTTGGGGATCCTTAAGATACCACCAGGTGAAAACATATGAGGGAAAAAGTTAAAGCATGAGTTTAAAAACAACAAATCGGAGATGAGATCACTGAAGATTTCCTCCATTTTGTGGCTTCGTTCCATAGTGATGGTCCCTTTAATCGAGGTCACGCTGAGACTTCGAGCTAGAAACTAAGGATTCATCTGAATGGTTATGACAAAGAGGACATGCGGGCGCATTTCCATGTATGGACTTAGTTTTGGGTAGTACTTCCTGAAGGGAAGGCAGCTAGGAAAGCAGATCGTGGATCGCTCGGGAGAAAACTGCTGTTGAGTGTAGCCGGAAAACAGAGCGTGCCGCTTGTCTGAATTCTGCCATTGTGCATTTAGATAAAGTCACCGAGTGTCCCGGCGCCAGCGTCCCCGTCACTGTGCGATGCCCTCTCTGGCCCAGGAAGGGGACTGGCTGCCCCATTTAGAACTTTCTCCAGGCAGGGTCCCTGCGATCTCGGGGTCCCTTCTCCATGGGTACCACACGGTATCGCAAGCAGGGCTGCGCGAGGTGCATGATCCGGGAGACAAGAAAGTGGTATGGGCTGGCCGGAGCCTTCTGTCCAGCTGCTGCCTGCATGTCTAAGGACGCTTGTTCCTAGTTTGTTGTACAAGGGTTAGGGTTAGGAGTCCCCCTGACCCTTAGCAGTCATTGGTCCTATGGGCCCGAGATAAGATATGGAAGCAGTGACTCTGGGTGGGCTCCTCTGGGGCCTCGGAGACGGTGGCCACAGTGTTTGAGCCCACCACAGGGGGTGGCTCGGACTGCAGGCTGGGGACCCGTGTTTTGGAACCAGGAAGTCCTAGTTGCTTGGATGAAAAATCCCAGTGATGGAGGACAGACTCATTAAATCAGTTCAGTTGGGACTCTGTGGGGTTTGGGGCCATTTATGGGATCTTAACGCAACTCCAACAAACTAGACTTGTACTCTGGGTTTGGGACCTAACTAGATATGCCCTGAGAAAAGATACTTTTAGAAGCCAAGGTAAAAAGATGGATTAAACCAGTCTGATCCCTCAAAATGAAAATCACTTTTTATTTTCTGTCCAAATATTTGAAGGATGTCATGTAGAAAACGTACATGCGGAGAACTGCTCACAAGAGCTGCTCTGTGGGGAGATGTCCTGGTTGGTGGCAGAGTGAGAGCCGTGGGTCTGAAGTAGAAGCAGCTGTGTCTGGGGGTTTGGAGTGTTTGCAGGGGATTGGATCTGGATCTCAGGTGTCCCGGAGACCGGGGCTTCCTCATGCTTTCCCAGCCTTGACCTCGCCGGAGGTCACTCACAGAGCCAGGGAGACGGGGGCAGATTGAGCAGCCTCTTGGCAGGAGGGTCCAAAGTGACCATCAGAGATGCTTTTCCTGGTCCTTCAGTACGAGATCTCCTTTCCGTGTTGGAACTGAGCGAGGCTGTGGCAGTTACGTGTTTTCTCTTGACGCTCTAGCGGGCATCGTAACAACGTGCCCAAGTCCCGAGACAGAGGGATGGAGAGGCGTCTGCCGCCCTGAGGGTTCAGCACGTCCCCGGCCCAGGAAGTCTGCCCCACTGTCCAGAGGGAATGACGCACAGAAGCAAAATAAAGCGACAGCGACGGCCTGGGCGGGCAGGTCTCTACTGCCCACTGCACAGTGTCGTACTGGCAAAACCGCTAATCAGCTGAGTGATGGTGACTTTTCCTTGTTTCTGCCTCATCGAACACCTGATCAGCCTTGAATATGAAACGTTATTCAACGACCCGAGCGAAGTCCGTGTCGGACGATCCCCTCGGTGTAGTATTTCCGGATTTCTGCTCAGAGGAGAGAATGTGGAAGTCAGCAAGGCGGCATCTTCCGAGTGGAAGTCTCTCATTTGAGTTCAGTTTCACAGAGGGACTTGCGCTCCCAGAGATGATTCCTGGGGTGTTTATTCTGGTCCCATGAGCGGCCGAGTCATGCTCCCAGTAACTGGAGAAATGCCGTTATTGGCGTTGGCCTGGCATTTAGAGAGAGGCTCAGACCCAGGAGGTCATCTGGGGCCGTGCCCACAGCAGCCACACCCCACAGCTCAGCCCGGCATGGGTGCAGCTTCCCAAGTCCATGCAAAGGGACGAGAAGTGCTGGGTCCCCACCCGGCGACAGCATCTCCGTGGGCAGGAAGCATCCCTTACCCACCGTAGCGGGTCTGTGCTGCTCGGCAGGTCCGAGGTTAGGCTCTCGTCCCCAGTGACTGCGCCCGGCAGTGGAGGTGAGGGGGCAGGGCCATCCCATGCACTCTGTGCTGTAGTTGAGATGCAAACCTGGGTATCTGGACGGTGACTAACTCGCCACTCCACCAACCTGGTAAGAAAAGCTGAATCGGCAGCCATCGCTGCTTTCTGATTTCTCCGGTCGGGGCTGCGGCTTCACATCTGTTCTTTTTCTCCTGTGCACACATGCACGCACACACACGCATGCACACACATGTGTACACACTCACATGCGCACACACACATACACATGCACGGTTTCGATGGAAGTTATTCATGAAATTTGATTCCCATGGGTGCGTTGGAGGAGAGCGTGAGATACATGCTCCGCTTTACAAAGTAGGAATATTGGGCCCCTGGACGGAGCAGTCAGTTAAGCACCTGCCTTCGGCTCGGGTCATGATCCCAGCAGGGGATCCCCTGGGATGCACTCCCGACTTTGGGCTCCCTGGTCAGCAGGGCGGCTGCATCTGCCTCTCCCTGGGCCCTCCACCTCCCCCACTCCGTGCTCGCTCTCTCGCTCGCTCGCTCTCAAATAAATAAAATCTTTAAGAAAGTAAGTAAACAAAAATAAAAAGTCGTAGTATTTAACTATAAGACGACAATCCCTTTGTCATCCCATTGCTTGAGACAGTCTCAGGGGTATTGGGTGCGCGTCCTGCTCTGGTTACAGAGGGCGAGTTTTCCAAACAAGCGCGGAAAAGGATGTACCCCGAGCTCCTGTGTGCTCAGGGGTGGCCCGTCTGGCCGGAGTCGAGGTACAGGATTCCCGAAGTCAGCTTGTTTTGGTGTTCAACCCTCCCGAACGTGTTCTGCCAACGCGCACCCCTGCTGTAAGTCGGGAGTGGCCGGTGTGGCGGAGCAGGGGCGCGTGCAGGGAGACACATCCCCTGCGGTGCACAGGTGGGTGCAGCGGGTCTCCTGTTGGCAGAGGGGTCGTTGGCTGAGCTCTTCAGTCGGGCCAGGTGGCTCTCTGCCAAGGCCGTCTCTCTCCCCGCAGCCCCGCTCTGAAGCAGCTCTGACCCACACGTGCTATAGCTGCCAGTCGCCCGCAGGGAAGTCTTGCGCTTAGAGGCAAACTCCTCATTGCAGGTAAAGCCAGTCCGGGCAGGAAGAGCGGGTGCGAGGCCCCCAGAGCCGCGGCGTCCCCATCGCAGACCTGGGCCAACATCACTCCCCCACCGATTCCCGTGTAACGCTCTGCGTCTGCTTCCTCATCTGAACAGAGGGGCTCCTAAAACCACCTGCTTCTAGGGCTGTCGATACTGAATCTGGAACACCCAGGCCAGGCGGCAAAGGCCTCCCTCCCCGGGGCTCTGAGTAGCCTCTCTCTGAAATAAATGCCTGCTCGGGCACGTGTTGGAGCTCGAACGGAAGAACAGGCAGCCGAGCCTCTGCCAGGTGCACGTGGCAGTGGGGAGCCCCTTGGGGCCTGCACGAGGGGCGTGGACGGGGGGCCTCGTGCAGGTGCTTCCAGCAGCTGTGGGTAAAGGGGATCCCGCGAGAGAGGCTTGGAGTCTGCGGACCAGCGATGATGGTGGAGTGAAACCCCAGCAAGCAGTGGCAAAGAAAGAGCGAGCGAGCGAGAGAGAGAGAGAGAAAAGGGAGAAATAAGGGAAGAAGGCAGTTGTAGTCAGTCAAGTAAGATATAATCCAGGGGAGAAGCCACAGGGTTTAGGACACCTGCCTGCCGGGGCTCCATGGGTGGAAGACAGCCGGACCCGCAGGTGGAAATGGGGCCACCGTGACCTCCGGCTGGAGCCTTGCCCAGGCTCTGCCCTGGGTGAGCTTCACTAACCGCACACACCCCTGCCCCAGTATCACCATCCTGCTTGGGGGCATCTCTGTTCCGGAAGCCACTGTGGCATGAGTGACGTCTCTGTTCCTCAGAAATGCCCCGGGAAGCCATTCTGGGATTTTAACAGCCACTTTCGGAAGTCCCGGACGTTTCCCACCGAAGTTTTCTGGAGGTCATTCTAGCAATTACGTTGAGGTGGGCTTTTTTTTTTTTTTAAGAAGTTTTTTCGCAAATTCCTGTAGAATTTGAACAACACCAGAGCATTCTAACCTTGTGTCCTGGCCGAATCCAGCCCACGCCTCCCTAACTGTGCACCAAGCGCTTCGCTCCATAGTTAGAGTCGAAATAAAAACTCGGCATCGGGCTTTAACTCGATGCAAGCTGCTATGAACTGACAAATTAAAACTGCTCTCATCCCAACCAGAAATGCTGCACATCCACAGATTTCAACCGCTCCCCGCGCCCCTGTGCTCAGAGAAGCTCCTTTTAGGACAGGAACGCCCTTCTCTGTGCCTCACAAACAGCCCTATTCAGGGACACAAAGCCCAACTGTTGTACAAGTATTAGTATTCAGATGCGCTTGTGTTTTGTTAATGCGTTTAATTACGTACAATGCAGCTTCTGTTTCTCTAGCACATTTGCATAAATTCGTATTAGCCACAGAGTATAGAGCAGAGCTACAGGTTCAGACCCTATTTCTGGGGCAACGTATAAATTAGCCACGCGTCCCTGCAAAACCTAGAGCTTGACCCCGGCCGTGGTCTTGGCCTGTGGCTACGAGGCAGGGAGGCATTTAGTAGACACACTGGAAATAACCGTGCTCTTATGGGGTTCAAGTTCATCAGTGGTCGGAGACGACGGGCCGTGCTCTAAGTGACGTGTCCCTAAGGCCTGGGTGCACCTCCCAGCCGCGTGCTGTCCCACAGGGGCCTGAGTGAGGTCACGGTGGTCCCAGTGCCAGGTGTCCGCCTTGAACTCTGTCCCTGGCAGACAGTGAGGACATACGTTGGGGGTGACACCCTCATCCTTGGAGACATGGGTGATGATCGTGTCTGCCCGATGGGCGTCATCCATGGGACCGTCTCCTGACCAATGTGGTTTTGGTGAAAGAGGGTGGGACCGTCTGCCTTTTGTGACCGATGTGTTAGGGACCGTTGTGTTAGGGACCGTTTTGTTAGGGACCGATGTGTTAGTGACCGATGTGTCAGGGACCGACGTGTCTGGGACCGACGTGTCAGGGACCAACGTGTCAGGGACCGATGTGTTAGGGACCGACGTGTCAGTGACCGATGTGTCAGTGACCGTTGTGTTAGTGACCGATGTGTTAGTGAAAGTGCGTGTGGTCGGCGCACACTTCTGAGAATGTGTGTGGTGCAAGGAAGAGGCCGCTGCCTCTGCCGGGCCCCTCCTGGCCCCCCGCAAGGGGACCTCCGTGGCCTCACCTCCGTCTCTCCCGTGGCCGTCGGTCCCTCCTGCCTGTGCCCACCGGCAGGCCCCGCCGCCTTCTTCCCAAAGTCTGGTCCTGCCCACATCCCACAGGGGTCTCTGGCCCCTCTTGGAGCCTTTCTGGCCCCTGAGGCATGTGCAGTCTTGACCCGGCTCCTGGGCCTCCCACACACCTGCTCCTCTCACCATTGCCTCTGGCTCCGCGTCTTTGTGCTGGCGCCCACCCCCTGTGGAGGCGCCCGCACTCCGCCCCAGTGTGCCCTCGGCCCACTCATTCCATCCCTCACGGGACCTCCCAGGAGCCACTTACCCTGCTCTGTTGGCTTCGCTATCTCAGGTTGCTTGTGAAGGTCCACACCGTATTTGTGTCCTGTGGCCACAGCGACAAATGAGCACAGACTAGGTGATTTATAACAACAAGAATTTCCTCTCACCCTCTGGAGGCTGGGAGTCTGGGGCACGGTATCCGCAAGGCTGTGCTCCCGCTGCCGGCCCCCGGGGAGGACCCCCGCCTCTTCCCTCCTGGCGTCCCCGCGTCCCTCTGCTCCCGCCGCCATCACACGGCCTCTGCCCCATTCGTCTGTGTCTCCGTCCGAAGCCCCTCTTTCCATACGGACACCAGCCATGCGGTGGGGCCCACGCCCCTCCGGTACAACGTCTTCTTACCACGCTTGTATTTGCAAAAAGCCCTATTTCCAGACACGTTCACATTCACAGGGACAGGGGTTTAGGATGGGGACCTGCCATTCTGGGGACACTTCATTTCATAACACGCATTTCCATCTGTGTTCGTGAGACAGGGACCACATCTTGTTCTTTACTGAAGCCCAAACGTCCAGCTCAGTACATTACACTTACTATGGGCAGGTGGCCAGGTGGGTGGGAGGCTGGTGAGTGACTGGGTGGCCGGATCTGTAGGTGGAGCCGTGGGTGGTCAGGGAGGCAGGGGTCTAAGCAGGTGGCTGAGCAGATCAATGGTTAAGTGCGCGCTGCTGTTGGGTAAGCGTCAGTGAGCAGACTGGTGGGTATTTGGGTGGGTGGGTGGATGATACTAAGGAACGTGTGAGCAAACCCACATTTTCTCTAGGTAAGTAACGAGGGGTGGTGTGGAGAGGACGTGCACGGACACCTGACTCGCACCTTGAGGGCAGAACGGGGTATGGCCGTTCTGGAAGAAAAGGCTCTGTCTGTATCTGTGTGTCCGAGCTGAGGGAGGGTGAAGCCCACAGAACAGGCTGTTCCCACTCCAGACTTCACCACTGTGGCTGCTCGCAGAGGAGCCGCATGGAAACGTCCTGAATAAGCAGTTCTCTGGAGCAAGAGGCCTCCTGTGGAATCTGGAAAACACAGGATGCCAAATGCCCGTTTCTTCGGGGCGTGCATTGCAGAAAGATGTGGGAAGTTCCATTTTCATCAAGTTTGCTAAAAATACCTTGTGCTCCCAGCGCGTTTGGCTTGGGCGCCGGGGGAGCGTCCCGCAGACCTGGCCCGCCCCGTGCGGGAACCCAGGGGAGGCGGCCGTGTCCACGCCGGCCACTTCCGTGAGAAGCGGGGTGCGCTTGGCCTGGAGTGCCAGAGGTTGAGTGAGGGACCCCGAGACGAGACCCGCAGGTGGGACGCTCGGGGCAGGTGGGGCCCTGCCAGAAGCCGCCAGGGCTGCCTGCCTGCTGGCCGGCCGCGCTCACACTCCGTGGCTTTGGTAGGAGACAGGCAGGTCCCTCGCACTGGAAGAAAGCGGCTTTGTCCCGCGCTCTGCTTTGCACGGCCCGTGTTCACGTCCCGCTGTTGTTTGCAGGCGAGGCAGATGTGGAGCTGAACAATGGGGCCTCCTCTCGGGACACGGCGGTGACAGACTCCAAGCGCACAGCGGACCCGAAGAATGCCTGGCGGGACGCCAGCCCAGCTGACCCCGGGGGCCGCCCCCACTTGATCCGCCTCTTTTCCCGAGATGCTCCGGGCAGAGAGGACAACACCTTCAAAGACAGGCCCTCGGAGTCAGACGAGCTCCAGACCATCCAAGAGGACAGTGCAGCCACTCCCGAGGGTCTGGATGTGATGGCGTCACAGAAAAGACCCTCCCAGAGGCACGGATCCAAGTACCTGGCGTCAGCGAGCGCCATGGACCACGCCAGGCACGCCTTCCTCCCGAGGCACAGGGACACGGGCATCCTCGACTCCCTCGGGCGCTTCTTTGGCGGTGACAGGGGTGTGCCCAAGCGGGGCTCAGGCAAGGTGAGCTCTGAGGAGTAACCGGGGGCACACGGTAGTTGACAAGGAAAAGGAAGGAAAGTCAGCAGGTGAGCCAAGCCGCGGCGGAGATGCTGGCGGAGCCCCTCGGCCGTCCAGCTGCTGGCCGTGCTCGCGGCCACGGGCGGGGGCGGGGGGGGGGGCGCGTCGCTGCTTTCGCCGCTTTCCCGCGCAGCTCGGCCTCCGTCCCCTCCCCGCGGGGGACGCTTTCGGGATGTGGCCCAGGGGGGCGAGAGCATTCTGAATTCTGCATCTCGAGGGGCTGTGCTGTGCCCATCGCAGACACTCTCTGTCCTCCAGGGTCTCGCACTCGGGGGCTCTGTGGCGGATTCTGCTTCTGTGCACACGCTTTTGGGGTCGACACGGGGTTGTGCTCATTGTCCTCAGAGTCCGTGCTGCCTGCTGCCTCGTCTGGCAACAGTCATGCCATTGAGGACTTCCGAACAACCTCGAAACTCAAATTCGCCTTGAGCAGATTTTGTCTTTCATCCGAGTTATTTAGGGGGAGGGCTGAAGGGATCCTTGCTCATGAATCAAAACCGTATTGTTTGCTTCTGCACTAATTTGAAGAGGGAGTCTGTGACGTTTCACTGTGTAAATGTTCTGTAGACACAGATCGCATCAGGAGGGAAAAGCCTCCCACTGTAGCCCGGTTCCCAGCCGCGGCCCCTGGGGAGTGGCGCAGGGGGCGTCGGCGGCGACGGTCCCTGAGAGGGCTGTCCCAGGTGGCTTTGCTGCAGCAAACACATGGCGTGTCCTGCGCCTTTTTCGGGTCTTGTCTTAGCTGGTCCTTCGGGAAAGAGGGTTTTTTCAAGACAGCCGGGCTCATTGGCTGTGCTCACCGAACTGACGGTGCGGCTTTCCCTCCGGCCGCGTATGCGCGGGCCCTGAAAGTCTGGGAATGTAAAGCTTTCTGGGTGAAGTAGGGAGCAGGGGCCTGACTTGGGATTTTAAAGGCGTTTCTAAAATTTGCTTTAGTCTCTGACCACAGTTTTTAAAAAAAAATTACTGATGATGGTGAACTCGTTGAACATAAATGGGAAGGCAGTTGGGTGGGGCCGGAATTAGGGCTCCTGGAGGCTCAGTTGTGGCTCGTGGTGCCATCATCTCTCACGGGCACTTGTCATGACTTCTGGCCACTAACAGTTGCTGTGCCTTCAGTCCGCCTTCCGCTTGGTTCTCTCGGGGTCTGTGTTTGTAGACAGTTGCTTGGACTTTGGGGCGGTCTGTCCTCACCCCGACGTGGCGGTCACCTGACCAGTTTCTGACGCTGCTCTTGCGCACAGCTCTCAAACCGCACCTGACTCTGGCTGCCGGGCTGTCCCTCCAAGCCCTCCTGTGCATGTGGCTTTGCCGGTTGGGGAAGTTTAAGCTCGTCTGCTTCACTCAAGGAACAGGAAAACATTTACACTGTGCAGAAAAGATTAAACCGCTGTGTAGCGCATATTATAAAACAAGCTTTGTTTCGGTGGTTACGGTCTAAATTAAAATTGTGAACGCACTGGTGTCAATCATTGTGACTTTACTTCAGAAGGGACACATACACCTGTGTGACCGGGGGTACGTGTTTTTCCTCCTTTATGTGGAGTGACAGCCGCGGTTACTGTAAGGCTCTTATCCCCTTTCGTACTTTCAGAGAAAAGATTCATCTCAGAAGTAGGCATCAACTTTGCAAAATAGCATTGTCCGATGATCAGGGAGCCAGAGGAATTGGAATATTTTCCCAGGATTTTTAAAAAAATGAAAACCATGTTTAAACAATTGTTTTAGGATTTCTGAAGTATCAATTCTGTTCAGTACTGAATGTTGAATAAAGCAGATTTGAAAATGAACAGCCTTGCCTTTTGATGCCAGAGAAACCCGTTAGGTTTGCACGCGTCGTGCCCTGGCGGCTTCCTGGAAACACGGGCCCGCGATGCCTTCCCGTGTGGAGAACTGGAAGCTGGCGTCTGTTGAGAGCGTTTACTCTGCTGTGGACTCTGTTTGCTCTGAAACACTGGAGACGTGAGCTTCAAGCCCTCTCCGCCCAGGCACACGCCCACGGGGGCCCTAGGATTCTAGGGTCTTTCCTGGTGGCTGCGGGTGATTTTGTGGGTTTGTTTCTCTCCCTGCTTTGCTCTCCGCGTGCACAGAAAGATCTGTGTATCGAAGCTTGAGAAAAGAAGAGAAACAAAGGGCCTGATTATCATCCCTAAAAGCCCATTTCATGTTTCCACATTCGTCATTCCTAGACGGTTGTCTCAGGTACACAAGACCCGGAAGGGCCCCCCAGGCCTGGGCGTCAGCTGCCCCACCTGGGGTGTAAAGGAGGTGGGGGGGGGCAATTATTCTGCTTGTCCGTCTGCAGTAGGTTTTTCCTGGTGGAATCTTGAAAGGCTGAAGGCCGTGCCCCTGGAAAGGGGCTGTTGGTCCCCGGGCCCCTCCGCTGCCCCCCTCCCCTGAGGCCGCGTGGGGCTCCCCCCCTCCCCCCATCGGCGGAATGCATGGACCAGGCCCAGCCTCCTGCGGCTGGCCAGGGAGCGGACCTTCAAGGAAAGTGCAGCATAAATTCCCTGAGGGCCGTGTTCTTGTGAGAGCCGAGAATGGAGAGTGCGTTCACAGAGAACGTGCTCCCTGGTCGGGCGAGGAAAGAAGGGCTCTGTTGTCCAGGCTGTCTTCTTCCAGAGGACAGGTTTCCAGCTCCCTGGGCTGTGGGGCTCGGGGCAGGGGGCAGGCCTTCAGGAGGAAGGAGAAAGCGCATGCGGTCTTTGTGGACACTGCCCGCCCGCTGCCCCCTTGTCAGTCCTCACCCTCGCCTTCCGTGCCCACGCAGGTGTGGCGGCCAAAGCCTAGACCAGTCATTCGCTTGGAAACTGCCCTTGTTCCTTCTTATCTGGAAGGGGTGAGGTTTTATGAAATAACTAGGCCAGACACACTGATGTGCCCTCAGGCCATCCCCAACTAGGAAGGCTGGGGGACAGGCCACTCTCATTTCTCCAGACGAAAGCTGGTCCCCACGGGTGGCCGTGTCTGTCTGTCCTGACTTCACAGCTGAGCTCCCCGGGGAACCTGCTCCAGCCTCCCGTCATGCAGCACTCGGGGTTGTTTCTGTGCCTCTAATTTTTATCCTAGAGGATGAAAGCCATTTGTCCCCTACCGCTCTGCGGTATAATCGATCTCGTGAATTAATCACATTGTGTTTCCCAGTATTCTCCTCACGGCATCTTCACTTAACACGTGTTATTTCTACCATCACTTAGTCCTTCGTCGTTGACATAACATCCCGATGTTGTAGCTGTTCTGCAATCCTGTGGGGAGTGCAGCGCTCGGAGGCGGCGGGAGGAATGGGGTAGGAAGCCGGGGAACCCCCCCGGCCATGCGGTGCCTGAACCCCCGGGTCTGGGGCCTGGGCACCCGTATGCACCCTTTCAGTGGAGAACTCCCGCCCCCAGGAGCATGGCCACGCACATGGAAGCAGGTTGACCCTCTGTGCGAGGCTGCGTGCCCATGATCTGGCCGTCCATCCATCTGGTACGTCACTTTGCCAAGAGGTTCGGCCCGGCTCTCCCTAGAGAACTTGCGATGTGGCAGGTGTATTTCTGGCCGTGCTTGCTGAGACTTCCCCCAGGCACGTCTCTGTGAAGCGTCGGCACGCTGCTCGGTTCTGGATCAGCGGCGTTACGGCCGCGGGCAGCTTACGCCCGTCGTCCCCAGACCCTCCAAGTCCAGGGTCCCGTGGCTTCCGTGGGTGAGAGCCACGTTAGGGCGAGTGGCCCTGCTCTGGCAGTCCTGCCGCACCCCTGTGCGAGCGACACCCTGACATCATGTCACGTGTCTGATGGCGAGTCCCTCCTGCCGGGGGTCTGTGCGCCTGCTGGACTTTGTGATCAGCTTCTGCTCCGTGTGTTTCTTCCTTCACGCGGTCATTAAACTTTGTAACAGAACAAAGGTGGGGAACTAACCACGTGTGAATTTTTCAAGTTGTCTTCTTTGGGGTCTCCCCTGCCGCCCCCACGAAGTGCATTTGTTACGGGTGATCTCGCTGGCTCCTGACGTGACTCCCCACAGGTGAACGTCCGCCCCCTCGGCACACGGAGGGCAGTAGCTCACTCGTGTGATTTTGCACAGAGATGCTCTGTTCTGTTCTCTCCGGGGACAGCTCGGCGTCCTGGTCCGTCCTGGCTGTGCTTACGCCGGTGGCTGGGTTCAGTTTTGTCGGAGAGCGCCGCCCCGCTCTGGGGGTGTTGTGGGTGCGGAGTAGACAATGTTCTCCCTCAGTGGGGGGTGGGGGGACACAGCCCACTCGGCGGCCTTTCCCAGGCGACTGGGCACATGGGAG
The DNA here is from genome assembly GCF_922984935.1 of Meles meles. Lineage (NCBI taxonomy): Eukaryota > Metazoa > Chordata > Mammalia > Carnivora > Mustelidae > Meles > Meles meles. Next base: position 94,093,348 of record NC_060077.1, on the reverse strand, counting down.
ACCCCCCCGGCTGTGCACCGTGTTGAGGACACCGTGTTGAGGCTGTGTCCCAGCACCTTAGGAACCCTGGGGAATCTGGATATGGCAGGGTACGGGATCGTCCCAAGGGTGCCAGTGAGCATGAAGGTCATGGATAAGGTTAGGTCTAGGATGAAGTAGAAACAAAAGCAAATACAGGATTAATCTGGATGTGTTCACCTGCCCTTGTCCTCGCTCACCACCCACTACGTGCGTGCACAGCATGTACAGTGACAAACATCACTGGTTTTCCTTTTGGTCGAAGGACGAGATGTTTAGTGCCAGGCCAGGCTGACGGGTCGAAGGAGAGCTGGGGCTGACGTCGGCGGGAAGGTGTCCCAGGCGGGAAGGAACGTGTCCTGGCGGGAGGAGTCCCCACCCTAGAGCTCCTGTCACCGCTTAGCAACCGTAGAACCCGCAGAAAGGGTACGAGTGTCTCCGTAGGTCCCTCCCACCGCACTGTCCACGGCCCCGAGCCGTCCGGCTGCGGAGGACGTGGTATAAAGGTAGGAGGAGTGACGGCACCAGGGTCTCTCCTGAGGCTGCCCCACGAATGAGGGCTCCTCCGAGGGGCACGTCTCACCTCTGTCCCTGCCAGCCCCGTGGGGCACACTCAGTGCCCAAGCCACCCCTTCCTGCACCTGTACGGGAGGTCAGGCGGGCACCGCCGCGGAGTGCCTCGACCCCCTGCCGTCACCTGAGGAGAGGACGCCCGTCTTCCTGCTCTTCCCCGTGCTGGGGTGGGTGGCCCGCGTGGCCAGCAGCCCTCGGAGCCCCGTGTGCTGGGGATGGGGGAGGGCGGGTAGCTTGACAAGGATCCCCGGAGCAACCTGGAAGCAGCCCAAGGAGCTGGTCCCCCTCATTAAGAAGGGGCATTGTTTTCAATGGGGGGGCATGAATTAGAAAATTCTTCTTGGCCTTCTGGGCAAGAGTATAACGTGGACCTGCCCATCTGCCACCAGTGGGGGGGGGGGCTCCCAGCCTGTGGGGACGACGACCAGGCCTCATCAAGGCGGAAGCCACCGCAGCCTCGTCCCCCGAGATGTTGACATAAACGATGTCTCACTCTGGCAGAACTCCGTGCCTGGCGTTGAAGTCCCCAGTCCTTCCTGCTGGGACAGAAACCACGGCTCCCGGTGGGGAGGAGCGGGGGTGGGGTGTAGGCGCGCTCGCCCCAGACCTGCCTCGGGAAGCCCCGCGTGCACTTCACAGTAATGCTTCCAGAACACGCTAACGTCCTCCTGTGCATAACCACAGCTCACTCCACGCATAACCCACCAGTAACCTGTTTTCTCAAATCCACGTAATCCACAGCCAGCTCGAGACATCGCCTGACGTCCTTTATGTCGGTTTGTCTGCTGACCACCGCAAGGTGTCTTCTCTCTCCATCCTCTCTCTCTCTCTCCTCTCTCCTTCTCTCTCTCTTTCTCTCTCCTCTCTCTCTCCCATGCATCTGAAAGCGGGGAGGGCCGACAGAGAGCACAGTGACCCTGGCAGAACAGCGGTGGTTTCTCCTGAAAATCCCATACAGAAGCTCCCGCCCCTGCTGCAGGAGAGCTGGAACCTTCTCTACTGCAGTGCAGACTTGACAAGCCCGCTAGCCCGTCGCTTCGGGCTGGAAGGTGCTTCTCCACTTGTCTGTCCAGAATCTTACAGGTCTGGTGCCTGCTCCAATGTTAAGAAAATTTGGTTACATAGTGGGGCTCAGGGCTCCAGAACTTCCCCCTACACCTTTCTTCTTCTTCCTTTTTTTCTGACGTTCCTCTCCCCAGAGTGCGGGGGGCTCCTGCTGCTGTCTCCTCCTTCTCTGTCCCCTCGGTGGTCCCCGTCCATCATCCGCACGCCCTCACCCTCTGACCTCCATCCCCCACTTACCCCCTCACCGCGCAGGGATCTGCCAAGCCCGGTCAGGGGGACGTTTGCCAGAGGGCCTGGGGGCTCCCTCAGTGGCACCGCATGGACTCAACAGCCACTCTGTGTCCCCCTGGCAGGTGCCCTGGTTCAAGCAGAGACGGAGCCCTGTGCCCTCTCATGCCCGCAGCCAGCCTGGGCTGTGCACCATGTACCAGGTAAGACGTGTGCTGGCCCTGCCGGGCCCCTCCCGTCCCCCCGGCCAGCGGGGCTGCATCAGGGCGCACACCCGCCCACGGGCTACAGCAGGACTGAAGCGCATGAGGGAGTCACGTTTGCAAAGCCAGGGGTCAGCTTCTCAAGGGAAGCTAGCGAGGGTCCAGGTGAGAAGACCGAAAAGCCTCGTTCGGGAGGCCTTTGAGTTCCCGGGCGGGAGACTGTACAGGGAACGACCGCCAAGGGCCAGGTCTGGGGCAGGGGCAGGGGAAGAGCCCCCAGGCCAGCCAGGCCTCGGCAGCTCTGCAGCACCAGGGCACAGAGAGTCGGTCGCCACCGTGACCTTGAGGTGCCCTTGAAAAGCAGCGCTGCCATACACTGAGTGACCGCTAGTGGAATGACTTTGTCCCATGCTGTGTGTCCTTGGGGAGTTTGCGGGGGGGGGCTGCCCCCACCTGGGCTCGGCTGGGCCGCGCTGGGCCGGAGGACCAGCCGTCAGCGGTCCTCGTCTCCTGCTCGGGGCACGGAAGGCAAGGGGAGCAGGGAGAGGCATCACCATCCCAGCGGAATCCCAAGTCAACCAGGAGTCACAGCAACACTTACGCACGGTGGCGGCCGCCCCACGAGCTGGCGGCCACAGGTCGACGCTTTCAGGTGACGGGGGGCACCCGAGCCGGGCCCCCAAGTGTGTCACCTGGGAAAGCGCAGGAGGCTGCAAACCCGTGCCTGTGGACCGTCCCCCACGAGAGCGTCAGCGGGACAGACTGTGGTCCCGCTCCTGTGGCCACTCGCTCTGGAGACGCCTCTCTCTGCGGCTCGTTGGTCAAAGCAAACGCCCTGCCGGGGGACTGGTGCTCCCAGACGCTCAGTGAGGCCACCCGAGCGCCTGGTGTGTGTGACCGGAGGACAGCAGGCCCCCCACTGGCTCTGATCACCCCGAGACCACTCTGCGCCCCCGTGCCCTGTGCTCTCCACCACCGAGGGAGACGGCTGCCGGCAGAAGCAGAGGTCTCTGCGGGGAGGAGGACAGGGCTGTGCTCTCCGGGTCACGCCAGAAAGCTTAGACTGTGGATCACTTTCTTTTAAAAAACGACTTGGCAGAGAAAAGGCCACACCCCTTCCTCCCCCTTTTCAGCCCAAACTGACCTCTGGGCGTGCGTTAGAGTAACCTCGAGTACAAGAAATAGTCTGCATGACCCCGTCTCCGTGTGGCCGCCGGTGGGCGCGCTGTAAGGGACAGAGGACACCCTGGGGGCTCTGGTTCTTGCATCTGTCTTTTGTTCATTTATGGACACCCCGTAACGAGTGGGAACCCCAGATGGGACATGGACTGGCTTACAGGAACGTCCGCAAGAACGTGGAAATACGTCCGGTGCCGGGCAGCTGTGTGGGCGTGGGTGCGGTTCGCGCGTGTCTGCAGAGTGACAGGACGTCGAACACAGAGCCTGAGTTGAAACCAAGGGCAAAGCCAGCACACGGCCAAGCCAGTGGGCTCCCCTAAGTCCTTACTGACTGTGCAGACCCTCTGAGGGCCTCGGTGATCCACGCGACTGGTCCCCACCATGTGCAGCTCCTTCCAGGAGGCGCCCCATGTCAGGGGTGCCCGGAGGGCAGGCAGGTCGGGTCTGGGAACCCCAGAACCTCCTTCCTTCAGGGAGAGGCACTCCCACGCTGCTCTCGAATGGAGAGAATCAATAAACCAGGCTCTTCTGTCTGCTCTGAGCAAGAGCTCCTAATTATTTGGAACGTCTTCCTCCAGCAACTTGGGAACCGTTATCATGTCAATAGGCTGATCACGTGGACCAGAGAGTAGCCCTCATGGCACCTGCCACAGACAAGACCACGGGGCCTTGCTGCGCTAAATGGCTTCAGAGGGCACCTGTCTGAGAGTCTGGGGCAAAGGGCTCTTGAAACAGGCTTGCGGGGGGATAAGAGCTGCTGGATAGAGCTGTGAGCTGAGCTGTTGACTCCCAGCCCTCAGCCCGAACCGCCGCCCCTCCCCCCGGCTCGGGGACTCCAGGCGGTGAGCAGTGCTCCCTGTGTCCGCTGAGTCTCTCTGCCTCTCTCTGCAAACCCACCAGGAAAGCTAGGAAGCGCCAGCCACCATGACATCAGAGTAACCATCAAAGGACCGATGGGTTCCACCGTCGTCGGTGGCTTCCACGAGCCACCTCCCCACCAGGAATTAATTCCCTGATTCCAGGGGGTCCAACAGCGTCCCTGAACTACCGGAGCTCAGCTTTTCTGGGGCGGAAGGTGACTCTGCAGGTGGGAGAGGGGAGCCTGTGCAGGCAGGTGGCATCATCATTGGGAACCCAAAGGCAAGCTGGAGAGGTGAGAATTCCCAGGGAGAGACGGAGAGCCGAGTGCTGGAGGGCAGGCCCCTAGGAAAACACCAAATTCTTTCATCTTGTGTGTCCTGCTCTGTGCCGCTGGCCCCATCTCCCTGCGTGGGGTCCCCATTTCGGGGGAACGCGTGAAGCAGGACGCTGTGGGTGTGCCAAGCCTCACGCAGGACCCTTGGTCCCGTGGCCTCCGCCTGAGTCCCAGGGGCCAGTGAGGAGCGGCAATGGGACAGAGTCCACCCCGACGGCCCCTGTCTCCTAGTCTCTTGGAGGCTGAAGGACACTTTATCCAGGCCTCCCTGGCTGGAGGGGGCTCGGGCAGCCCCCATGCTCTCACTCCAGAGTGCCAAGGAGCCAAGACACCTCGTGCCACGGACCAGAGCCGAATTAGAATCAGAGACACGGGCTGTGGCTTGGCTTTGACCTCCGGACTCCCTTTCCTCACCAGAAAAGCACCAACAACAGCAAAAGTAGCCTTCTGTGCTGCCCACGGGGGCACCCCTAGGTGTGGTGTGCCCTGCCTTTCAGCCATCGACGCCTGAGAGCCTCCGGACGGACACCCAGGGCCCCGGGCACTTCCGGCTCCCCGTCCACCTGTCACTGCCTCTGGCCTTGGGTTGGGGAGGGGCGCATTCCTGCTTCCAAGCCTCAGCTTTTCGACCATACAGTAAGGACAGATGAAGGCCTTTTCTCTGAAGACGGTGCAGCATGTCCGGGGACATCTGCAGGTGCTCACGGGGACTCAGGTCTCAACAGCAGCAATCGGGATGCCTTTGGGTGCGCTCGGCCTGCGAGAGCTCGGTCTGTGTGCAGGGGAGACAGTAATCCCCGTCTCCCGGCCTCCGAAGACGCCCTCCCGCCCCCCCTTGTCTCCTGAATCAGATGCTCCCATTTGCTGAACTCTGGCTCTGGCCGGAGGTGGATGAGCCCCGTGGCCGCACAGCCGGTGGGCGCCGTCGGCCATGGACACCCAGAGAGACCAGGCTCCTCGCGGAGTGTGCCGGCGGAGAGGGGTGGCCTGGCCTCTCCCCCGGGGCCCAGCGCTCTGCTCTGCCCCTGAGGGCTGCTTCCCACCACAGCTGAACTGGGGGCCCAAGGCCCTCACTTACTGCAAAACCCATTGCAACTTGTCTTTCCCTCCAAAGAGAACATTCCAGACCCCATAGCCCTGACCTGCTCACTGGTCTTCTGTGCAGAGACGACTGGATTCCAAGAAAAGACCCTGCGGTCACGTTTTGGTGTCTAGGCCCGTTGTGACATTCGCGGGACGTTTATGCTCAACGAGCCTCCTGTGCCCGCTGGACTCTCTGAGGTCTTTGCAAACCAGGTACCTGGAAGCGGCGGACACAGACCAGAGCGGTGTGGGCCGACGTGCGGTTCTGCTTCCCGCCTCCCTGGAGACAGCAAGGAAGCATCGGGAAGGCCGCATTCCAGAGGGGCCGTGGGCCCTGCACCAGCCACCTTGACTCTGGGGAGCAGAGCTTCCCTGCGGGGGAGACGCCCCTTTCCTTTCAGGGAGCGCTGCCGGCTTCCCCAGGCGAGGGGCGGGGACGCTGCCATGTCTCTGGAGCCCCAGGTCACCAGTCGCTGGTCACCACAGCCACGCTCCTCCGCAGGGATGCCTCGGCAGAAGGGCCTGTTAAGAGGTGGGCACTCGCCGGGTCACCGGTGCCTGACCCAGAAGACGGAGGGCAGGCGGACGGCTGGAAACACAGCACCATGCTTGTGGCTTTGGGAGCCTCTCAGGGCCACTTCCAGCCGGACAGGCACCCCCGTCCCCCTCTGTGGCCTTCCTCTCTGCCGTGCCCACCTCCCGGATGTCGGAGATGGACCCCAGGCATCAGGCTGTGACACGGGGCTTGCTGTCTCTCTCTGTGCCCGGGTGACAGCCTCTTGTCATTCTGACCCCTGCATGGCCCCCGAGGGTTATGCTAATGGTGAAGCCCTGGACCGTGGTGCTGGTCCCTGCCGAGCTGACCGCCGGGGACAGCCGCGCCACAAGCCACCCTGCCCACAGACGGCACAGCCTGCCCGCGGCCTCCCTTTCCGGGGTCGCAGAAGAGACCGAGTGCCGGGCCAGGCGCCAGGTAACCTAAAATTTCCCTCTAAATCAAAGGTCTGCCTCTCAATTCCTCCAGAAATAGAGAAAAGACTGCCGTCGGCCCTGCACAGCTCTCTGAAGAAAGAAACTCACGGCTCTAATTAAACTCACTCGAGTCAACAACTCAGAAACGAACACGTCCTTCAACTTGCAGGGACAAAAGCACGGGCACACTCACGTACCGTTCAGACAGAGAGGAATCGCCCCCATTTGTGACATCTGGGACGTCTTGACTTTGCCCCAAAACACAGCCCTGACGCTGTCTCCGGAGACACGTTGGAGTCTGACCAAAACCGGCGTCACTGCTTCGTCTGAGAAACAGACACGAACAAAGTAGGAGCGTGGCCCAAGGCCACAGGAGAGCCTCATCTGGCCACCCGTGGTGTCTGGGGACACCTGGGAGTCACGGGGTTTGTGGGGCGCTGATGGGAGCACCCTTGCCCCGGCTCTCTCCCCGACACACCTGGACTGGAAAGGGAGCGAGGTCACTGCTCAGACCCATCTCTTATCCCCAAATGTGTAACCCTTGGTGCACTTGCTGGTTCTGAAATACTTATCTGGGGGCCCCGGGCTCAGCTCCTGGGGCCGGCAGTGCCGTTCGGTGGTGGAAACAGGTAGGGCCGGCAGGGAGTGAGGAGAGCGCTGGATGGAAAGAAGGAAGCTGCTCCTGCCGCGGCCCCTTCAGGGAGCCCTTGAGGAGGAAAAGCCACTGAAACCAGATCGCCCGCAGCCGCGAAGGGTCTCTACCTGCCATGGAAGGAACGAGAAGCGGGGAGGGGGGCGGGAAAGGTATGTGGGTTCCTTCGTGCGCTGTTCGTGGTCGGTAAACACGAGGAATGTCACACACGAGCATGCTGGGGCTTAGCTCCGGGAGAAACACATTCCAGCCATCCCGTCCTGTTCACCGCGCCTTGTGGCCTGTGGCCCCGAACAGGTCACGTAGATTCACCACGTGGCTTCCTGGACTGGAATCTCCCAGGAATGCCCCCAAAGACTTCCCTGGCACGAAAAAGTAAAATGCACCTTCCTTTACTCGGTCGCTCTCAGGACCCCTGGTGACCTGGTGCCCTGCGTGGAAGGCAGGGCAGGACACTGTCCTGTGGCGTTCAGCCCTTCGGTGTCAGGCAGAAGCCCCGGCATGTGTCCATCTCCCCCGTGGCTGGCGGGGGCCGCTGCGAGTCCCACGAACAGAGCAGGATGGCTCAGCCCTTACGGGCTGCTCATGGGGAGCTGCGGCGTCTCCGGGCTCAGTGGGAGCTGACTGGCCCCCAGCTTTAATGATGCGGAAATGCATCCTTCAAAACGATCACCAAACTGGAAAACCTCACCTCATCAGCTGCTGTTTTGCATTCACTGTCCCCAGCCCTCCCTGTCTACCAAAAATGAGTCGGAACTAATCTTCCCGGGAAGAGGGGCAGCCGCTGCGTGCCCAGCTCTCCAGGCACTGACGGGCCCCTCTGACTCCGTCAACAGATACTACTTTTCCTTATATTCAGGAACATTTTCGTTCTAGCCCGTCGCACCTTCACAAGGTAACGTAAGGTAAGTCTACGCATTTTTAAAGAGTAAAATAATCCATTCTCCCTTCCCACCTTTTCCTTCTGTCGTATGGCCAGCCTGCGATTTCCTCATCTACTTCCAAGTGTTAGGTTTGGAACATCAGCCTTTGTCCCACGTGGAACCCACAAGAATCGGGCTCGTGGTGGTGGCCGCAGCCCCGGGTCCTGGAAGAAAAGTCAGGAGAGCCAGCGAACCCCCATCCGCCCTCGAGTATCGGCTGCCGCCCCTGTTAATGGAGCGGCGTTTCTTGCCCCACCAACGATGGGGGTGAGCGTGAGAATCACAAACCCTGTATTTTAAAAGCCAGTGGAATCACTTTCCCTATTCCCTTTTTGAATGGAATCCTTTGGAGACAGAGAGAAATTCCTAGAACTCAGGTGGTTTTTGCTACGTAGGACGGCGCCAGTAGGAAAACCATCACTGGGGTTAGCCCCGGGCGCCCGTGTCTGGGCCCTCCAAGACAGGGCGACAGACAAGTCCTGGGGGCGTCGAGGCGCGGGAGAGTGAGGTGGCTGCTGGGGCCTCCGGTGGCCAGAGTTCCGCGCCGAGATCAGAGCTTTGCTGAGGACCCGAGCCCGGGCTGAGCGGCCGGAGCGGGAGGACAGGCTGGCGTGACGAGCGCCGTCCACGCTGAGTTCCCCGAGGAGCCTGGACTGCAAGCTCGAGAGTGGGCAGGGCCCACGTAGGAACCGCTCCCCGAGCTCCTTCCTTTCTCCGTCCGTAGGAGGGACGGAGCAGATACCAGCACGCACTTTGAGTTGGAAGGATCCGTGTCCCCCAGATGAGTGCACCGTAGAGAGGCAGAGGGACGGAACATACGTGCTGTTCCCGTGTGCTGTCGGAAGCAAGCTGGAGCATCCTTCGTGATGTTTAAGAGAGATTCTACTATTGTGACGTATCCGAGGTCATCACCCCATTAGGACGACCCAACCATTAGGGACAAAGGGTTAGAGGCACGCGATCTTGAAGTTCGGGTTTAAACCCCCAGAGAGGACTGGCGCGAACACGGCCGCAGTCCGCCACGGAACCGCTCTCAGCTCCTGGCCTGCGCTGGCCCCCGTCCGGCTCCTGCCTGTGTGCTGTGCGTGCAGGGGAGTGGGACCGCTCTCCCGCGCCTGCCCTGCACGCAGGCAAGAGCATTCATCGGAAGAGAAAAGCGAGCACAGTGAGGCCTGGGCTGTGGGAGGGCAGGGACCCCGAGGCTCACTGGGCTGTGCTCGTGCAACCGGGAGCGCCCAGGGGCATCTCGGAGCCCAGCGCCCGTGGGCGGCGCGCACAGAGGTGGGGAGCGTCCGCGGGCCGGGAGTTCGCTGTGATTTCGTTCGCTGACACTCCGGCGCTCTGGGAAGGTACGAAGTGCAGTAGGAGCCACGGTCGCTTCTCCCCACAAACCCCAGGCACCGTGAGTATCATGGTTTTCGCGGGACGGCATTTTCCTCGGACAGGGAGGGAGCCCTCAGTTTGTCTCTGGTCAGGTCCGAGTGTGAGCGTGTTGGGCAGCCCTCGTGGGTTCACGCAGCAGCCGCCGTGTCCAGAGGCACGAATCCCCCGGTCTGGTGGCCGCGGCTCTGCGGGCGCGTCAGGTGAAAACTAATCTGTGAGGACGCCTGGCTCTCCGGGAGATCGGGAACGGCTGGAAATCCCTCCTGAGCTCTGGGTGGGGCGGCCGTGGCCTGGATGGGGGCAGCCGTGGCCTGGATGGGGCAGCCGTGGCCTGGGTGGGGGCGGCCGTGGCCTGGGTGGGGCGGCCGTGGCCTGTATGGGGGCGGCCGTGGCCTGGATGGGGCAGCCGTGGCCTGGGTGGGGGCGGCCGTGGCCTGTATGGGGGCGGCCGTGGCCTGGGTGGGGGCGGCCGTGGCCTGGAAGCCGGTGCATGGGCTCCCCCTGCTGGCGACGGACATTATCGCAAGCGGAGGGAAGCCAAAAAGCCATACAATGACCCAGGTTCAAGGAAAGAGCAGTTTTCCCTAAAAATTAATGAAACAGTTGCCCTTTGCGCCTTGGCTTCCCTCCCACGGCGTGTAAGACTTGACTTGCCATCAAGGAGTTGTCATTTTATGGGTCATGATGCCAAAAGAAAGAGGGACCGGGTAGTGCCATAAACACTGTGCAAACCGAGAGCCCGTTTCAAGGCACCGGCCCATGTGTGTGTTTATGTGTGCGCAGAGCCGGGTCCGGACACTGTTCCACCAAATCGAGAAACCAGGGCCATCCCTACATGGTAGAATTTCTTCTACAACCTTTCGGATTTTGACCTTTCTATATAACAAGTTTGTGTTATTGTTCTCATTGGCCCAAAAGCTTTCATTAAGAAATAAGCAGATGAATTTTTTCAAATCTCGCTTGTGCAAAAATGTTCAGCTGTACGTGTGGAGACGGCCTCGCCTCAGGTGTGGACCGGGGGCTCCCGGGCTCTGACAGCTCTCGGCCCCGCAGCGGGCTGCTGCCCCTCGTCCCAGATCATCCCGGCTGATCTGAGGACGCCCCCTCTGCCTCCTAACCTCCTGCAGGAAATGAGCCGCCCAGAATGGGATAGACGTGGGCAAGACACACCAGTCTTGACAAATAAGGGCAAACCGTTAACCATTTGCCTCTTTTCTCAACCTTAGTGAACACAAAAGTGCTTCCTCAGAGAATTACTAACTCTGTGTCCCGAAAACTAACTAAGCGTTCGGGCGCCTGGGCGGCTCAGTCAAGGAAGTGTCTGACTCTTGGTCTTGGCTCACGTCTTGATCTCAGGGTCGTGGGATTGTGCCCGTGTTGAGAGCTAAAAAAAAAAAGAAAAAAGGAAAAACAACAAACTAAGGGAGAAGACCCTTCTTCTGTTGGGGCCCGTCCAGTGGGCCTCTGGCAGGGGACTCCATCCGCCACCAGCACTTGTGGGGCAGAGGCTGAAGACCGAGGACGGATGGAGGGGGAAACCCCACAAGGCACCAGCCTGTGACCCTCGCACCCATCCACCTGGTTGGCCGCAGCCAGTCTGCGGGGCTGACAGGTCACCGCATGCCCCGGGACCTGCCCCTCTTGCCTCCTGCCAGGGCTTCCTCCGGACACAGCCCTCCCCGTCTCTCCTGTCCCAGCATGGGAGCCCCTTCCTTCCTGTGCCGCATGAGAAAAGGCTAAGTACCCACGTCCCATGAACTGTAAAATCTAACAACCAAAACCCCAGTGTTTTGGAAGTGCCTCCCCTGCCTGCCAGGGGCTCCTGCTGCCACGTGGGCGGATGCCGGCCCTGCTCTGACCTGACCCGACCGTCAGCCCCAGACCCTTCCCTAGGGCAGGGCCCTGGGCCCCTCCAGCTGTGGGCGGGCCGCTCCTTTCAGCAATGCAGACCTGCCTTCGCGTGGCGCTGGCCTCATACTTGGCCCCCAAACGCGTTCTCCCTGCCCAACAGCTTCTCTCCGAGCTGCTGGGGGTCCGGGCACCCCTTCTGCCAGTTGTCGGAGGCGTTGCCAGAAGTGGGGAGCCCCCCAGGTGCCCTCGATGGAGGAACGGGCAAACCGAATGGGTGTGTCCATGCGACAGAACGTCATCCAGCCTGAGAGATCTAGGAAGGGAATTGTGGCGGCTGCTCCCACATGGTGAGCCTCGGAGGACATGGCTGCAAGCAGCCAGACACGGCAGGACCACCAGCCCGCCCCTGCGAGGTGCCTGGACCGGTTACATCCACGGAGACACAAAGGGGGTAGTGGGCACCAGGGGCCAGGGGCAGGGAAACGAGGGCTTGGTGCATCTGGAGGGACGGCCAGACTCACGGCACAGGCTCCGGCTGGAAGTCCTGGTGACGACATAGTGTCTTCTTCAACACTCGGCTTCGTAAAGACAGACCCTGCTGATGGCGGTGGTCCAGTTCGGGTGCCAATCTACAGAGACACAGATGCGCTTTCTGGGCACAGTTCTGTGAATTTTAACGCCCGTGGCCTTCTGCGTAGCTGCCGGCACAGCGAGGACCCTTCAGCCCAGAGCCGTCCCACACCACAGCCTCCCCTCGCCCATCCCTACGCCCTGGCGACTGCCGCTCTGACCCCCTCATGGCTGAATCGATAGAAGAACGTCCTGTAAATGAGTACACGAGGTAGGAAATGTCGGAGTGGCTTCTTCCACTCAGTGTGACACCGTGGAGATGCCTCTGAGTTTCCAGGGGCATCACGCTTGTCCCGTCGTCCTGCTGCCGTTCCGTCTGCCTTTCCTCTTACTGAGGAATGTTTGGGTTGTTTGCGCCGATTCGCGATCTTCAGGAATTGAGCTGCTAATAAACACTCGTGGACAGGTTTGTCTTTGTTTTAATGAACATAGGTTTCTATTTAAGATTGACATTACTTCTTCCCTCAAGAAATTCTTGGCCAATATATTCATTACAAAAAAAAAATGACTTCCAGAAATATTGTTTCCTTCTACCCTTCAAAGCAGGGAGTAGGGTTGCTGGGCCCTACGGGAAGTCAATGGTTAACTTTAGAAGAAGCTGCCGGATTGCTTGACAGAGCACTGTACCAGTGCGCATTCTTACCAGCAGTGCAGGAGTGCTCGCGGTGCCCCACACCCTTGCCAGCACTTAGTATTGTCAGTATTTTAAATTTCGCCACGGTGCTATCTTCTTGTGGCTTTGAGCTGCATTTCCGTAGTGGCTGACGATGCCGAGCAGCCTTTCATGTCCCTGTCCTGTCCCACACCGCATCGACTCCGTGTCTGGGCCGTCATTTTGAACTGAGTTGTTTTTTAACCGTTGAGTTTTGAGAGCTCCTTGCATATTCTGGTCTCAGGTGCTGTTTCCGATGTGTGTTTCGCACATATTTTCTCTAGGCTGTAGCCTGACTTTTCATTCTCTTTACACTGTCTTTTGCAAAACCAAAGTTTTTAAATTTTATGGGCCATTCCTTGGATGTCATGTCTAAGAACTATGCTTTCTTCTAAATGTGTGCAGTTTTACGTTCTTGGTAAAGATCTATAGTCCGTTTTGCGTTCCTTTTGGATAAGGTGCGTCATTGGGTTGAGGTTCTTTTATATATATATATATAGAGAGAGAGAGAGAGACATGGTTGTCCCAAAACCACTTTTGAAAAGACTCCTGAGCGGTCTTTGCGTCTTCACCTTCCTCAGAAACCGGCGGGTCACATTTGTTGAGCCGGTTTCTGGACACAGGGCTGGCCGATCTGTGTCTGTCCCCGTCCAACACCACACTCCCTTAGTTACATGCACTATATAGAAACCTGGAAACCAAGGGGTGTCCTCGAGTTTATTCTTCTTTTCCACAATCATGGGGCCATTTTGGTCCCTTGGCATTTCTGTTACAGTCTTAGAAACAGCTTGTCGGTATCTCAGCAAAACCCCACTGGGACTTTGGAAGGGCCCCAAGGACGTCCGGCTGTCTGGGGAGAGCGGACACCTTTGCCCCGCTGAGCTTTCCCGTCCACAAACACAGACGTCTGCCTGCTGGCTCAGGTCTCTGCTCTCTTCCCCAGCATCTCCTGGTGTTTAGTAGAGACCCCGTCTGTGTTTCCTACATTTATACCAACAGTTTCTTTCTCTGATGCTGTTGTGCACGGTAGTGTTTTCAAATTTTGCTGCATTTTTTCTGACTGTTCATTGCGTAGTGTGTAGAGATGTGGTTGGTTACATGTCATATTACTGCCAGGGCACAGCTAGAATGATGCGGTTGGAATCAGGGGGCGACCTCGGTTGACCTTGTGCAACCCGGCGTCCAGGTCAAGTCCGTGCTCGGGGGGCGGGGCTTCACTGCGCATGTGATGGGAGAAGCGTGGTTGCAGCCGGACGCTGTGTGTGAGGCTCTGTCCTAGGGGTGCTCTGCGCGTCGGCACGTCAGTCCAACACACGGTTCATGCGTGCTGCGTGCTCAGTTCCGTGCCGCGGGTTCTGAATAAACACACCCACCACCTTTCCATGAGCGGCGCTGACCCCCGATGCGGTAGCTCTCAGAGCCCAAATGCGATTTCCCGGCTTCACGCCTCCTTTAAATGATGCTTCCCTCAGAAGACTGGCGACCAGTACCTTCGTCACAAAAATCACAGAGTACGTAATTTGTCTTGCCGCATTCAGAGCAGGCGTGCGTACCCACGTGAGACGCGTCATCACCTATGGAGCACCCCCGGTCTAGCTCACAACATGAGCTCGTCTGAATCGTCCCGGAGCCGCGTCGCAGGACTTACCGGTCACGTCTGTGAAAACCTCTGTGTGAAGTTTGAGGCGTTTCTCTAGTTTAACCACAGGCGTGTCCGTTACAGGTGTGAGACGCGTCTGTGACCCAGTATCCAGTCCCGGGCACGCGGGAAAGCAGTGTGGGAACCTGGGAGAGGAGCGGGGTGTGCGGGCGGCCAGCGACTGCCTTAGTCCAGGCCAGTAGGACGGTATCGTGTCAACAACCACCTGCGGGACGTGTGAGACACTGAAAAGATATTGGTCTTAAAGTAACTAATTTAAATCATTTGCTGGCTCATCTGTTTTGCTTTTTAATTCTTGATTTCACACTCACTCTCCTTGGAGGGGAGCGTACGAGGTTGGCGTGCGCGTTGAATGTGACCGGCCAGTGCAGCCAGACGCGGAGATGGGCTGCAGGACGAGGGTCGGCAGGAGGAGTGGGTTGCTGGGTCCCTGTGGCACCAGCAGAGAGTGGTCAGAACGGGAAGGCTCGGGGGGTTCAGCGGTAACAGAACCACTCGGGCTCGCTCCCTGCTGTGCCCACACCTCCAGGCTATGTCCCCGGGCTCCCTGGGCCTCCCCTGCAGGTGCTGGGGCAGACCTGAGCGGCTGGGCTCCCAGCTGGCCGCTGGCACTGCACACTCAGGGTGCTCACGGGCGAGCAGTACGGGAGGCTGGCGACCCCCCAGGTCTGCAGAGTGAGCTGGAGCCGGCTCCTCGCAGGACACCCCTGCCAAGTGACCGGGGCAGAAGGCGGAGGAAGGAGTGCCAGCGCGGGGGCCGGGCCGAGAGCGCGCACAGCCCTCCCCGGAGGCAGGGAGGGGATCCCCATGGTGCAGAGGCCGGCGGGGCGTGGGGCCGTGGCCACAGCACAGCGACGCGGCCGCGCCGTCAGGGCAAAGACCCGCACTCAGGAAGCAACACACACACCGCGTCACTGGGAGTCGGGCGGGTTCGCAGCGGTCCTCCGGCCAGAGAAACGGGCTCTGTCCGGTAAAGCCAAAGCAGGGGGTGGTCGGGTGGGCAGGGGGAGAGGACCACCGGGTTTGCAGACGCGTCCTGGCTGGAAAGGGAACACACAGAGGACGAGCTCAGCCAGCTTCTGTTTGAGCGTCAGTCCTGGGAAGGGGGACGGGGGCAAGCACTGGGGAGAGACAAGACGCGTTCCTGGAGGCAAGGGTGACCACCGAGTTGCCGACCTGGGGGTCTGAGGCAAGAAAACAGGCATCTGGGGTCAGCCGGCATGTCCCCAACAGTGGGTGCTGGGCACATGCACCCGTCGCTCCAACCACAGCCCAGCCAGGGTACAACGGTCACTGGTTAGGTGAGGCCCACCGAAGGCCTCAAACTCTGGGGGCCGTAGACTCCTTAGAGGCGAAGTGTCTCCTGTAGAAGGGCTTGGCCGCACACAGGCTGCACAAAGCTGAGGAGGGGAGGGAGGACCTGCAGGGACCTCAGCCCGTGGCACAGGAATGCGCTGGTCGTCTGATGGCAGACGGGCCACAGAGAAGCTCCGTGGCCCTCCTTTCCCTCACGTTCTTCCCCATGCCTGTCCCTGGGCGAGCAGGAGGGAAGCCCCGGGGTCAGTTCCGCAAGCTCGCCCACCTGAGCGCTTGGTGTGCGGGCCTCGCTCAGCCCACGGAGCAGGGGCGCGGGGGGGCTGGCGCGCTGTGGGCCTCGCTCCTTCCGCCACGTCCCACGTCGCCTCTGCCGCACGGCCGGAGCTGGGAAGGGCCAGCACCGCGGCCCACAGCCCTCCCTCGGCTCAAGGTGAGGAAGCGGTCGTCCCGGCCTGGGCGGGTGCCGGTGCTGTGACCGGGGGCGCTGATTTTGGGAAGCGGGGGCCAGTTCGCGTGACGCACCCCCTTCAGAGCTCACGGTGGGGGTTTTGCCATGAATCCCTGCGTGTTCTCCTTTATCCACCACAGAAGCTCAGGGCAGTGATAGCTTTCTCGTACCCCTCGCTCACCCCGCGTCCGTCTTCAGTGGACTCACAGCCACATCCCCTTCCCTTCCCTGGGCCGCGACTCTGGGGGACCCGGTGCCGGGTCTGTGGTGGAAACACCCGTGGTACAGTCCGAGAGCCCCGGGAGCGTCCCGGGTCATGGCAGCCACATCCAGCACAAGGCCCCGACACTAAAGACACCAGGTGCATTTCCAGGAGAGGAAAGAGGCCTCCCAGGGAGGCCAGAGCGGAGGGAGGGACCTGACCCGAGCTCCCCACGCCCTCTCTTTCAGGACGGACATCATGCGGCGAGAACTGCCCACTACGGCTCCCTGCCCCCGAAGCCGCAGCACGGCCGGCCCCAAGATGAGAACCCCGTAGTGCACTTCTTCAAGACCATTGTAAGTGCCCCCCGTGTAAGTCCCCCCATTGTAAGTGCCCCCCGTGTAAGTGCCCCCGTTGTAAGTGCCCCCCGTGTAAGTGCCCCCGTTGTAAGTGCCCCCGTGTAAGTGCCCCCGTTGCAAGTTCCCCCATTGTAAGTGCCCCCCATTGTAAGTGCCCCCCCGTTGTAAGTCCCCCCCCATTGTAAGTCCCTCCCCCCCCCCCCCGTGAGCGGCAGGCGCGGGGATATCAAGCCTGGAGGGGCAGCGGGTGCCCGGCCATGGCCTCATCCACAGGGGACCGGAGTCTATCCCCACATGACCCTGACTCTAATCATGAAGGGACCTGAGTATATCCCAAATGACCCTGAGCTCTAATACATGGGACACCTAAGTATATCCCCAGATGACCTTGAGCTCTAAGCATGCAGGGACCTGAGAGTATATCCCCAGATGACCCTAACTCTAATCCACAGGGTACCTGAGTCTATCCCCAGATGATCCTGAGCTCTAATCGTAAACAGACCTGAGTATATCCCAAATGACCCTGGGCTCTAATCCATGGGCATCTGAGTATATCCCCAGATGATGCTGAGCTCTAATACATGGGACGCCTAAGTATATCCCACATGACCTTGAGCTCTAAACATGCAGGGACCTGAGTATGTCCCCAGATGACCCTGAGCTCTAATCCATGGGGGCCTAAGTCTATCCCCAGAGGACACTGAGCTGTAATCCACAATAGACCTGAGTATATCCCAGGTGACCCTGCACTCTAATCCATGGGGGCCTAAGTCTATCCCCAGATGATCCTAAACTCTAATCCATGGAATTAGAGTATATCCCCAACTGATTCTGAACTGTAATCTATGAGGAGCCCAAGTATATCCCCAGATTACCCTAAACTCTAATCCATTATAGACCTGAGTATATCCCAAATGACCCCGAGCTCTAATCCATGGGGGCCTGAGTCTGTCCCCACAAGGGACGTGAGTATATCCCCCATGGTGCCTCCCTCTACCTCAGGGTGAGGTTGGCCAGGGGAGCTCAGTCCTAGAACCTGGTCACAAGGTCCGGACTCCATCTGCCACTTACTGAATCTTGTGTTCTAGCGAAGAGCTCACTCCTTCTGAGACTGAAGTACTGTGAGACGCGCACTTTAAAAACGCAGGCTTGGCAAAACTCGGGAGACAGAAAGATTGACAAGATGCAAAGAGGAGCGGTTGTCAGGGTTTGTGGACAGGGAGGTGGACCTTCTGTGTGTGATGCGGCGGTGGCAGGCACCTGACCTCACCCATGGGTGTGAACCCACCGGACGACGCCCTCGCTGCGCACTCCGACTCACTCCGTGGAAGTGCGTCCGCCTTGGCCCCTGCTTGTAACGCACGAACCGCACGCGTGCGAGGCGGTACCAGACGGGGGACAGTGTGCAGGACAGGAGGGCGCTGTGGGAACACTCTAATTTCTGGCGTTCTTTCTAGAAACCTAAGACCGCTCTCAAAAATAAAGACCGAAAGACAAAAAAAAAATCCACCAGCTTCTAATCCTAAACGTTTTGTGCCATAGACCCTTTAAGAGGGTGTTTTGCATGTTGACAAGTGAGCCCCAGGTCCGAGAACACCCCTGAGTATCCGCAACGCTTTTCCTCCAAGCCCGAGAAAGGACCTTAGCAAAGGGAGGGTCACCGTCACCCCCCGGGGGCAGCATGCGCGTGCAGGGACCTCGGTGGGATGGACCGGTCCTGCTCACCGAGCCTCCTGCCCTCGTCTGAACACTTTCTGAGTGCTCTGCAAACTGCCTGGCCTTGGCGTCCCAGGTCCTACGGTCTCCGTGAACAAGGAACAGGCGGGCTGGGAGGGGTGACTGCTCGGGCCCTAGGGCTCCGGGTCCCCCCGGGCTGGTTGAGAGCCGGCAGGTGATGGCAGGAGGCTCCGTGGGGGAGGGAGTTGCCCGCCCCCACTCACTGGCCTCTGTGTATCTTTGTAGGTGACACCACGTACACCTCCTCCGTCGCAAGGAAAGGTAAGACCTTGGAACATGGTCCTTTTTTTTTTTTAATTTTATATTTTTCATTTGTTTATTTACAGCATATCACTGTTCATTGTTTTGGCACCACACCCAGTGCTCCATGCAGTACGTGCCCTCCCCATTACCCACCACCTGCTTCCCCAACCTCCCCCCTCTCCCCCCGCCCCTTCAAAACCCTCTGGTTGTTTTTCAGAGTCCACAGTCTCTCATGGTTCGCCTCCCCTTCCAGTTTCCTTAATTGTCACTCCACCTGGTGACCTTCCCTGAAATCCCTAAATGTACCCAAAAGAGGGCGGGCCTCACGGCTGCCTGACTTCCCCGAGTAGCGAGTAGCGCAGGCTGCGGAAAACCGAGCGGAGAGGGGGCCGGCTCCCAGCTCGCTGTCCCCTCCCCACCCTGGCCGAGTCGGCCCTGAGCCGCGCGGTCCCGGGATGCGGCAGGTGTCCGCAGCGCTCACGCCCCGCACGCCCTGACCTGCGCTGCTTGTTTCTTAAGACTTTCTTTCTTCCTGCCTCAATGATGATGTCACTGTCTCTCTCCCACAGGGGCGAGGACTGTCTCTCAGCAGATTTAGCTGGGTAGGTGACACGGCGTGTCCGCGCGGTTCCCTCTCCCTTCTGCTCCTCACAGCTGCCCGGAGCCTGCGTCCTGTCCCGCGAGGCTCCCCTTCTTCCTCATCAGGCCCAGGGCCCACGCCATCAAGGGCCACCTTCTCCTCCCGAGGGGAACCCAGGGCCCCGCCGCCGACCCGGCAGCGGGGCACAGGTCTCTGCTTCCACGCCAGACCAGAGAAAGTTCTTGATCTCCTTCCAGCACACGGCGGGGGGATACCGGTCCCCAGGGAGGCCTGTGGCGGGCGGGCTGTCCAGACTCCCAGCCCGGCCCCCAGGCTGACCCTTGGCGATGCCACTCCCTGTCACATGGTCTAATGAAGCCACAAGACCAGGCGTAGTGATAACCACAGCGTAGTCTCAGCAGGAACGTGGTCTGAGGAACACCGGGAACCAAGTGCCCGCCACGATTTTAAAGGCCAGCCGGCCTGCTTTCTAGACACCGGTGACAAGCCAGCCGAAAATGCCTGTCGGCGTGTGCTAACCAAACCTACAGACGTTGGTTAGGAGTAGAAGCCAGATGCGGCTCTTACTTGGCCCAGGCTGCCGTTTGCGGGATGAAATGGAAGAATAACCACGCGCCATAGGCCAGGACCTCGTGTGCGCTGGACGCCCAGCCCGAGTCCCTAGTGCAGGGCGGGCACATCCGTGGGACCCAGTTAACGGGCATCACACGCGGACGGATAAAGTTTGAAAGAAAGAGAAAGGAGGGAAGCGAGACCAGTGAGGGGGGCAGCGGCGCAGGAGGCCCGCCAAGCGGGGGAGGGGGTTCCGTGAGGCTCGTGCATAGGCCCCGCACGTTCTTGCATGGAGTTTGCTGGAACGCTCTATGCACATGGATTTGAGCCTTTCCTGAGCGACGTGAATGGCTCTGCAAAAAGGGGCCGAGAGTGTAGGCGGCAGGTGGGCTGGGCCTCGCCGCCGATGACGTCTGACTCTGTGCCAGCAGGAGACCAAGAGAACCTGCAGAAGGAGCTCTTGTTCCGGTGACCCCTTGGTCTGCCTCCTGACTCTCTAGGCCTGGACGCTTGGGCAGGATGTGGAGTCAGCCGCTCCCCGCAGCTAACCGGAAAGACCTTTGCTCCCCTCTGCGTCTCGGTTTTGGAGCCTACTAATATTTATTCAGTTTCTCTTTCTTTCCAAAGCAAATCCAGTGCATTCATTTGCTCGTGGGTCCATTTTCTCGAGCTACAGGACGGCCTTCCTGTTGGAGGGTGTGGAAGTCGCCCGTGCTGCTTCTAAACTGTGTCAAACGTTTCTTGGTAAATTCCAGGTTATCCAAAGAACCAACCAAGAATTGGGAAGGACAGAAAGTCAAGCAGATCATTTAATCTGGAAACCCGCCCTTGAGTTTTGTTCTCAGAAGCTCTTAGTTTCGGAGAAAAGCAAGCGAGACAGGAGGATGGGGCGCTGGTGTGCGAGGCGTGGTTTCCTGCCACGTCGTGTGTCTGCTCGTGGCACCTGCGTGCTTGGCTGTGGCCTGTCCCTCCGTGGGAAGTCCCGGGGCAAGCGCGTCCACGGGAATCTGGACCCCAGGGCAGTGCGCCGTCCGCTTGCCGTCGCCCCTCCCGACTGCCGCCCGCCTCCACCTTTAGGGGACGGGGGAACCGCAGGGATCCCCGTTCCCTCCGGCCGGACGCAGCCGCATGCTGCAGGGACCCTCGGCGAGGCAGAGGGATCCAGGGCTACACCAGGTTTACTTCTTCGACTAGATTGTCGGGCGCAGACCCGAACGAGTCCCCTGTGTCCTGCCGGAGAACCTGAACTCCCAGAGCCTGTCTGTGAAGACAGAGACGCGGGGAAGGCAGCAACCTTATCCGAGAACCCCCAGCCTGCTTGGCACCCACATGACATGGCGAACGAGCCTGGGGATCCCCATTCTGCCAACACTAACCTCCCTGTGTTGGCACCGCCCGAGCCCCCCGACTCCTTCCTTGTGTCCGTGGGGGAAGATCCCATTTGCAAGTAAAACAGCTCTGAAAGTAGACGAGTCTGGGATGCGGACGTCCTGACACGTCAGCAATCAGCCGCCCCGCTCTGTGCCACGTGGGGAATTTCTTCCTTCCCCCAGTGAGCGGGGGCTGCTGGCACCGGGAGGCCGGGCGCGGCCCCTCCCAAAACGACAGCGAGCATATGCCCAAGCTTACAGGCTCTGTTGGCAGGGCAGCGCGTCCGTGACCTTGCAGAACCCTCCCAGGCACCCCTAACCCCATTTTATAGGTGAGGAAACTGAGGCTCGGGGTGGCTTTGACACTTGCCCGAGGTCGCACGGTGAGGGAGCGGAGAGCCAGGCTCCGTCCAGGCTGTGGGGTGCCCGGGGCTGTGCCCTGGCGTACGGTGGCAGGGACACAGCTTGCTGGCCGGACCTGCCCCCTTCCTCCTTCACGACGAGCCCAGATCCCGGGCTCCTGGGCGGGGGGGGCACACATCCGCCCTCAGGGCACCGAAGCCGTGGCCCGGGGAGCTGGTGCGGGTCATCCTGGGGCGAGCTCATCCGGGCCAGAGGATCCGGAGCTTCTCCTGCCTCTTTAGAAAAGCACGGCCTCCGACTGTGCTCGGGCTAAAGCTCCGCACCCCGCTGGCCACCGCAGGAGGAGCCAGACGTGAGGAGTCTGCCCGGAGAGGCAGGCAGGGACCCCCGGCCCGGGTGCCTGGCCTCCTGCCGCCGCAGGCCCAGGAAGGTGCCCCCTGGGGCTGAGAGCTGGCCAGGTGCGCCCTTCCTGTGGGCAGGGGAGCAAAGGCTGTTCGCTGGGGTTAGCTCGACCTTGCACTCTTATCTTGAGAGCCACACGGTGGAGCGGGTTCCGGCTCTGATCTCTGAGAGAGTTTGGGCGCCCATCTCCCAGTGCACGGCTGCCCGGGCCGGGCCAACACAGAAGCACGGAGCTCGGCCCGGGGCCTCGGCTGAGTGGTGGCCGTCCCTGCCCCTCAGCCCATCCCTGCCCCGCACGGCCGCCCTGAGTGCTGTCTGGTCTCTTGCAGGGAGGCGAGGGGCAGAAGCCAGGATTTGGCTACGGACGCCGAGCTCCGGCTCACAAGGGGCTCAAGGGGTCCCATGACGCCCAGGGCACGCTCTCCAAAATCTTCAAGCTGGTAATGTAACCCTTGTGACCCTTCTGACTGTCAGGGATGCGCTGGGGGTGGGCCAGGGGTGAGGGCGGGGCGGGGGCGGGCTGGGGTGGGCCGGGGGCGGGGTCCAGACTTTCCGCTGTTCCTCTGAGGTTCACTGGCCAGGCTGGCCCAGGGACCAGGACGTGTCTGCAGGGGTGGCCCAGGCTCCCTTGGGGACCTCGAGGATACGTGAGGGGAAGCAGGTGTGGGCGCTGACCTTGTCTGGAAGCCCTTGGTGCCGAGGTCTCAGATCTCTGACCCCGGAGAAAGGGAGCAGGAGCCGAGGGGCCGGGGGAGGTCAGCGATCAGGTGGCCAGAGGTCCCGGGAACCCACAGGGGCCGCCCGATATGGACACTGTGGTCACTGGCCCCGGGGCCATGGTCAGGTGTGAGCTTGGCAGGGCCTGGGCACCTGGGCGGGGCGTGAGAAAGCAGGCGGGGCGGGCCCTCGGGCTTCAGGCTGGACGCGGAGCATCCTGAAGTGCCCCACAGCCCCCCGTCTCGGCTCTGGTTGAGCTCAAGTTTGGCTTCGCAGTGTACGGAGGGGCCCACTGGCCCCCGTTCATTCCTGGACACTCGCGGCCCAGGGAGCCTACAGGGATCCCAGGCCTCCCCCCAGCTCTGGCGTAGGGCCTGGGGGACACTGTCCTCAGGGGCTCTAACTGCCTGGACCCCGGACGCCCAACAGCCTCGGGCACGGGGCCGCCCACAAGCAGCCACTGTCCCCGGAGGCAGAGGCCTCAGATGGACACAGGGGCACGTTGGCGGGCTGAGAGCCCAGGCTGGTGGTGCTCATAGTCAGGGGCCCGTGGCTGCCCCCGCACCCTGTCCGTCCACGGCTGGGCTCACTCCGCGGACGGGTGCTTGCCGTGCATCACCGTGTGCTCTTGGCGGGGGGCATGCAGGGAGCATGTTCTCATGGTGAGGGACAGAACGTGGTGGGAATGAGTGCCCCTGGGACAAGGCAGGCCCCCTGGATGGCTGCCCACGGATCCGGGGAGGGGCCAGATAAGGCCTCGTGAGCCAGGGTCGAGGAGCCAGTCGCACAGCTAGGGGCAAGCCCAGACTGGAGGTGGCAGAGACCACAGAGGAGGCAGGTCAGACGGGGACGGGGTCCCCCGCACAGAAGGCCCTGGGACCCCCCTCCCCAGGGCTGCATCACTCTTGTCCCCTGACACCTGACAACGCGTGTTCATGCCGAAAGGCAGCCGTGAGTCACTGGCAGAGACCAGCCCAGGTGGGCCTGGGGTTTCTGCAGCCCCATCTGGGGTCTCGGCAGCAGACCCGAGGTCCCGGCAAGAGCCCACACCTCGGGGCTCATGGCTAGAAGGGGACAGGGTTGCCCCACGGGGGCACATCGCACCTTCCGCACAGCCCAGGACAGTCCCCAGGCTGACTGGAGGCTCGAGGGAGGGAGTGCTGTGCATCACTGGACGGGGCGCCCACGGGCGGACGGCCACGGGCGCCGCTGTCTGAGTCCCCATTCCCACGTACTTCCCCGTCAGAGTAACAAACTCAGCGGCTGTTTCCCCTTCCCGTGAATCCGCACGAGGCCACAGGCTTCCATGCCTCGTGGCCGGAGAGCCGATACCAAACAACAGCCACGGTTCCTTGCAAGGTGCCCAGGACCGGCTCCCTCTCCGACCTCCAGAAGCGTCATCGGGAAGACTGACGCCAGCACGTACAGGGCAGGGTTCCTGTGTTAGGGCAGGAAAGGCGTCAGTGAAGGCGTAAGGCCCCAGGGTGCCTGCAGCCCCCTGTCAGGAGAAAGTAACTCATGAGGGATTGCCTGTTCGTCCTTCCCGGGGGAGGTTTGACATCGCTGCAGGCGGAGAAAGACGAGACGCCCAGTAGGAGGGGACGTTAGCGTGGGCACCGCCGCACACCTGTCCGCCGGCTGGGGTCCCGGCCCCGCAGACAGACACGTCGCGGATTCTTACCGCCCCCGTGAAAGCTTCGTCACCACTTGTCTTCAGGCCGGTGGACACATCCTGGGGGAGCCGTGCGTTTCCATGGAAATTGCACGTTTTAGGGGTTCTGGGTCACAGATGAGAACAGGAGCATCCCCTCGGCTCGCCCTGTCCTCAGACCACCCGCTGGGGTCACGTAGACACCTTGATTTACCACGAAAAGTCTCTGCCGTGCGCGGCTGGGCGGCATCATGCTGGAGATCGGGCCGCCGGAACGCAGGACCTGTGCCTGCCACACGCTCCTGGTCTCCCCCAGTTCGGGCTCAGCCTCAGGCGGCTGCGAACAAGACCCTCAGCCCCAGTCACCCTTGACAGGAGGTCTCTAATCTGCGCGAGGCGCTTTCTAATCGGCCCCCTAACATCACGGTCTTACCGTTTATGGTGGAAAAGTTGGGTCTGTGACCCCAGTAATCACGGGTCACGTGTGCGGATCCCGCCCCGCCTGGGCGAGAAGCTGGCAGGTGGAGTGGCCCAGCCGCGTCCCTGTCCGGCACGTTCATCGCGGGCGATGAACCCAAGCCTGGGCGGCCCGTTCATTTTCCGTCGGTTCCGTGTTTCCCTGCGTGTCTGTTTGTACAAAGTCGTTTAGAAATCGCAAAGCCTCCGTGGGGTTCAAGGGAAGCTTCAGTTCATCGAATTCAGTGACTGTGGCTTTCATGAGATTTTACTACACGAAATGTCCACGAACTGGCCAGCCGCGGCCGCAGGGCTGAACGAGCCCACACGTGTGGTTACCGCCGGTTGAAAACTCCCTTCAGAGGCGAGAAGGGCTCCAAGGCAGTGGGTGGGGGTGGAGGGTCTCCCCGTATTTAAGGCGGTGCCCTTGCCGCGGATGGTCCATCCCCGTGGGCTGGGAACTGCTTGGAAGCCCTGCGCTTTTCTGTGTCATTAGGGAACTGCGTCGAAATATTATCAGTTTCTTCTTTGCAAATGCACAGCTGAGAGTTTCCCGCACAGGGGTGGGGAAGGCAGGGACGGAACCACAGCCTTCTCGTGGGTCCCCTTCCTTCCTACCCCAGACGCGGCCTCAGGCCGACCTCCTGCTCGTGGTCCAGCCTGTCCACTCAGCTGAGCCCGGGGCCAACCCACTGCTGGCATCGACCTGCTCGAATGTGCTGAGAACCCGGCAGAGAGGAGACCCGCCCGGCAGGGCTGCTGGTTGGTTGAAACCCTGACTCTGCCGCTGGCCGAGTGGCCGTGGGGCATCACTCATTGGGGCTGTGCTCTGGCTCCTCAGACTGGAAAACGGGGACACTAAGCACTCCGCCTCCCGGGCTGGCGTCTCCTTCCACCACGGTGGGGACTAGCTAGGAGCAGGCACAGTCATAGAAATACCACCGGATGCCCACCGTTGTCCTGCGCTCAGACAGAGCCCCGGGAGGTGAAATGCTGTCTCACGGGACTGTACTGCGCAGGATGGCGGGCGGACGCCCTCTGTTCTCAGAAGCAGGACGAGACCACACTTGCCAGGGAGCCGCGCAGGCGAATTTGGGGGCTCAGAAAGCGGGGAGGCCCGTGCAGACTTGCGCTGGGCTCCCCCGGAGGGCGGCACCGAGGGCCAGCTTGCGGAAGGCCAGCCGGGGGGACCACGCTGCCGCACCGAGGGGCTCATCAGGTACTCCAGAGGCTGGAGTCCCGTAAATGTGCTCACTGAGGAAACTAAAACCCCACAATGCAGTTGTTTAACAACAGAGAGGGTCTTCAGGAAACAGCCCTAGCCCGACAGATCGGAGCTGTGGTCTCCCTCTGTGCACGGGGCTAAGGAGGGGCGTCGCCGAGCTCGCTGCACAGGGTGGCGGCCTCGCGGCGACAGGGGCGGTGTCCAGGGCGCAGGCGGCATCTGGTGACGTGTGCGTTGCGTTCACAGGCACCTTGCTTCCGGGGGCCTCTCGGTCTCAGCCCCCGCAGCGTGACGTGGGTGCCGGCTTTCTGGGTACTGGGAAGGCGGCCCGGGAGGTTCTCTGAGGGTCCCGGCACACCGGGTAAGCTCGCACTCATGGTGCTGGGACACGTGCAACCAGAGCCCCGGGCTCAGAGCCAAGCGAGATGGTCCATGAGCGGGGATCCCGCGGCGGGATCCTGGCGCAGGAGTGGAGGCCCCCGCCCCATGCACGTCGTCTAACTGTGTGTTTCCTCTTCTAGGGAGGAAGAGACAGTCGTTCTGGATCCCCCATGGCGAGACGCTGAAGCCCTCCCCCGGGGTCCCCGAATCCTGTCCTCAGCTTCTTAATACAACTGCCTTACGAATTTAATACCGTCCACATCCGTTCCCCACGTGTAGCAAACACCCCCTGCCTAATGCCCGTTGAGCTGCGCACACGGTGGGCCGGCGTTCCGCGCCCTGCGGTTCTGGCCATCGGCCGAGCGGAGGAGACGCAGACAGAACAGTCAGCGGTGACTTTGTGTCCGAAAAGAGTGCGTGACCGGAGCCCCCTCCGCCCGGCGTGGCCCGGACGCTGGCGGCGCAGGGGCACGGACGCACCTCCAAGCTCACCCTCTGCCCTCGGACTGGCTTTGCTGACTCGGCTTCCCCTGGCTTTGCAGGTGCTGCCGTGGGACACCGCCGTGGACACAGGGACACGTGCGGGGCGGTGAGGACTGCTGATCTGAGCTTCGTTTCCTTTGGTTTCTCTCCCCGGCCCTGGCTCACCTCCTAACACACACTCACTCTCCCTCCAGGATGAGCGGCCGGAGCGGCACAGGGGGTTTCAGTACGTGCAGTGCGGGCGGGCAGCTGGAGAGTCCCGTGTGGTGGGCGCGGGGGACGCCCGCAGGCGGCGGCTGCCCACCACACCCGGTTGGCGGGTCTCAGGCGCGATTGCGAGGGGACAAGGAGGCAGAGCTGGGCTGGGCCACGGCCCCAACGGGAAACAGGATCTTCTTGGAAATTAGGTGATGGCGCGGCGGGAGCCAGAGCGGCTTCTACAAATGGCCTGTTTCCCCCCAGAGCCCAGCAGTAGGGTCCAGGGAGACGCTCGTCGCAGAGCGGGCTGGAGAAGTTTTCTGGGTGGCCTTGCGGCGTCACCCTGGTCACTGCGGGAGGTGACCGGTGGTGCTCCTCACGGCAGTGCGCATGGCAGATACTAACCCTCGGTGGACAGATACCCTCCGTCAGCTGGCATCCTGACCCGGACGTGCGTGGCCACGGGCTCCCGTGGGCCCGCGTCCCGTGTCACGGGGCCGGACGTCGTGGGGGCCAGGCCTGGCTGGCCCTGCGAGCAGAGACGGGGGCTCCTCTAAATCGTGTCTTTTCTAACTCGAGCTCACCTTTCCTGTGCTCCCCTCATAACACACTGACCACGGTTTGATTTTAGCTCCGTCTTGGAGGCGTCACCCTCCCTTAGAACGCAGATGAGGAGTAGCCAATGCACCAACGTAACCCCGTCCTAATCCCGATGCCCGGTGTGGGCGTAACGTAATATCTATTAACCCATAGCCTCAATGATGAGAGGGTGACGGGGGAACAGGGAACAAAATTTCAGAAACGAAACCTCCACAGTTCACGACACACACGCACACACACGCGCGCACACACACGCACACACACACACGCACACACACACACGCTCTGCGTCTTCAAGCCGACAGTCGGCAGAGGGATTCGTGCGCGGCTGCCCCAGACAGCGAGCGCAGGGATGGTGGGGGCCTCGTGGAAACTACACACCGTCGGTCGATATCGAAATAAAATAATAAACTTTTAATGATACTTGTGTGGTGTCTTCTTTTATCTTGGTTCTGGTCTGCAGAATGCGGGCCCCAGCGACGCGGAGAGGTCGCATCTCAGGGGTGACACGGGTGTGGGCTGGGCCGTCAGGGGGCAGGGCACGGGCTGGTGCCAGTGGCTTTCGCATCAATAAGGGAGAGTGGACGAGAGGCCACAGTTAGGGCACTGATTCGCTATGTCACCAGGAAAAGAATTTTCATTTTGTCTTTACACAATCTTTTAAAGTGTATTTACATTTCATTATCCTCACCAGAGGAAACACCTGTTCACGTGAGCTAAAGAAACTCGGGGAAACTACTCTTTGCCACGCAAAGCCATGGACAGCCATGAAGGATTTGGGAAATTCTGTCGTTGTTTTGGGTGACAACAATTTTGTTTCAAAAAAGATAAGCTGTAATCTTTGTTTTGTCTTGCTTTTACCCCTTCTGTCTCGGCAGCAGCTGGGAGGGAGCTTCTGCACCTGTGAGCTTAGTGGGGGCGGACCCCATGCTGGGACGGTCGTGGGAGGACGTGAGCCCACTGTCTGGAGCCCCCGGACTGGGGAAGCCGCCCTGCTTGCCAGGCGCCAGTCCCTCCCTCCTCTTTGCCCCCAAATGCTTCGACCAAGGAATCGTGAAAATCATGCACAGAGAGTTACTTTTTTTAAAAGATTTTATTTTATCTATTTGTCAGAGAGAGAGGGAGAGCACACGCAGAGGGAGCAGCAGACTCCCCACTGAGCAGGGAGCCCGAGGTGGGGCTCAGTCCCAGGACCCCAGGATCACAACCTGCGCTGAAGGCAGACGCTTCACCGATGCAGCCACCCAGGCGCCCCGAGAGTCACATTCTTACGATAGTGTTTTTGGAGTTGGCTGGTCTCTTCTCATGGGACATATACAGGACGCACCTTCAATGGTAAATCAAGGGTTAATTCTGCAGGGACACAGCAACTGTCCTGACAACACTTGGAGACGTATTTCAGAATAAACAAGGCAGAACAGGAGCTGAACCTCGGGACGTGCGCTCTCCCTGAGCACTTTCCCACGAGGTGGGCTCCAGGCTGAGCTCCACGAGGAGGGGCTTTCGGAGCCCAGAGGTGTCGCGGGGGCGAGGGAGGCACAGGAGGGACTCCCCATCAGAACGGAGAGCCACGCTGCTCCGTGTGCATCGGGACCGCGGGTCGCTGTCGTCGTCAGATCGCCAGGCAGAAGCACCCTGCAGCCGGCAGTGTGGTGTGAGCCCCACCAACGGGGGCGGGGGGGACGCCACGGGCAGAGCAGACAGCTCAGGGGACAGGAGGTCTGCGGGCGCACGGACCAGGCTGGATTAGCGGGACGTGGCGGGGATGCTGCGTCAGGACACGGGGTGCCATGGGACACGCTCCCCCGGGAGTTGAGTTTGTGAGGAGACGGCGCAGGGAGTGTGGGGACAGCTCTCCAGTGGGACGAAGGACAGGAGCTTGGGGTGACTCGGGGAGGTGGTGCTGTCTGGGGCCTGGAAGGTTCTGCAGGGGGGGAAGGGCTCTGAGTCCGGGCACGCGGCTCCCGGCTGGGCTGGCGCCGAGGCCGGCGCGAGGCCTGGGCGCGTGTTCTCCACTGCCCTTTCCTCCGTGTGCCGTGTGCCAGACGTCTCCTCCCGCGAGGGCCTCACCCCTCAGCCTGCTGTGGAGTGGAATTGCTCCCCAGAGTCCTACCCCGGAACTCAGTGCAGTGGGGACCAAGGGCCTCGGTGCGGGGGTGTGAGGGGACGCGGGGGACGCGGGGGTTCCGAGGCACAGAGGGGTGCCGGGCGCCAGGCGCTCGGAGGGCAGGGGTGCAGGCGGAGCCGGGCGGGGCTCGCAGGAGCGCGCTGGACGGCCTCACGCAGCAGCCTCGCCTCCCCAGGCCACCCACCCCGGCCCGATGCTGGAGTCACCCCAGGACGCGGCAGGCAGGCACCCCCTCCTCTTCCCTAGACCGGTGCCAGCACGTGTCCTACGAGGATTCCTCTGCCCGAGGGCGTCACCGCGGTTCCCCGCAATGGGGCGCGGAGGCAGAGGTGTCCACTCGGAGTCCGTGAAGGCCGTGTCGCCCGTGAGCCGTGGACGCCCGCCTCAGCCATGGAGCCGCTTCCCTCGCAGCGGCAGCAGAACCGCGGGACGTCGTCCAGGCTCTGCCCTTGCGGGGTTTGTCAGCAGCAGGCCCTCCGCCGGCCAGCCGAGTCCGCGCATCCTGGAGGCGGCACGGGGGCTCCCCAGCCCGCGAGGTCGGCTCCGATGCTGACGGCAGCAACACTGAGAGCGCTCGGAAGCGGCGCGTCCTGCCGCCGTGACCTGCGCTGGCCTGGGCCTCCCATCCCCAGTCTGAGGCCAGCTTCTGACCTATGTCCATGAGGGCGGATCCAGAGTAGAGCATAGACGCGGGGACAGGACGCAGCTGGCCGTGGGTGCCCGCGGCTGCCAAGGAAAGAGAGATGCCAGGCTGCTGGGGGGTTAAGGGTGCCTCCGCCCACGCCAGCCGGCCTGGGGCCCACCCACCCCTCCTGGATCCGAATCTGCTTTCTGAGAAGGCACCCGGGGGTTCTGCACCATGAGGACCTGCCCCAGCCGGCAGAGGGGAGCCACCTGCACGCCCGCCTTTCCATGAACGTGGCAGGAGCAGCTCTGACGAGTGCCCCGGCCACAGAGCTGACACGGAGCACCCTTGTCTCCTTGAGGACGGGACTTAGCGAGCACACCGCCGGGAGAGGGACAAGTCCTGGCTAGGGGAGCGCACAAAGCAGGGGCCCAGAAGGCTCGTCAGTGACCGTGGCTGTGGTCATGGGCATCTCTGCCCTTTGCTCCCCCCAGAAGGCTGGTGTGCCCAGGGCCCACATCGAGGTCAGCAACCCCCAGGTGGGGCCGAAGCGGCAAGGGCCCCAACCAGCCACCTCGAGTGTGCCCTGCCCCCTCGGGTCCCTGCTCTGTCCTCCTGTGGGGCAGCCGCACACCTGCCGCGTGGGTCTTAGCTTCCAGATGCTGCTGTCCTCAGAAGGGAACCGGGCTCCTTGGGAAAAGGGCTGGTCCTGGGCGAAGAGGCAGGAAGAGCGCGGTCTACCACACCAGTGCGAGAATGAGCTCTAGGAGCCACGGGGCCACGGCCAAAGGGCTCAGGCCCTGACTCCGGGGCCTCCCCTGGTCAGATCTGGGGATACTGGGCCATCAAGAGCGATCCTAACAGATGGCAGCCTGGGAAAGCCAACAGGAACCCACAAGTGCGCACCGACAGGACACAGGGCAAGTGAAGGAGGGCGAGCAAGAAGCCCTTCCTCACCGCGGAACCACGGCAAGTGCGCCGCGCAGGGCAAGCGGCCGGACAGGTGGCCCCAGGCTTCTCGGTCTCACACAAACGCCCACTGCCTGGAGGGGAAATGCCTGAACTGGGGAAAGCGGACACGGGCGCCGCCGCAAACCCTGGTGGGAGAGCTGGGGGCTGCCCGCTGGAGGACTGGCGTGTGGCTTTCCGGAAGGTCCCAGCACGCGTGCCCCCGGCCTGAGAGCCGGTGCCGCCCCCAACCGGGACAGAGTCCGTCTGAACAAAGACATCAGTGTCCACGCCTAGGGCCACGCCTGAACGGGTCTCTGGTGCAGAGCACCAAAGGCCTCTTGCATCCTCTTCTCGTGACCTCCATGGACACTGAGCTCCTTCGGAAATACAGGGTTGCACGGGAAGGATGAGGACTTGGGGTTATCCAACGTGAGGAAAACAATTCCGAGAGAGTCGGGAAAAGTGCAGAGCGGAGCATCTTTGTGCAGATGGCCAGCGGTCGTCCCTCTTCACGCAGAACGAGGACGGAACCGGCTGGCGCGAGGGCAGGATGAGCTGCTGTGTGCTAATGACAGGTTTCCTCCCACACAGCTGGTTGCCAGGGCTACCGGCCATGCCCGCACGGACGCTGAGGCAGCGTGGGAGGCCCCGGAGTCACGGCCTCGCGGGGTCAGCGCTTATCGGCGGAGAGTGCGAAGTGTGTGCGTGCATGCGTGTGCACGCACGTGCCTTTACATAAGTGTGCAAACGTGTGTGCGTGTGCATTTCGTGTGTGCACGTGCACATGTGAGCGTGTATGTGAGCACGTGCGTGTGCACGTGAGCGCGTGTGTGTACGTGAGCACGTGGCTGCACACTTTTCTCATTTCTCCCTTTTTCCTCGGGGACTAAAAAGCGTTGAGTCCCTAAAGGTCTGCATAGCCATGGAAGCTCATCGGCGTGGGGACAGGGCCGCGGCCGTGTGCGGTCCGTTCGCCGCCGGCACCAGCCACAAAAATCCGCACCGGCACAGCAGGCCGAGCAGCAGCAAGGCCTCCAGAGGGCACGGACGCCGTGTCGCCCGCAGCTGCGGAGCCCAAGTTTCACCCCGACCTGAGGCCCCCGGGAAGTCCAGATCCGGGGCGCTGGCATGGGGTTCCGGGCTGGAGACAACCGGGACGCGCAGTCCCTCACGGGGATATTCCCAAGCCCGAGTCCCATGGGGCGTCCCGGGAGATCAATGCCCAAGGCACGGGGCCATGTGCAGGGCAGGAGCCGGAGCACAGAGACTCCGAGGCTTCTACAAGAGGCAGTGAGCTGACCTGGCCTCAGAGGGAGATGCGTCGTGGTTACACTGGCCCAGGGGACAGGCATCGCTCCGCTCTGCAGGGAGGAGCTCTGTCTCCCGAGGGCCTGTCCTGGACAAATGGCCTCAAGGAGATCCAGGATCGGAGGCAGACAGCGCTCGGCTCTAAGCCGTGCAGACCCGAGACACATGGAGGGACGCCTCCCAACGTTCCCGAAGTTCCCACTCGTGACTGAGATTATGAGTGGAAGGACGGGATTTAGTCGACTCATTTTACAGACGAAATAAGTCTGTAAACTCAGAGAAGTTAACTGAGTGGCCCCCGACAGCCAGCCATCAGCGCCAGGGCTGCTCTGAGCCGAGGTCCCGAGTCAGCCTATCCCCACGCTTTGCAAACTCATGCCTTCGCGCTTATTTGCAAACGCGCTTACATCACCAGAGTCAGGCGTGCCAGAAAGTCTCTTCTGGAGAAGCTCTGTAAAGGGTTGCGGCAATCCACTTTAAAGAAAAAATGTTTCCATAATCTGATCATTCATTCTGAAAAACCCACCCACCCACCAATTTGAAAACTTTCTTAGAGCAATATTCCTCCTACAAACAAGCAATAGACATAGCGAACAATATCTCACCATTCCCCCTGAGCAAAATGCAAGGGAAAAAAAATAATTTTAGGTAGTTCAGTCCAAAAATGTATGGAGTCCCTGCTTTTGTCCTAGGAATAAAGTAGACAAAGGACAAGATATCCTTCGTGTGTTAATTCAACAGGACACTGCTCCATAAATTTCAAACTTCTAAAGTTCGGAAATACGTCTCTAAGGAGGATTAGATGCTATCATGTGACCTAACTCCACTGGCATTTCTGGGGAAGTCCAAGATCCCACATCCCATGAGCGGACACACGGACACTGGGATGGACTCTCACTGCAAGTCATTCTCAAATACTTTGTAAGTGACAGGAAATGGACCGTTATCCCCAAGTTCAGAAAACAAGACTTCTCCTGCTCTCCATACCCGATGGATCCCAATTTATTGAGAATTCAGCCTCACTGTGTTGGGTTAACCCTTGCTGAAAATGTTACCTACAGAAAACAGTTCTAACTCACCCAAAACCCAAAGAAGAAAATATACAGAGTTTCAAAATAACACAAAAACTATTTTTATTATTCTTAAAGCCAGCACACTGGCTTTTGGCATAACTATCCATTTCTAACACAAAATTGGATTAAAGAAATAGCATCCAATGTATAAATAGACCATAAAACAATTTTGAGGATAAAAAAAGAATTCTTTTGTAAATGGAAAAAAAAGCTGATTTTTTAAAGCCTTCTTTCGTGGAGAATGGGGAAGGAGTCACTACGTCCCTGTAGAACCTGTCAGGTTACAAATCCTGATTTAATACCGAAGTCTTCACGCTGTAAAGCATTACATATAGAAAAGATTAAATAGCAAAATCTTTTATGGTCACTGCCTATTGCTCCTGCCACGGAATCTTGATCTTTAGTGCTTTAAATACTGGATTCATTATCTCGTTGGGGAACTACCGAGTGCATGTCCGTGCAGGGCAGACAGCCGAGACGGGCAGCGTGTACTCCTCTGTGCGTGTGTGCGCCTGAGGGAGGGGCCCGCTCACACCCGGTCAACGGTGACAAATGCAGGACGCTAGGCTTACGAACCTTCCCGACGCAAAGAAGGCAGACATGGGACTTCGAGTCTTAACAAAATTCTGCCTGCCCCCACCTCTTCATCAGGAAAGACGCAACTAGGTTTTTGGATGCCGGTGTCCTTAGAATACGGTAAAGATGTCGAGTCCCCAAATGCAAACGTGGCACTTCTGAAGTTCGAGTCTAAAAACCCGAACACGGACGCTGCGTGAATAGAGACCAAGTGGTAAGAGGTCAGTCTAGATGAGTGCACAGGGACACCTCCGCCTCACGTCATGGGGCAGACCTGAGAGAAAGAACAGATTAGTAATGATCGACCCTTGGATTCATTTTCTTGGTGGTGGGGGGCACAATATTGACTCTGGAATAAACTTCTGGGGAAAAAAACAGGCGAAAAGCAAGAAGATGAGGTCTCTAAAAATAATACCCAGAAAGCGGTCCTATCTGTCTTACACATTTTCTTAAAAAGATGTTACTGACATCAATCTGCGTGATCACTCGATGTTAAAAACGTGTGTCTTGGGGGGCGCCTGGGTGGCTCAGTGGGTTAAAGCCTCTGCCTTTGGCTCAGGTTATGATCCAGGGTCCTGGGATCGAGCCCCGCATCGGGCTCTCTGCTCAGCGGGAAGCCTGCTTCCCTTCCTTTCTCTCTCTGCCTGCCTCTCTGCCTACTTGTGATCTCTGTCAAATAAATAATAAATAAATAAATAAAATTTTAAAAAAATTTAAAGAAAAAGTGTGTCTCGGTGAGTTACACGTACTTCTCGGCAGAGAGGAAAGCCCGTGGGAAGAACTTGTAAAAAGCTCTCGCACCCGTGCCTGTGCGTGCGGCCCTCCACGCAGCTGTTCCACGAGCCCGTCGGAGAGGCCGGAGAACAGAGGCCTGTCCGCGAGGCTCGGACTCCCGTTGGCTTACGAGCGACAGCGGGCGGGGGAGTGTGAGCCACGGGTTGGGGGACGTGGTGCCCAGGGCAGTGCAGCGCTCGGACTGAAGACGGACCCGACGGGACGGAGGGGACCACTCACGGGGATGGGGGCTCACGGCTCATCGGCCCCAGCTTGTCGGAGGGTAACGAGCAGCCTGACGGGCCCACGCGGCTCTGCCCGGCGGGCAGGTGACTCCGCTCCTCGAGGGGTCTGTCCCGTTCACGCCCGGCCACGCACCAAAGGGTCAGCAGCACCACGGGAGAGCTCAGGGTCGGGGCATCTCGCGCTACATTGTTGAGGAGGCGTGTTTGTGTACACCGACCACCGCTCCGGGAACACCGGGCCCCTTCTGTGTCCTCCCGTGGGCTGGACCCGGCACGCCCCGCCCCCCACCACTGCCACATCCCGAGAACCCCACCCGGGTTTCACGCCGAGTGTGTGGGCAAAGGCAGCTCTCCCCTTCTGCCCACGGGAACGCTCCACGGGCAGCTGACCACAAGCTTGAAGACAGTCGTGAACTCTGGAGAGGCCTCACTCGCCAGGGCCCGTCACGCAGGTGACCAAGAAAGGGAACGACGCTGGAGCTCACAGGGACGGCATGCCTGTCGCTGACCCGCATGATGACCTTTGAACTTGGGAGCTAGACCTTGCACGTTTTCACTGTCTAGACTTCATGGAGGAAAATGCCACTCAAGTGCTGCTCTGATAAACATTATCTGAACTTGGAATTAATCCGCGTGCCAAGCTATTATACAGTAAATACTTTAAAAGGAAAAAATTGATCACACTTCCTAACTTCATTTTTTATTTATTGTTATTCCAAAGCAGATACGCTATGATGAGATATTTCTAAAAATACAGTTATCTATTCTCAAAACCCTGGTTATGCAGGAGGCTAGAAATCTCGTCAGAAGACATTTACCAACCAGTAAAATACAGAGATCAACCTGTACTCCACCAAAGGTTCAAGTGAAATTATGTCTTTACAAAACCTTGTATTTCAAGGAATGTTTTGCAAAGAAGCAGCTTTTTTAATTAGGAAGTAAATAAAAATAATATATTAATGTCTTGTGTTTGCCTGCTAATAGTTAATAATTGAGAAAACTCACAGAATGGTATCATCGATAGATCTTTTTTTTCTCTGATGAAAATAAAAGTAGGTTTAGATTCACCTGGTAAGGCCTTACTTAAACAGGCAGCTGGCCAATACAGTTCACTGAACTATGCTTTCTGTTCAATTAGGAATTAAATAAACCCCTTTTAGAGACTTGTCCTGAGAGATGACATTTAATGCTACAACCAAAATAAATAACCTAGCAAGAACAAAATTTTTTAAATTCCAATAATTTCAACTTTGGAGATATCTGTTCACCAAAATTAATCAACATTTCTAAAATATTTTAATACAAAATTATAAAAGAAAAGTGCATTAAAAGCAGAATCTTTTTAAAACTCTGGCACAATTACAATTATTCGGAATATATGGACTACGGCCGGCTACACGCTGGCATTCAAGGAAAGCCTCAGGATATAGAGTAAATCCAGTATCACAAGAATAAGTCAAATAAGGCTTTTTTTTTTTTCCTTAAAAAAATATACAATACACAAAGCAGTTTGAAAAAAAAGTAATATTTAACAGTTTTCTGACTTAAATATTTTCACATAACAAAAGTTTTTATATCATCATCAATATGACTTATGTACATTTGCCAAAAAGTGAACAACAACAAAAAAATCAAAAGATGCCCTTTGAAAAATAACAGTGAAAATGTCTCTTTCTTCAGGAATCTGAAATGAGCTCCTCTCTTAATATACAAAGTCCATACAATATTTATAATAAAACTGCTCTCTTCTGAAACCAGGAGGCCATGAGACAAAACAAAGGCAATTATTTTTCAAGAGAAAAACAAAAGCAAAACAAGCCCACCTTCGTGTTACAGTGAACAAGGTACCCATTTATGACTCTGACGAGCACAGCACGGCCTGACGTGCTCGTGGGGAGTCGGAACTCGGACGCGCTCTCTCTGCCGTCGGGACGAGCGCTGCTATTTACAAAATATACTGTTCAGCCACACAGAGGCCCATATATCTATGTACACGAGTATTTATATATAGAACATATAAATAATTCTGGAGGAGAAACTCACACGAAGTAAAGAACTTTCCGTCTTTGGAATGCTGCAGGAGCAACGCACACTCAGCCCCGGCTCGGGGTGGGATTTGGTTTGGGACGTGTTCAATGTGGCACCATGGATGACAATGAGAGTTCCCTGAATTGGACGACACACCTGCCCACACGTGAGGACAGGAGCCTGGCAGCTCTGACCCACCGGCACGCCGCGCCGCGCCGTGGGGGACGGGACCACGCTCCCTCTACTCCGAGGGCACGGTCCTGCCCTCGCCTGCGTGCGACATATGGCTTGTGCTTTCTGCGGTCACGAACCCGCGGCCCTGCAGGTGGACTCGGGCAGCACATGCGGCCCCGCCCCGTCCCGCGAGGACACGTCCATCCTCGTTCGCGCCCCTTCCACCGTCTGTGCCCCGACGCCGCATCCTTGTAGCTGAGAGTCCGAGAATCGCAACGCGGAGAGAACGGGCCAGCCATCCCTCCATGTTCTAGTAACTTACGGTAGACTAAAAGAGTCCATTTCTAACCTCAAAATGCACAGAGAAAGAAAATGGAAAACACTCCCCTGCATGTTCTAACGTTTCTCTGAACCTCACGCACCGATTTTATGTTTGTTTTATAAGCTACGCATCTTACAACAGAAAGCATGAAGGACAATCTATCTTACGTGTCCCACGTTAACGTTCGTCTTCGCTAACACAAAGAGACCACGGCACGGGACAGTGAGACCCAGTTCCCTCTTTGTGACTGGAGGCCGTGGCCGCGACGGGAAGGCGGAACTGCCTGGGGTCGTACCTGAGTTCAGTGACTTGTGGACAAACGACAACAACGTGCTGACGCTGCTCTCAGTTGTCCTGTCTGTCTCTGAAGACAATGATTCTTGAGATAATTTTACAGCTGAAACACTAGCATGGTAACATTTCTTAACACCTGAAGCTTCCAGGAAGAAATTCCAAGGGCTCCGTTCTCCGCAACATTTAACTTCAGAAACGGTCTTGGTGGCGGGGTGGGCGGGTCAGAACACGTTGGCTAGGGCCTGCCACTCGCTCGCGGACTCCTGGACCACCTCCTCCAGACGGAGGGTGTGGCTCAGCTCCTGCTGGATGACGGGCTCCTGCAGGTTTCCTGCGGCACAGACGGACAGACAGCAGGCAGTCTCAGACACACGGCAGCGTGCAGGGACTCACGATGGAATAAAGACAACTTAAACCGAGACGAGATTTCTAAACTGATTTGCGATCCACCCCACAGGAGGAAGAACTCGAGCTGCAGATGAACTGCGTCGGGGGCAAGTCCTGTTCCTGAACGTGCAGGAACAGCCCTTGCTAGGCAGCTCGCGCGGTCACGGCTACGTCACCATGAGGTCAGTGCCCAGCGGTCAGTCATGGATGACCGTGGAGCAAAAGGCACGAACTCCAAACAGGAAGAAAAGCAGACGCGCCAGGACACAGACGTGAGAGCAGAGGCCTGCAGGGCACACAGCGCCCGAGCCCTCCCCAGCCACCCCGTCTCACTCACGGACCCCACTGTCCTGACACCGCGCCAACTGCAGACCGAACCGGCCCGGGCCCCACCACTCCGCAGCCAGCACACCCCAGCCCTGCACTGCGGCCCGTCTGGGCAGGACCCAGAGGAATGGCAGGGAGATGCTCCAGGGCCATGTGGCTGGATATGCCCCTTGAGTGGCACCAGCATCTGAGTGGGCACCAGCAGACACACTCGCCCCGCATGCCCGCTGAGGGCCCGCACGCATCCGGACACCTGCCAAGCGCACCAGGACCCCATCCCCCCACCCCGTGCACCCTGATCCCCCGCCGTGTGCACGCGGACACCACCCCGCCTGCCACATGCACACGGACCCCCACTGCGCACGTGCCGACCCCACCCCCGGCGAAGCACCCCAGACTCCCCGCCGCGTGCTCCCGGACCCCCTGCCGCGCGCACCCGGCCGCCGCCTCACCCGCGTAGCTGTGCGCCCGCCGCACGTGCAGCTTCATGTTGCTCTTCTGCGTGAAGCCCATGGCGCAGTGCTCGCACTTGTAGGGCCTCTCGCCCGTGTGCTTCTTCAAGTGGACCTGCAGCGCGCTCTTCTGGTTGAAGGCCTTCTCGCACAGGCTGCAGCGGAACGGCCGCTCTCCTGGGGGAGACACGGGCCGTCGGCGCCTCGCACGGGCACCACACGGGCGGGGACACTCTGAGCACGGACCCGGGGTCCCCAGCCCTCCCGCCCCTCGGACGAGCGCACGGCTTCCAGCAGCTCTGCCCCCGCCGAGGCACGGGACGAACGTCGGTCACAAGCTCCTCCGACTCCTAGAAGCATCCGGACTAAAAGCAGAGCACGATGGTCTAGACAAAGTGTTCTGAAGGGCGGGCGCCGGGCAGCAGCACACCGAGTACCGGAGACCGTCACATCACTTCGTGTGACGCGTAACCGATCCAGCATTTTTTACGAGTCACTCTCATCGCTTCGACGTTAACACAGAAACGGAAACGTGGAAGGGACACGGGCACGTCGGCTCCGGGAAGAAGCCTGGCTCAGCCTGCGCCACACGGCTCCGCACCCTGCCCTGCACCCCGGGGTCCACAGTGCCACGCCCTCGCAGTCCCTGACTCCGCCCACACACTCCTCCGATGCCAGCCCCCAGGGCCACAAGCCCTTCCCTAGGCCTAGAAGGTTCTGTCCCATGGGCATGGCTACCTCGCGGCCAGTTGTCTGTCCCCTTTCCCTGCACGGCCTCCCTGGACCCGGTTCTTGCACGAAGGCCCACGTGGTTGCTCCGGTCCCCGGGTGTCACCCTCCGTCACTCCGAGTCTGTCCCTCTCCCCCAGTGGCCAACACACAGGAGGGCTTACCACCCCGCTCCCCATGCCAGCCAAGGACCTAAAGCGGCCCGACGCTTTCTGGCCCTAATCCCCAGACTGGGCATGGGACGGGGTCACATGCCCGAAAGATGAGGAGGTCACGGAGGTGGCTATGCCTCAAGTCAGGTGACCTGGGCTGAGTCACAGGGAGAGGACTGTGGCGGGGGCCAGGCCCGCACCCTCAAAGCAGAGGGTTCTGTGGCCAGAGGCAGAAGGGAGCCGCAGGGACCTGAGGCTGCCCAGCGCCACAGGCTGGCGTGAAGGCGGCGTGCTTGCTGGGGGGTGCGGGAGCACCCGGCCCCAGAAGCAAGCCCACAGCAACACACCCTCGGCAGGTTTCCCCAAACCTTCGGAAGCACCTAGCTCGTGCTAGCAGGCCAACGGCAGTCCCTACCCCTCAAAACCGTCCTTCTGAGTAGATACAGTAGAAGGGCAGCGGCATCGTCTTTCACTCAAAAGCTGTTTTGCTGAACACCTGGTCGGTGCCGGTCTGTGCGGACCAGCAGGGACGTCCCTGGGAATACCAGGGAAGGACGCTGACCGGAGCACCTGCCGGACATCCAAGGAGGCCTGTGGGCCGGCCAGGGACACTGGGGGGCACCGAGGCCTGCGGGGAGGGGTGTCCAAGCGGACACATGCAGGCTAATCAGAGATGACCCAGCCAAGGGAGACAGGGGCTGGGCAGAGGGACCAGCAGAGAGGACGCCCAGGGAGCAGAGTCGGGACTCCGGACGGCAAGGGGAGTGCGGGACCCCGAGGCTTCCCACGGCCAGGTGCCGCTGTCACAGGGTGTGCAGCAGTGGACGGAACGGCTCACAGGACCCCGGGACCCCACCTGTAGGAGCTCAGAGGGAAACGAGAAGGGTCTGTCTGCCAGACGCCCAGGGTTCGGTCTGGCTCTGCAAATGCGGGGCTGCCCACCAGAGCAGGACTCAGGTCCTGCCGTCAGTCCCGAGAGGACAGGCCTCAGCAGACAGGGCCCTGGGACAGTGGTGTTTCCGCGTGAGCCACAGGCGCCCCGTGGGCTGCCAGAGACGGAGGACGCAAGTGAGCTGTCAGGGAAACGCGCCGAGAGGCCAAGAGATGGGAACTCGCGTCTTGGTGCTGCTGGTCTTCCCTCTGGGACAACAGACCTGGACAGCTGTAGGCGGTAACAGGAAGTCAGCAAAGAACAGCCTGAAGCCCTGAGAGGAGAAGCGACAATGGCGTCCCCCGCAGCAGCAGGAGCGGGGGCCTAGGGTGGTGGGGGGGGGACCCTGACGCAGGCGGGTCCTCAGAGGCCACGGCAGCCCCTCGCGGTTCTGCTTCCCATGGTGGCCAGCGAAACCACAGGGCTCTCACTGAGAAGTTGGCACGGAGAACCGACGACAAACGAGGGCGACGGACTGCAGACCCGGCTTCCCTGATCACGCGTTACGCCGAGTCCCGTTTCCTCGCCGGCCTCCGGAACCTGACCTGGAAGCCCGCGGCTCGCGGTTACCTGTGTGGATGCGGCTGTGCCGCTCCAGCTGGCTTGGCTTGGCGAACGCCTTCTCGCAGGTGTCACACTTGAACACTCGCGGCTTCTGGGAGCTCAGCGAAGGGCCGGCCTGATGCGTCTGCACGTGCTCCTGCCGCAGACCACACGGAGAGGAGCCCTGAGATCACGGCGGCTCTCAACGGACCTGCGACACGGCCGCGGGGACCCATCGGAGCAGCAAGGACAACCTGAGGCCCGTCTGGGATGAGCACCCTCGGGGATGCAGGGGGGGTGGGGGTGGCCCCTAGATGGACCAGGGTCCCGGCTGTGCGGCTTCACGGGGCCTCTGCCCTTCCTGTTGCCAATGACCTTGACGGTGAGTGGGGACCTGGTCCGCTATTCGGTGAGATGTTCCTCACCTGAGCACTGTCTGCATCGCTTTTCATGACTAGACGGGGCTACGGGGGGGTGAGGGAGGTCGAGGGCAGTCGCCAGAAAATACGGCAGAGGAAGAGACAAGGAACACGGACGAGCTGCGGGTCTGGAGGGCAGACATCTGGTTCACTGCGCAGCACCAGGCTGGGATCCCTGGCGCGCTGGCCCAGAGGCCACTCCTGGTAACAAGCAGCGCTGGCCGGCAGTTGCCGGACGGGGCACATGCCCCCCCCACCACGGCATGCCGCTGAGTGCAGCCCCGGACATCAAGTCCCAGAGCCCGTCCTCCTCCTCTCCCTGACTGTGCGCGTGTCCCAGAGTTCACCCGGCCCTTCTCCCGGCACGTGGATCCCATTCTCAAGGTGGACGCAGAGCCGGCGGCTGAGGGGTTCCCCGTTCCCCTGCCGAAAGACGTGTCAAGTGCGGGTCCCCCGCGAAGAGGGGAGTTCCTGCTTCCCCACAGCCCGGCCAGCAGGTGCCGGCAGACTCCTTACTACCTCCCGCTCTGCTCGGTGAGACACGGCACCTCAGTGTCATTTAAGTCCTAGTAGACCTGGACTCGAACTGCCACAAACACGTCACCAGCAGATCTGCTAACACTAAACTCCCACCGACCTTTTCCTCCAAGAAGGGGAAATCTGTTAACTCTTTCCTCGCTGCGAGCAAGACTCATGACGTCCACCGACCCGGACTGCACCGAGCGTCTCTAACCCGTGGGGACGGCGGCACATACCTTGAGGTGCGTGGCGCGCTTGAAGGCCTTCCTGCACACGGGACACACGTGGATGCGCTCCCGGCCGTGCGTCTCCCGGCTGTGGTGCAGCAGCGCAGCGGCCGAGGCGAAGCTGCGGTCGCACTCCAGGCACTGGTGTGCCCGGCCCTCCTTCTCCGGCTGCCCGTCCTGCACCAGGCCGGCCGACACGTCAGCTACCTGCAGCGGGTCAGAAACCCCGAACTCACTCGGTGGCCGGAGTGAGCAAATGCACGGACAAGACGACAGACACACGCGACGCGGACGCCCGGCTCTCAGCGCGCCGTCGGGGGTGGCAAATGGATCAGACCAGCCCGCGCTTGCCCTCCGAGCAGTGTGGAGCGAACAGAACGGCGCTCCGTGCGTGTGACCTTCCAGGGCCGGCTGTGCTGGCTGCCGCCCCACGCCGTGTCCTCACTGATAAACGGCACACGGCGCTCGGAGCGATACCGGCACGCGGCGTGCACTCCGTACGTACTCCTGGTGGCCGCAGTGACAGCTGACACAAGTACAAAGGACACGGCCCCCAGGGGCTCCTGCTCGAGCGGGAACCAGCCAGGGTCCCGCATCATTTTAAAGGGGGCCACTAACACCCGAACACAAGAAGAGCAGGCGAGTGCCGCTCAGCTTTGATAAATAAGTTCACTTTCGTAGGTAAAAACTTGTCCATGACAATTTGGTGAAATAAAATTATAAGTAATTATACTGAAAATTGATGGGATTTGTCAACATTTTTATCGAGTTTATCAAGTACTTTTTCATAAAATCTACTACACAGAAATGGCTAAAATGTAAAGAAGATGACTTAAAAACAAAAGATGGCGACAAGGAGCGCGAAGGTCACCCGTCTGCACTATAATAAAACAAACAGCGGGAGGAAAACAAGAGATCAGAAGCGCACGGATGCGGTCTCGTCACCGCCACAAAGGAGGTATCGTCCCATGACGTCTGTCAGGTGTGTGTGTGTCTAACGTGAGCGTCCGTGTGTGTGAAGAAACAATGGAAACAGACTGTGTGTTCAGGTCAGTGCAAAAAGCCCATTTTTGTGAGTCAAAGAACGTCTGAACGGCCCCGGAGCGGAGGAGACGCGGGGGCTCCAGGCCACGCGACGCCGAGCGTGCTGACCCAGCGGCAGCCGAGAGCCAGCGGTGCCCCGAGGACCCCCGTGCGTGCCCGTGGGCCTCCCCCAGGGCTGCGCTAGTGGACACACACCCAGCAGCGCCCCAAGGCCGGTGGACCCTCCGGCGTCACTGAGCCGCCGCGGGAGGCCGGTGGACCCTCCGGCGTCACTGAGCCGCTGCGGGGCACCGAGCCCCCAGACACAAACTCACCCTCCCCCGGATGAGCCCCAGCTGGGGAAACGCCCGGGCTGACCTCGTGCACTGAGAGACCAGTGACTGTCCGGAAACGCGTCTGCTCAAGCTGCACGGGACGGGACGCTGCCCGGACCCCACGGCCATTCACTTCCTGCACTTTCCCTCTCACTCGGAGGAGCAGCGAGGAGTGATGGCTCGACTCTCCTGTATTCAGAGCTGTCATTTCCTGAATGTCTTAGACCCTCAGAACATACATTTTAAGGGAAAAACTAGTCAAATGACAAATGGGGTAAAAAACACAACCAGACCCGAAGAGTCAGCAGAGGTTTTACCAGAAAACCCCGGAAGGAACGGCGTGGCCGCTGCGGTGCTGCCCAGGAGTTCACCCTGTAAAACCAGCCTCACCACGACTGTTTCTGCACCTCATTCTGCGGCACGAAAACCCGGCTCCGGCCAACCGCACATCGAGGAACGAAGGAGCCGGTCCCCACCGTTAACACAGGCCGCCCCCCAGGCCCTGGGCGGTGCGGCCCCGGCTCACCACCCCCATTCGGCCTGAGAAGGCCCCCCAGGAGCGGCCCCCAGCCCTGAGCGCTCTGGGACCAGCCCCTCCCAATCCGTGTCCCCGATAACCCATGACCGCGCGTGAACGCAGGTGTGTGGCGTACCTGGTAGGCGATTTCCTCACACGCAGTGGCG
Source organism: Meles meles (assembly GCF_922984935.1). Taxonomy (NCBI): domain Eukaryota; kingdom Metazoa; phylum Chordata; class Mammalia; order Carnivora; family Mustelidae; genus Meles; species Meles meles. The sequence goes on along the minus strand of NC_060077.1, from coordinate 94,048,550 downwards.
GAGGGCTGTGGGGTGTGGCTCACGAGGATGACCTGCGGCGACCCTGCTCCCCCTTGGCCCGCCAGCGAGGAGTCCGTGAGTAAGGCTGGGAACTGCTGGCCCTGGCGAGGAGGGACTGGTTCAGAAGCCGTGACGTCACCAAACCCGGGGGTGACACACACGGCGCCTTGTGCTCTGGCTCCTGGGGACCACACGAGGGCACGTCCCCAGAAAAGCGCACCACGGCACTGGCACGGGACGCGGCATCCCTCGCCGACGCGTGCGCAGAGAAAGGAAGCCCGCGCGGCCGTAGAAAGGGAACCCGGCCCACCAGCCAGCAGCCGGGGAGCAGATGGCCCAAATGGGGCGCATCTGCACAGGGAAAACACTTCAGCCGGAAGAAGGATGGGAGTGCGCGGCCCAGGCAGACCCCTCCGCGCTGGGCTTCCACGAGGTGAGGCGCCCAGAGCAGGTGCATCTGTAGACACGAGGGACTGCTGGTCGCCAGGGGCACGGGGAGTGGGTGCCAGCCGCTATGGGTGCCACGTTTCTTTTTGGGGTGATGAGATGTTCCAACACTAGATGTGGTCGGGGTGCTCAACATTGTAAGCGCCCTGAAGACCATTAAACTGCACACTTTAAATACACGGGTGAACGCCACGGTACATGCGGCGAGTCTCCACAAGGCTGCAACACGGAGAACGCTTACTTGTTTACAAAGGGACAACTTTGCCTCTGAGTCCTGGTCCCACTCCAGTCTGACTGTGGCCCTGGGACAGAAAGAATGGGGGGAGGGGTGGGCCGGGGCAGGCACGGAGGGGCATTTGGCCCGACCCCAGACTCCAAATGGGAAGCCACACAAATCCGTACACCTGCCGAATCAGCAGTGACTCTCGCACACACACGTGGAACACAAGGGTCCGAGGGTCAGCGTGAACGTGCAGACAGACGGGCACGGAGTCAGGAAGGGCACTCGGCCGCAGGGGAGGGGCATCCTCATGTCTCTGCGGCAGGCCCAGCTCCCGCGGGGCAGAAAAGGCTGGAGCAGGCGCGGACAGTCAGAAATGGACTGAGAAGGCATTGAAGGATGGTCAGGGCCACCTCACCTGGGAAAGACCCTTCCTCTGGCACACGGGGACACAGAGCCAAAGGGAGAGCATGGAGCAGAGGATTAATTTACAAGGAGAGCATTGTGGATTCTAGAGGAAAAGAGCTTCTTGAATTGATTTGGATTCTCTGGTTTCCACACACACGTTTAGGAAAAGTGAAATGACATTTTGGGTATCTCCCTTTATCTAAGTCTTTTAAACGAACGTGGGGTATTTTGGCAAGTTCCTACTCGTACCACTCAAGCTTCACATTCGCCATCCCCCTTACATGGGAGGTCAGCCGAGCACCACTGCGTTCCAGTACCCGTCACTTCGGACTCCTGGTCCTCGCCCACCGCTGGCTCCGCCAACACTCTTACCGGAACACCCAACTTTGGGAAATGGCATCAGTCAAAATTAATAAATTCATATTTCCTAATTCTACAAATGAAGACAAATACTACTGCTAGCCAGAAACTCTGATACACGTAAGAACCACTGTTGGCTCAATAAACTCATCTCTTCTCAGAGGGAGAGCTAAGGCCTTTGAGGGCTGCACTCACACCGGTCCCTCGAGGGGAAATGACGACCTTGCCCAAGTGAGGACTAGACTAGCAATGCCAGGGGAAAGGGCAGCGCGTGGGTTGGAAGGTTCTGGGTCTTGACTGTAATGACAACCAGACGGTCGTAACATGCGATCTACAGTTCTGCCCGACGCCACGGCCGGGGAAGCCGGGTGAAGGGGTACGTGAGATCCGTCTGTATCGTTTCTGAAAACGGACTGTGAATGAACAAGCAACTCCAAATAAAAAGTTTAATTTAAAAACTCCTCATACGATGTAATTTACTAGCTTATTACTGGTGCTTCAATTGCTAATGTTAAGTATTCTTGATGCACACACCTGATAGAAAATTCTGGTGTCTAGTAAAATAAATGCTCAACAATTAGCCACACCCAAGGAAATGGTGACTTGAATCTGCTGAAATGATGCCATCTCCAAGCCCTCCTTCTTCAGCTTGTGGGCTCACTGGCACTCTATCTACTTCTCGGCTGTATTTGGTTTACACGGAGGTGGAAGTTACAGGACTTCGCACCCCAAGTGTGCGTGGCGGAGGGGAGCAGGCCCCGGGCCGTCACGAGCAGCTGCTGACTCACCCGCGCAGCGTGAGCCGCAGATCCTGATGCGCAACCACGTTCGGGAAAAGCCGCTCGAACATCGCCCGGGCTGGCCACCCCGACGGGCGAGAGTCGCTGTGACAGCCGACCTGCCTCCCTGCCCCGTCCCTGGAAGGCAGCCTCATTCAGCATCTCCCTGTTCCATCATCTGGCCAGGGACGTGCTCTCGGCAGCCATCACTCCCATGCCCTGCCAGCTGCGCCGGGACCCCAGCGACGCGGCGCTCGGCGAGAGGGTGCAGGCGCGCCCGTGGCGCTGACAGGAAGGAAGCGGGAAGCCTTTGACAGCCCAGCCTGGGCCTCTCCAGTCCCTGGAGCACACGGCTGCTCGTGCAGAACCCCTGCTTGGTCGCGCCTGCCAACTTCCGTGCGGCCCAGGTCACATTCGGACTTCTTGGCACGCTTCCGTGTCTAAACAGGGTTTAAATGCTTTGTACCAGGTCCGTTATCTGGGTGTTCATACACCCACATAATGTGACGGCTTGTACAGTAAAAAACAAACAGAAAACCCACCAAACCTACAAGAATTCACATAAAACAGAATGTACTTCAAGCACGAACCACCTACCTAACTTTTGTTTTCAGAACAAGAACTGAAAAATCACTTTGCTTTCTTGAATAGTTTTTTGTTTTTTTTTTAAGATTTTATTTATTTATTTGGGGACGCCTGAGTGGCTCAATGGGTTAAAGCCTTCAGCTCAGGTCACGATCTCAGGGTCCTGGAATCGAGCCACGCATTGGACTCCGCTCAGCGGGGAGCCTGCTTCCTCCTCTCTCCCTGCCTGCCTCTCTGCCTACTTGTGATCTCTGTCAAATAAATAAATAAATATTTTTTTTAAAAAAAGACTTTACTTATTTATCTGATAGAGTGTGACAGAGCACAAGCAGGGAGAACAGCAGAGGGAGACGCAGGCTTCCTGCTGAGCAGGGAGCCTGACGTGGGCTCAATGCCAGGACGCCAGCATCATGACCTGCACTGAAGGCAGACGCTTTGCCGACTGGGCCACCCAGGGCCCCCTCGAATAGATTTTTCAGTGAATGCATGCATTTCCTCATAACTGTCAGATTTAGCGGCCCGATCCCCACACCTACCACCAACAGTTCAAAATTTGGAAAGAAAAACTCATCGCTAGTTCGTAGTTGAAGAAGAAATCCTTATGACTCACCAATTTTTCTTTCAATAACTCCCCTAGTAAAGCAAGTACAAAGTTACTGTTTGACGCAGGAATTTTATCTTCCACTTCAACAGGTTCTATTTCTAAGTAAACTAGTTTCCCAGTGCGCTAGGGCATCAGAAGGATCACTTACCCCACATAATACTCTGCTCTAGTTGGGCTCTTTGCAAGTTAAAAATGACGACTAGTGGTGGACACACATAAACGTTCTCCTTTCAAACACTGTGTGGTCACTGACCCGACCACGCCCCTTGGGTGTAAGCTACGGACACGGCCACAGGAGTGGGCACAGGAGGGACCACCAAGACCACACCCCTTTGTGCTCTTACGCCACCTTCTCCTGCAGACTTTGTAAGGAAACAAAAACACAAAAAAAGGGTACACAAGAGGGGGCCTGCGGGGCTCCATCAGTGAAGCATCAGCCTGCAGCTCGGGTCACGGTCCCCAAGTCCTGGGATCGAGCCCCATGCAGGGCTCCCTGCTCAAAGGGAACTTGCTTCTCCCTCTCCTCCCTGCTCAGTGCGCTCTCGCTCTCTCTCTAATAAATAAATAAAATCTTAAAAAAGAAAAAAAGGAAAAATGGTACACAATCAATGTATGTTATTTTCACGTCTTTTTAACATTTATAATGCATGGGCTCCCACTCCTGGGTCCCTTCAGGGGCTTTCGGGAAACCCTGGTTTTCCGAGCGTGGCGTGAGTTTCCACGCGGACACGGGGGCTCGCCCGTTGCCTGTGCCCGTGGCCCCCCCGGCTGCTCTCACGTCACCTCCTCATGGAGCGCAAGGAAGACATGTCGTGAACCGCGTGAAGGGATTCATCATCAAAGCCTTCGATATTTGGGCCTCTTAGTGACTGACTCTCACCTGTACCGAACAATTATTTATAGAATGGCTAATTCTTCACAAGCACCTTTGATTTCGAGCTCAAATTTTTAAGGTCATAAACAATTCTAATAATTTACATATTTATAAGCATTTCCATATATGTTCATTAACCTTTTGACAATAAGATGATGGGTTTTATTTGTGTAATAATTCACTGTATTTAGGAAAATCGCACTCATAAACCTAAGACAGGTTTGACCTGGTTTTTTCAAATTTTCAGAGTATTAGATCATTGTGAGCCCGATTAACATCTGGCAGCTAACAGAAAAGATTCCAATAAAACTACAGGATTCCTAGTGGTGATTTTAATACTGCTATTATACCACGTATGCTAGCGAATCGATTTGGGTTTAAATTTTCGACTTGGTAATTTTGGGAAAGTAAGCCAGAGACGACAGGTAAGTGAGGTAAACCACAGGCGCAACAGGAGGGCGCGGCCGTCTGACCCGGCCAACCTCAGTGCCGCCCCTCCCGCGGCTCTCAAGCCCGGCTAGCCTGGACGTCCGCACTGGGGCAGGACAAAGAGAGGACCACAGATGCGAAGGACTCCCTGCCGTGGCGTGGCGTGGTCTGCCGTGGCCGGACGGCCCTGGCCCACAGATCGGGGCGGGGGAGGTCTGCTACCTGTGCTGGGTGTGACCCTGGAGGAAGGAGGGGGCGGTGAGCGGCCAGCAGAGACGCTTTCTGGCCACGTGAAGAAACGTGGACTTGGTGCTGAAGGCAGCAGGGACCACGGGAGGGTTTTCGCCACAAGAGCAGCACATACACACGTCCCTTTTGGAAACCTGCAAGCAGAGCCAGCAGGGGCCGGCCGACGCCGTGCCTGCCACTGCCTTCACCCTGCACGTGGGCCTTCCTCACAGCGTTGACCCTATCACGGCAACGCTTGGCTCCGACGCCCTCTGAGAACCCCCTCAGGGCAGCAGCGCTCTCCTCCGCCCCAATCCCTGTGCCCTGCTTGGGGGGCGTCCACGAGCCCGTGCGGGGGCCGGACCGGGGGCCCAGCAGCTACCCTGCGCCGAGGACAGACACCCCTAGCCAATATTTACTGGCGTTAAAAATGGAACCTGGCAAATACTGAGAACTCCTGCTTGAGCCCTCACTGCAACCGCAATGATCATTAATTCTCAAAGTGACACAATTTAACAAACAGAAAACAAACCCATAATCATAGAAATAAATGCCTCTCTGGCTTTTTCTGATCAAACTTTACTCCCCCCCCCACCCTCGCAAAAGTTATTCAAAGCCTTTAAGTTTCACTAAAATTTGTGTCTTAAAGAATTTTTTCGTTATGATACTTCTTTACTATAGTTACAAGTGTCCAGTGAGAAGACACCAGAGCCTGAGCGCGGACGGACACAGGCCACAGGACAGTAGCCGCACCGCACAGACGACTGCACCCTGCCAGCGCTGGTCAGTGGCGAGGTGGCCCCGGGCCTGGGCTACAGGCTTATGTCTGCAGCCGTCACCCCCAGAGTCCCCGCTGGCACGTGAGGACGTAGCACCCAAACACCAACCAGGCTCCCTGCCTCCTGCGTCCGAAGGAAAATACACCACTGCCACCAGGTGGCTTCCCCGGTTCCAGCTGTCACTTCAAACTGCAATACTCGCTTTTGTAAGCTGGAAGGGGGAGGACGACCTGACAAACGGGTGCTGAGTAGCGCAGGAGGGAAGGGAAATGCGAAACCCTGTGAAGAACTCAGTGAGATCCGTCCTGCAGCAGCAGGAGAGACGCAGGGGAGGACGCCATAGCAAGCCCCGGCCTCCGGCACCCCTGCAGCCTGGCACGTGCTCCCACAGGGTCTGACTCCCACCAGGGGCCCTGGGGGGCGTCTACCAATGGCACAGGACAGCTGAGCGGCGGTACAAACTGCTGGGGACTGGCTCCGCAGGGGCTGGGCGGGCAAACATCCCTCTCTCACAAGCGGCAGGGACTAGAACCCATAGCCCAAACAGTCCCATGCGGCTGGCTGGGACCGGCCATGCTCTCCCCCCAGGACCACAGTCTTCAATCCTCGTCGGGGGCGGCAAGCCCAAGTGCACGCGAGCAAACCCCGCCCCGACCCCGGCACACCCCGCCGTGCCTACAGAGGGACAGGTGTGTAGAAAGGGACGAGCAAGCAGGGTCCTGTAATCCATCTTCATAATAATCTATCGCGGTTCTTCAATTAGACTCTGAAAGACGTGCAGTGTCTCAGCTCAGTGCAGGATCCAACGTGTGCAGCCTTCGACCCCGCACGTCGCAGGCAGTGGCCTGAGACCGTACGTCGCCGCGAGTGTGGGAATTCCTGCACTACTTAGCAAAACCCCGAGCACTCAAAACGGCCCTCAACAAATTCATAAAATGCAGTGCAGCAGCGCCACTAGAAAACACGGCTGCTGCTGACCACTGAGGAGGGAGGCACCGGGGGGCTCGGGCGGGGACACATCCGGCTCTTGACTTCGGCTCCGGTCATGGTCTCGGGGTCACAGGTAGGGCCCCACATGCCCCCTCCCTCTGCTTCTCCCCTCACCACCCCATTCATGTGCTTGCTCTCTCTCTAAAAAAATTAATACAAATCTTAAAAAGTAAAAAGAATTAAAATAGTATCAGGCAGTCACGGTGTAAGAGGGAAGTTCACACCACCTGACACACACGAGCTCACTCCCAGAGAAACGTTCACACGTGTGTCATGTGTCTGCACGTAAAGGTTCGCAAGGATAGAGACACTGAAAGGTCAGTCGTAGTTCCATCTGGATAGTGGGATTTTAAAAACAGTCTTCTGTTTCATCTGAGTTCTCCTGTTCTCTCCTTACTGTACCTAACACATTCGTTGTATTTTAATCAGAAAAAAAACACTTCAACTTGGGAAACAATGTTCACCACTTACAGTTAGGAAAGAAGAAATTAAAGGATGCCACGGCCGCCCACAAAGGGAAGGGCAGCCCCTACCTGAGAGGCGATGTTGAGCGTGACCGTGTCCAGCCCTCCGGAGAGCAGGCCCTGAGTGTCGGCCAGGGTCAGCGTGACACTGGCGTCTCCTCCCACTCCTGACGACGCCATGACCAGGTTCTGAGCAGACATGGCCGATGGAGACATGGGTGTTGTCGAAGGAAGGCTCCCAGGGGTGGTGTTCAGCTCTACGAAAGAGGAGCGAGCACATCAGCGGCGCAGCCGGCCGAGTCCGACCGACACGGGAGTGAGGTCATCTGTCAGAAGCAGCAGTTACATCACCTGAGCTTCTGAAATGACGCCGAGACAGTCCTAGAATCTCTCGCTGCAATTTTATGGCCAGACTTCTCCGGTTTCTAAACATCTTTGTGCGTAAATACACTCTGCTTAAGTATAACATCAAGGAAAACACAGAAAAGAGCAAAAATACGACCCTACAATCCGAGTCCCTGCTGCTAAGGCAGAAGGAAACGGCCAAGAATTTCCGGGACACTGTCCCCGCCTTGGCCCAGAGAGGAGCCTGAGGACAGGACCACAGGGTCCCACCGGGCATCGATCGGCAGCACGGCTTCCGGCGTGACCACGCCTGCAGAGCCCCCTTCAGCCTCCCGTGCGGCTGCTTGGGCTGCGACACGCCGCGTGCGCCCCTTTAAATGACAATTTGCCCTGCATGACGTCTTACTGTCCATTGGAAAAGACAAGGAGATTTCTTAATTCTCCCCTTGTACCAACGGTAAGAGAAAGGAAGATATCCGGGACAGACTCGGGCCTTTTCTCGTACAGAACAGAAACTCATGCACTCGGCTGGCCGGTGAGATGGGCTGAGCACGTGACTCTCGAGGGCCTGTGGCGGGCGCCAACGGAAAACGAGTTCTGGGGTTCTCCTTGTCAGCATGACACACATGCACACACATGTACACACGCGTGCACACACACTTCTCACCAGCCGCCCGCCTTCATCTACCACACGTGACCTTCAGCTCCCACTGCGCCAGGCCCTGGGCCGGGGCCGCAGACACCGAGGCAGTGACTAAGAAAAGGTGGAAACACTGTCTCCTCATCGGGTCACAAACAACAGGAAGAGACGCCTGGGCTCCTGCACCGGGCGGCAGGTCGCAACAGTCCCGAGCGGTCAGGGGCCCATGGGGAGCCGGGTTACGCATTCGTAGCTGGCGTCCTGCAAACACGAGGCCTCCACAGATCCACACTCTGGGGGTCCCACACTGTGCTGCACAGACCTGGAAGCGTCCAAAGCAGTACAACCATTAGGAGGCTGAGTCTCTGCCCTTAGCCGCCCTCAGGGCTCCGGACACCAGCTCGTCCACCCCCTGCCGAGCACCTGTGCGGATGGCGGGGACGCGCCCGGGCCGGAGTGTGGGTCGTGGAGGTGCGAGCTCCAGCACCGGCTCAGCCGCGGGCTCTCCTCGCGGTCCGGCGCGTGCCTGTGGCTGCGACACCAGACGGGGGGAAAGCAGACCCCGAGAACATGGCGGCGGCCGGTGACGTGAACTGGGGTTCACTCCCGATCGCTAGGGCGAAGCCTGGGCTTGGGCCGTCCAAGCGCCCGGTCGAGGGAAGCACGTGCTGAAAGGCTCCCCGGAAGTGTCCCCACAAAGAGCAAAACCAAATGCTAATGGGGCTCGCGGGGACACACACGACCGAGAATTCACACCTCACCCGAGCCCCAAAATAGGGGAATGTCTGCTCTCCGCTGCCAGCAGCGGCCTCCGACGCTGATGATCGTTAATGCGCCGCGGGGCGAGGGTGGGGGGGGTCCAGGACTGTGCGGCACAGAAAACCCAAAGAGAAGGCCAGCCTGCGTGTCGTGAGCAGAAGTGAGTCCCGACACAGAGGTCCGAGGGGACCCGAGCCTCAGCCAGTGCTGGGTTCGCAGCTCCACGCCAACACCGTGAGAATGAGGGTCCAGCTCGGTTCCGCCGTCAAGACATTTTCCACCAAGAGGATGGGGTCAGTTCAAGCAGAACTTCAAGCAGAACCAAATTGTCCAAAAACAGGTGATATGAGTAGGAAAAAATAAACTTTTCTTAAGCATGCACTGGAATAACTAACTCAAAGCTATAATTACATTTCTGCAATATATTGCTCTTAATTATATAGAAAAGGATTCATTGAAAGCACTACAAAGCAGTTTTCATTCAAACTAAATCCTCTCAGCCTGGAAACTGGTGTGGACGGGGCGCAGAGTGTAGACTCACCTTCAGGCCGCTCGGAAAGCACGAGGCCTCCAGGGCACATCCCAGAAGTCGAAGTCTCCCTTCAGTTCCTGGTTCTCCCTCAAACAAAGTCATCTCTAGAGGATCAGTAAATCCCTCACGGTCATCAAACCCAACACCGTCTTAAATCTTTGTTGGGACACGTTTTCGTAGCTTCTGAGGAAATCTTAGTGATAATTTTGGAAAGTTTCATAATTAGTTTAAAGGATGTGAGATCAGTTTCTTCTTGCGATAAAAACGTGGTAAGAAAGGCGTGTGTGTTTGCTGTGGAGGGGCTGCGTGGGCAGGAGACACCTTGTCTGGCCATTCATCCCCAAGGAGAAAGTGGGGAGAATGTCCCCCTTAATTATAAAATGTACCCACGAATGGGAAGTGTTAAGACTTCTGAGCTGCTGGGAAGTAAGTAACTGATCATACTTAAATCTAGAAGAAACAAACGCTAAAATAAACTTACAAAAGAAGGAAAAAAAGAATTGTGGCTTTTCTTCACTGAGAGCATAACTCAACTTATTCATTAAAACTGTATTAATAGTGGACAAAAGTAAAAACAAAAAGATAATACCCACTTGAGATAAATCCCTTAAAAAGCTGTACTAAACTTCTAGCCTCTGTTGGTAATGCCTTCTGCCTCTGGAAGGGCACTCACACCGAGTGTGACCACGTCCTAGGCAAACCACGTGTGTCCCATCCTGTCGTGGATGTGGAGGGCCAGAGCTGTCCCAGAGGCAGAGAGCCTCAACCACATCGCATGCCCGGAGAGAACTCCAGATGACACCAGCCTCAGGCACCTTCGCTTGGCTCCGATCTAACTTTCCTGCACCGAGAGTTACCGCTCGACTGTCTCTCTTAGAAGACGCATGTCTGGGGCGCCTGGGTGGCTCAGTGGGTTAAAGCCTCTGCCATCGGCTCAGGTCATGATCTCAGGGTCCTGGGATAGAGCCCTGCATCGGGCTCTCTGCTCGGCGGGGAGCCTGCTTCCTCCTCTTTCTCTGTCTGCCTCTCTGCCTACTTGTGATCTCTGTCTGTCAAATAAATAAATAAAACCTTAAAAAAAAAAAAAAAGAGGTCAAGCTGAGCTTCCAGAAGACGCGGGATTCCAGCGATGCCGGCTGGTACGCTCTCCAGGGAAGTGGGCCGGGACAGCTGGACGGAGCCCATGACCACCACCCACGCTGGCCATGAATCAGAGACCACAGATGCAACGGAAACATCGCGGGTCAGAAATCCAGGCCGGGCTTGGGGAGGCAGCGATGCCGCGGCTCCTGGGTGAGGGTTCCCTGCACTGCGGCACTCAGGGCTCACGCGTGCCTGGGGTGCACGCCCTCCAGGGGCACTGGCCTTGGCTTCCAAGCCTGCGCACGCCAGTTCCCGCAGCCCGAGTGCTCGCACGCGGGGACCAGCCTGCGGCACGCACCCGCAAGAGCTAGAAGACCCGCTGACGTGTCCGTGAAACCCACACGTCCGTGACGTGTGCTCTGGGAAGACGGGACACAAACAAGTTACTGCCGTCAAGTTAGGCGTAAGCAAGACGACTCTGCGAGACTGGAGGGAAACGCACCAGAGGACGCGGGGCACAGCACTTGGCCACGCCATCCGCGGCGTCCCCAGCCCGCTCTGCAGGAACAGAAACGAGAAAGAAGCCGGGCATGCCGGGCCTGGGCGAGCCGGAGGAAACACAGCGGAGCGTCTTCCGGAGGCCTGGCTGCAGGGACAGAGGGCGTGGGTATCGCTTATCACTTTTCTGATTCTCTGCGGAAACTGCCTGAGACGCCAGAGAAGAGGGCTTTGGTACAGACAGAGGAGTCTGAGCCCTAGTCGTGCCTTTTACCAGAGGTTCAACTGCTTTCTCGTATGACCTCTGAACTGCTGAAAGCCACAGAGCTCGGCTGAAGTGATAACCGCTTCATGGCACGGACAAGCCCGTGTGATTGCGCATGCCAGTGGAGAGAACCTCTTACAGAGTCACTGAAAATCCTACCTAGACACTCTCGACAGGTGACCACAAGCTCGATGTTTCCCCGCAGTCTTTTCAGCACGAGGGAGGGACGGAGGCGCTGACATGTGAGTCACCCACTCTCAGGAGCTCAGTGACGAGGACGGAGGACAAGAAGTCTCTAGCCCAAGGTCTGGGCGAAGCTCAGGCCATCAACTGATTTAAAGATTTCTCCCAGGATAAGCCTTTGCGGCAATTTTTTTTTAATTAGTTAAGTTCGTCTCCTTACTGTTTTGAAAATACTAATAAGCAACAACGTAACTACACGATCAGTAACAGGAAAGCGCAGGAGAAAGAGCCGCACAGTCCAGAAGCCACGGCACACAGTGTGAGCTGTCCCGTCAGCAAGAAGCCTGCGCTCGGCCTTCTGCACGGGACGAGTGCGGTGCCCACACACGGAGAGCACGCCAGGAACGCTGGTTTGCTCAAAACAGCTTCCTTAAAAATAAAAAAAAACTATTAAAATTCAGATGTATACGATGAAAGCAGGACGGTGACTGAACCATACAAAACTGGAAGTTAATGTCTGCTGCCTGACGGCATCCAAAATCACTCCGTGCCACTCAAAACCAAACTCCATCCAAGGACAGGTTCGAGTTTGTCATATACAGTAGAAGAAACAAACACACTCCCTAAAAAAGAAAGCTTTTGGTTTCCTTCTGAGTAACTTCACTTTCTATCGCACTCCCGCGTTTCGCAGCAATCTCCCTGAAGCATGAGTCCGTTGGCCTAGGGGCTGCCCTGGCCGCGTCGGCCTGGCGTTCCGCCCACCGTTACTCCCCATGTCTTAAGGTAAAATGTTCCCACGTCTGCCATCACGCCGTCTTCTCCGGGGACTGTGTTCTGCCTCTTAGCAAAATGTTGTCCTTATCTTTAACGACCACCCCATAAAAGATTGCTAGAAGGCTGAAGAAATTAGTTTTAAGTGCCTTCATATTTGTACAACGCTAGCAGACTGCCTGGCACGTAGAAGGGTCACACGGATTGTTGCTAACGTCACCAAACAGCTAAGGGCCACAGGGGCGAAGCACACGGACAAAACTCGTGGCGGGCTGAGCGAGACGAGAACGTGCGGAGGGAGCTCATGACGCCGAGGACAATGCGATCGCGACCATGGCCGCCCTGGCACGAGGACGCCTTCGCTTGGTGGCTGACACACAGGACTGGTGTGCCGAGTTCAAGCTCTCCCAGACGGTATTTCTACCTGTTCACACGCTTCTCGGTGCCGCTGCACACTCAGCACTGTCCCACACAATCCTGCAGAATCCCGAGGAGGGTAAGCCGCGACCATGTGCCCACACACACGTCACCCCAGTCCCAAGAAGCGGCGCCGTCTGCCGTCCGTGGACCGAGTCAGTGTGACGGGACAACAGACTCGAGCCGGAAGGACGGAAGGAGCTCTCGTTGTTAGTTTCTGTATTCGGTTTGAACTGTGACACTCTTTCCCTAAACCTGGATGTCTTTCCCACATTTATTACAAAAACTTGCCGAGCGCTGGCTTTATGCCAAACTCAGTTTTGCAAACAAGAAATCTACACATATACGTACACAGGGGTACGTGCGCACACACACACACACACACACACACACACACACACACACGAACACGGGATGCTCAAACCGCAGGGAGCGGAGGTTTAAAACGGGAAGGAACTAACCAGAGATGGTCAGGGTGATCTCCTGGGGAGACCCCGAGGACGACGCAGCGGCGGGCCCGGCAGCCTGCGCCAAGACCTGGCTCAGACTAGAGTTGTTAATGGTCAGCGTGATCTCGTGGGGGCCGCTGGAGCTGGACACCAGGCCTTGCGATGTCATCACCTGAGAGAGGTCTTGAGTCCCTGGTCATCATCACAAAACAAAATAAGGCCGGACTTTAAAATAGAGTAATTTTCTCCTTCTTTATATTAAAAATAATTAGTGAAACTGTTACTTCAAAAGAAGATTCAAAAGAAAACATCGGTCATCTCTGACTCCCTCGTACAGAGACAGGTGAGAGAAGCTTGTGGGGAAACCGAAAGCCAGCAGGAGCACGGGAGCAGGAGCAGGCAGCGATCTATGCACGCAGCGGGGAACACACACCGCCTATCGCCGGGGAAGCTTACGTAAGCTTGGGACGTCGGATGTGTGCGGAGCCTTCCAGCGACGGGAGGGGCAGCGCTGTCCCAACTACCCATGGCGCTCACTTACCACCGCTGCTGGTGGTCATCACGGGGTCCTGCTCCGACAGCGGGCCGATGGTCAGACTGGCCGACGTCACGGTGGGCTGTAAGGACAGGCCGGGGATGGGCTGGATGACGACGCTAGCTGGGACCGTGCTATCCTGGGTCTGGAGAGAGCCGTTCTGGGAGGCCAGGCCGGGCTCTCCAGGCAGCTGCTGGGTGAGCAGACTGCCCTGCTGTAGCGTTTGCTGCAAAATACTCGGGTCGATCTGCAAAGCAACCGAGATCCTCATCACGGCATGTTCGCGCTCACGTGGGGCTCTGACCCACGAAGCCCCAGGCACCACGGCGTGCGCCTACCTGGAGCGTGATGTTGTTAATGCTGGAGGCGTCGATGCCCGAGATCTGCACATTGGGGCCGACCAAGCTGGCGGCCAGCTGTAACTGCACGCCCTCCAGGGTGGTCAGGCTCCCGTCCGTCAGGGACACCGTCCAGTCACCACCGGCTGAGGGGACAGGACGAGGATGAGCTCCTGACAGGAGAGCAGCTCACCTGCATTTGGGCCTCTTTGTACACCTAAGTCCTACCCACCCGTTGCCGTGACCCGGTCTACGCGCACCGCTCTTTCCTCCACACCACACACCCACCTCAGCTAATTCAACACAAACCAAACCCTCTGAACTGATAATAGTATTACCCAACTTAACACCCAGAGACAAGGCTCAAAGACATGACACTGATTAATTAGCCCAGGATTTGTAACAGTAAGTAATAATCATGTTTTTTCAGGCTTTAGTCACTCCCCAGGTCACCTAGAGGGAAAGAAAGCCCCAGGGCACGTCTGAGAGCTAGAAACAGCCACTCTATGTAAATCCACGAGATCCCTAAATGGCTACAAGGTCACACTTTTCGAGCACTAGGTGACCCAAGATCAGTAAGAGAAGTGTCCTGTGTTAGGTACGCTGCTCTAGAGGGGGTAGCGGTGGCATCTCACTGTGACGTCTGGGGGGACGGCGACAAAAACACACATTTAAACCCAGTAAGAAAAGGCTAGAACAACCGCCGAGGCGTTCCAAAGCCGATGTCGTGAAAGGAAAAGGAGGAAATGGAAAAGTCACTTATCGGAAGACGACGCTGCGGTCTTCCCAGCTGCCCCGTACCGGGAGCTCTCGAGGAGGAGACACGTCGCCCTGCCCCCAGCAGGGTCCCCTGAGCCCGGCCCCCGCGCGCCGCGGGCTCACCTGACACGGAGGCGGGAAGCACAGCCTGGCCCACGAGCCCCTGCTGCAGCACGCTCTGCTCCAACTGCCCCGTGAGCACCGAGTTGTTCATGAGGAACACGTTCGGGTCGGCGGCCGCGGGACTGAGCAGGTTCACGGGCTGCAGGCCTTCGGACGCGCTCCGGGCCGCCGGCTTGCGGGCTTTCTTCGGGTCGGGCTTGTCGTGGAACTGCATGTGCGTCTTCCTGCGGCCCGAGGTGCGGAAGCGCAGCTCGCAGTGCGGACACTGGAAAGGCTTGGCCCCCGTGTGCAGGCGCATGTGCACCTTCAGGCTGCCCTTCGTCGAGAAGGCGTTGCTGCACACGTGGCAGCTGAACAGCTTCTGACCTGCGGGAAGGCCGGCCGGGGGTCGGGGGGCTGGCGGCGCCGCACCCACGGGCCCCCGGAGCGCCGACCCCGGGGGCCCGTGGGCTTGAGGGCGAGCCCCGTGCTCCCACAGGACGCCCTGCAAGGGACAGAGAGCTCCGCAGAGACGCCAAAGGGAGCCCGCAGCCCACACTGCGAGTCCTGCGCGGTCACGTGCTCGGACACCCGCGGCACAGGGCCGCCGCCCGCCCGGAGCCTCAGCAGCAGCCCGCCCTGCCGCGCTCTCACCCGCCCCTCGTGCACAACGGCCACGGCCGTGTCTCAGCACCCCTCACACCCACACGGGTGGACATGGCCCGGAGCCACGGGCTGGCACACACACTCAGCCCCGAGACTCCCACACTCTTCACGCGCCCAGGGCGTGACAAAGGCCATGGACGTGGACCTGAGTGCCCCGTCCGCCACCTACTCTGCTCCGGAGAGGCTCTGAGAGGATGGAAGCATCCTGGTTCTCTGCTTCCCTGTATGGCTCCCGGAAACCAGCACTAACTTTCACTGACCAGGGCGGGCACACCGGGACTCACCCCGGAGGGGGGCCTGCTGCCCTAACCCTGCTCACAGGCCCCAAAGGTCACCCGAGGAGCCCAGCGTGGAGGGGAAGGCCTGAAAGGCGTTCCTCACAGAGACTTTTCTTCCTGTGGCTTATGCGTGGGAGCCGTCCCCACGCATGTCCCGTGTGTGCGAGTCATCCCGAACAGTGCTGGCACAGGCCGTGCGAGCGACTGGGCCCCCCAGACCTGGGATGCCGAACGGACCCCTACTGGTCCTCGGCAACGCAGCATCACTCAAGAGAGACAGACACACAGCGCCCACCTAAGTGACAGAAACGCTGTCTGCAGGAGGGACACGCTATGTTCGCGTATCTACTTAATTCCAAATAGTGACCTATCAGGAAAGAATCACGGGGCTTTACGCAAATGTGTGGAATTTCTTATGTACATTTTTGGCCAGTTCTATGGGTAACCAAAAATTAAGAATGTAAATTAGTTTGAGAGCCATAATCCTCTACCATTTCCCAAGAGTTCACCACGTGCCACTTTCTAGGCGATAACTTAAGGCTCAGCGGAGTGGCTCAGGAGGGGACACAGAGCTCCAACCCCCAAGGTGCAGAGCCTGCCCCCCAACCACAGGGATGCCCTGTGCACAAGAAGCAACAGGCTTTCGACAGGCTTTCATCAGGACAATTAATTCACCTTTAGTTCCTCAAATGAGATGAAGGGAAAAAAACGGCCATTGAAAACTGGACATTAATGTTTTTCCTTTATGACATTTCTGCTCACATAAAAAAAAGTTACCTGTGAACTGTAATAAGATTTGCATTTGCTAAATCCCCAGATCTTGTAAAACCTCAACAAGCCAAATCTCTTTGGCCTAAATGAGACTAAGATGCAATTTTCTTAACAAGGGGTTTGAGTCTGACTCGAGTACAAGACAGCGCACAAGCTGGCGTCTGAGACCAAGCTCGTTCTCCTCTGTCACCGGGGTCACTCCCCAAGTCAGGAATCAAAAGTGCTCGTTCTCTGTTTCTTCGTGGTTCAGGATTTTTAAGTTTTCTATGATCCCGAAAGTACTTCTGTGGGCAAGATACCTAGGAACAAATCAAAAACGCCACCGTAGGGCCCCCACGTGTGACCCAGGCGCCGTCCTTACCTGTGTGGGTCTTCACGTGGCAGTCCAGAGTCGACTTCACCGTAAAGCTCTTCCCGCATTCGTCGCACTTGTACGGCTTCTCTCCAGTGTGGATCCGAACGTGCCTAGCCAGAAAGCACTGGCCATTAGAAAGCATTTACAATGAAGCATTTTTCATTTTAATTTTACATCCATTTACAAACAACCTCATAACTACCCATATAATGAAAATTACGTGTTAGTACAGGCTGAATAATTTGGCCAAACAAAGCCTTTAATCTTCACTCTACACAAAAACACCACAAACAAATCCAGAAGAAAACAAAAAAAAAAATCTGCAAGACTGAAGAAAACAGGGCTTTTTTTTTTAAGAGTTTTCTTTTTTTTTTTTTAAGATTTTATTTATTTATTTGACAGACAGAGATCACAGGTAAGCAGAGAGGCAGGCAGAGAGAGAGAGGGAAGCAGGCTCCCCACGGAGCAGAGAGCCTGATGTGGGGCTCGATCCCAGGACCCCGAGATCATGACCTGAGCCAAAGGCAGAGGCTTTAACCCACTGAGCCACCCAGGCGCCCTGAAAACAGGGCTTTTTTAAAAACCAAACAGTGCTTCTGAGTTGGTAAGGAGACGAGAAAGACCACAGCGGAAGAACGGGCAGTCCATAGCTTACAGAAGAAACACACGTGGCAGAAAGCCCCGCGGAAGGGTTTGGCCCACACTCAGCATTTAAAAGGGCAAATTAAGATGGTATCATTTCCCCCGTCCGTGCACTGAGGGCCTGGTCAGGAGCATTCAGAGACCGATCTGCGTAAGAGGCACGACCCGTCCAGACGCCAGCTGGCAGCATCTGTTAGCACCAGCCCCTCACGCACGCAAGCGCACAGGGACGCACACTCGGCGCGGTGCTGGTTCGGTGCTCGCTTAGTGCTCCGTGGTGCGCACGCGGTACTCACGCAGTACTCATATAGTACCGTGTGGTGCTCATGGGGTACTTATATAGGACACTGCAGTGCTCGAATACTGGTCGTGCGGTGCTCGGGCCGCGCTCGTATAGTACCCTATGGTGCTCACGCGGTGCTCATGCAGTATTTGCAGAGTACTCTGCTGTACTCGTGTAGTGCTCGTGCAGTACTGTGCAGTGCTCTGCAGTGCTCACACAGGGCTCATGCGGTGCTCGTACAGGACTCTGCAGCGCTCACACGGTGCGTGCAGAGTGCTCTGTGGTACTCATGTGGTACTCGTGCGCCACTAGTAGTCTTGCACAGTGCTCGTGTGGTACTTGTACAGTGCTCGCGCAGGACTCTGCAGTGCTCGTGTGGTAATCGAACATGGGGGAGCTAAGTGCTCATACCAGGGTGTTGCAGGATAGATTTTGGCATTCCCCCAAAACATAACACTACACCAGCACTAACAGGAAAGCAACGGGAGTGCAGGTACTCACAAAGACGTCTAAGACCCAATGGTAAAAATTAGTCAAAAAATAAAGTCGGAACTTAATGTTGACGTAACATGTGGACATTCCCCAAACCACACCAGGAAACTGCTGCCGGGCTGTGCGGGGAGCAGCAAGGGCTGTTTCTCACTGACGGCCCCCCGTGCTCTGCTCTGCTCTGCTCTCCGCCCGGCAGCGAACGGGACGGGCTGAGCCCCCCACAACGTTCAGATGCGGACGAACAAGAGGCTCGGTCAGCCGCGAGGCCGACCTGCACTCCGTGTCGTGGCGCAGACATCCGTATGTGTGACGATGGAGCCGTTTCTCACCTTGACCCTGCGTCCCTGCGGGCAACCCTGGGCACCGCCCACAGGCCCCTCTCCGGGCAGGGGTCCAACGTGGTGCGTGGATCCCCACAGCTTTGTCCCCACCGTCTGCACACAGGCGGCCCTGGCCCTTGGGACACTCTCACCCGGGACTCCCAGCCGTCCCTCATGGTGACCGGCTCTCCCCACCAGCTGCCCTGTGTGCGCCCCTCCTGGCTCCCCTCCTGCCGGCTGCCTCCCACCTACAAAGCACTCCCCCTCCTTCGCAGCGGCGCCCGGCGCTCTCCCCGCTATAGGCTTTTCTGTCTAAGTCCCCAGCCTCGATGGCACCCCTCACGTCTGGGGGAGCCAGAGGGACACCGCCAGCTCCCTGTGGGCTCGCCCTCATCCCGCCTCACCCACCCCTCCATCGCCCTCACTGGCGTACCTCCCACGCCACGCGGGGAGCAGAGGGCAGGCTGCCGTCACCTTCTATGCCCACCAGACACGCACTGCCAACCCAGGAGCCACTCTGCCACCAGCTTCTGACCCCCCCGTTCCCCACCCCCGCGGGGAGGGTCCTGAGAGCAGCCTGCTCCGTCACCCACCTCGAAATCCCAAGTGCTCCTCCCCGCGCTGGATGCCCACACCTCCAGCCATCAGCTCCCTCCTAGAGCAAACACCCGGAGCCCCGTGTGGCGCTGCGGGACGACGCACGACGGCGCACCTCTTCACCCCAGGCTGTGCCTCCCACGGCCCAGCGTCCAGGGCTCCAGCTCCTCACCATCCCGCTGGACTTGACCTCACGCTAGTTGCTGCTATCGGGCTGACTGGCCCTAATCACAGGCTGCCTCATGACACCGTCCCTGTTCACCCGGAGTGTGTCTGTGCCCTCACTCCCCACACGGACCGGCACTCGGGGACAGCTTAGCACCGCATCGTCCTCAATAAATAATTCATTTTCTTTCTCTTCTCCCTACAGCAGCCCCCCCCCCACCCAACCACAAGATCCGAGACCCCCAGGGATGCCTGAGCGCAGACATACCAAACCCCACGTGTGCTGCTTGTCCCGCATGCACACGTACTTACAGGCTGAATTTCTAACGGAGGCACAGTTAAGGGCTCGACTACGATGCTGCTGATTAAGCAGAATGAGCGTAACAGCGTGAAAAATGTCCCGTGGATGCTCTCTCCCTGTCAGCGCACACAGAGGGCTGCCCCCTCACCTTCTAGAACTGATGTGGGTTAGGCTACCATGACCCTGTGACAAAGGTCAGGAGGAGGATGGCCCCCTCAGGGACTGGGGGGGAAACCGCGGAGAAAGGGGTGCTGCTTACACCAGGACTGATCAGACGCACCCACGAGCCACGCACAGAGCACCGCGTTCTCACCCACACGCCCAAGGAGCCCGGACAGAAGCCCCCGAATTAACGCCGGCCCAGCACCGGCGCTCCAGGAAACACGCGGCCCCCGGGAGCTGCAGACACGGACGACCCCAGCCTCGCAGAGGTGACGGAGGTGCCCGCGGACACCGTCTGCAGATGCGAGACCCGCGCGGCTGCCTCACCTCACCAGGTCGCTGGGCTTCTTGAAGCTCTTGGGGCAGTAGGAGCAGCAGTTGGCGAACTTGGGCTCGGCCTCCAGCTCGGCCTGCCGGTCCTTCATCTCGCTGATGCGGTCCTTCTCGGCCGCCGACTGCACCAGGACCTGCTCCGAGACGGTGGCACTTTCCTGCGGCCGGATCTTGGCCAACTGCGCCGTCTCCTCCTCCGTGAACGTGATGACCTCGGGTCGAGCCTTGCGAGAAGCACTTCTGTCAGAGTTCTCCTCCTCCTCCTCCAGACACACTTCTACACAAAATATAGGGAAAGGATTCGATCCTAATGAAAAATGAAGTTTTCACAAAACAAGTAAAATGCAACCAAACAAGTCTGTAGGGTTTTAAGTGGGTTACTCAGTGACGCTCTACTCAGGACGGAAGAGTCTCCTTCCCTCCACTCGTCCACGGGGAAACCAAGCTGCGTCCCCAGAAGGGAGCAGGACACCTTGGTCACCTTGTCACGACAGCACCAGACAGAGGAGTGGCCCAACAGAGAGCCCCGAAATCACCGGTCCCCAGCCCCACAAACACAGACACTCGCTGACCACTATGGGCAAAAACTGAATTATCACATAAAGGAAACCAACAGCCTGAGACAGAAGACGGAAGCAGTAAATTCACAAAAAACCCTAATTAGTTACCAAGAAAACCCTTAAAATATAGACATTTAGGTGTCCTCTCAGCAGGACGTGAGGATGCACGTACCCCGATTAGGAACAGGGAGAAGGCGCTCTCAAACCCAACAGAAGGAAAAGCAGCCGGCTGGGCGTGGAGGCAGAGCAGCATGGACGGCAAGAAAACCTTGACAGGAGCACTAAGCAGCCAATGGACAGTGGCCAGCAGCACACTAGGGATGAGAGCTACTGGGAGGTTTCTGTTGGGTAAAGGGAGAACGACAGGAGGGAGGGAAAGAAGGAGGGAAGGAAAGAGAGGGCCCGGCGGGGAGAGGGGAAGGCGGGCTGCGGAGGAGAGAATCACATCTGGGAAGATCTGGGGCTGTGGGGCACGTGGCCTCACTGACACAGATAATGAAATGTGGGAGAAAGTCTGGGAAGCCGATCCATGCGGTGGGGCCATGGGAGGGCAAAGGGCAGTAAGACGGAGGACAATACGCGGGGACAGAACCCCACGGCGTCGAGCCACACGGGCTCACCGCCATCACACGCGTGACAGACATCAACCCTACGACGTGACACCAGGGCCGCAGCGGCTCCTCCCTGGTGACCCCAGAGGGGAAAACACTGCAACAGATACGGGGCTACCGCCTGCGCAGCCCAGGGCAAGGCCGCCACGGAGCCCCCGCCGAGCCGCCGGCAGAGCTGCGACGACGTGAGGGGCCCTCGGCCGACGGGAAGGACGCGGCCCTTGTGCCGGAGGCCGCGGCATCTCGTGAAGGCTCTCGGCACCAAGGGGCTCCGGGAGCGGCAGCTGCGTCCTGCGTTCTGAGTCACTGCGAGGGCAGCTACCGTTTCCTCCCGGCACTTCACTCACCACGTGACAAAAGGGGGACTAGAGGCTTCACGAGGAAGGATGAGGCTGAACAGGCGGCACTCTGTCCCGACACAGCCCAGGAGGTCAACACCTGGGGGGTCCACGAGAGCCGCCGCTCTGCAGGGGAGCCCAAGCTGTCCCCCTCTGCGGACAGGTCAGGCACGTTTTAAAGTCATTTTCCCCAAAATGTAAGAAGAAGCTACAGGGCCACATCGCCGAGCACCCCAGGAGACAGCCGTGACGAGCACAGCGCACGTGGGGGTGAACAGGCCGGGACAGAGGCCAACAAGCCGCCAGCCTCCCGACGGCTGCGAGCGCACCAGCCTGACGCCCACACCCTTGCCTCGTCCCACTCAGTCCACAAACTCAGTCCACGCTCCAACTATGTGCACACAGTCAGGCCTCACACTGGGGACACACCTCAGGCGGGACGGGCCACCAGTGGGGGAACAGGACTCAAAGGCTGTTGGACCACACAGACAACGGCACGTTCCTAATCCTGGCATCTCACCCGTGGGATGTGCTAGAGAGAGGTCGCCTGTGTCTAAGGGAGGACAGCCCTTACCGGGGGAGGGGGCAGTCTCAGTGTGTCGGACCGAACCGGACGAGACACTGCCAGGCACCCCCCGGCCGGTGCAGGGCCACAGCCTTCCCTAACAGCTGGCCCTCGCCGGCTCCGGGGCAGACCAGACGGAAGGCCCACGTCCACCCAGCGGGAATGACATAACAGAGCACGATGGGCTTCCCCGGAGCCCCCGGAGCCCACGTCCATGACAGACGCCAGCGGAGGGAAAACTGGAGGAACCACCACCCACACGGACAGCCGGGCAGCCCGAGTCCCTGCCTGTCAGCAAATTATCGTGTCGGCCTCCAGGCGCGTCTGCACGGCCGCGGCGGCCGGCGGGGGATGTCGGGACCTGCGAGACGGATCCCTGCTCTGTCCCCGCTGCACCTTTCCCGAGAGCACGGCCTGCGGTCACGGTCGGGAAAGCAGCTAGTTTTCACCACGACCTGCTACAACGTGCCGGAGCGTCACACCGAGGCGGGCCGTACCTCCTCCGTCCGCCTCCCCCGTGGCCGCCGCCGCAGACGGGACGGCCTGGTGCCGCTTCGTGTGCTTCTTCCAGTGTGTGGCGGTGCGGAAGCCCTGCTCGCAGAACGGGCACTTGTAGGGCTTCATGCTCATGTGCGTGGCCATGTGCCGGGTGAGGCTGCCGTTGGTGGTGAACGACGCGTTGCACACGCTGCAGCTGAACGCCTTGACCCCTGTGACAACGGAAACACGGTCAGTCACCACATCTCATTGCCAGCATCGGAAGTCATCGGAGCAAACAAGGGTACGTCCGATAAGCCACAGAACCAAAGACCATTTATCTGGCCCGGGCTGATTCTGGGAAGTGGATGCAGCGCGTCTTACAATTAACTCGCTTGCAGAGTCAAAGTCACTGCTCTGAACAAACCCCAGGTTCTCTCCGCCCCTCTCTGCCCGTCCTTAACGGTCCCGCGGGGGACATGTTGTGCATTATGCCCTACAAGGTCTTCTCAGATCCACTCACCGTTCCCATGGCCACTGACACAGGAACCGCCCCCAGCACCGGCACAGCCGCACTTCCCAATCCGGCCCTCCGGGAAGGCCGTGTCTGCTCTGGACTGAAGACTCAGAGGACACCCTGACTGTCTAAGCACCTCGCTGACCGGCCACGGATCCCTGTCCGAGCCGCACAGGCTCCTCTCTGCTACAGGGAGCACAGACGCCCTCACGGGGCCTTCCAACCGGCCCTCGCTGGACCTGCCTCCGCCTGGCCACCCAGGGCCTGTGACCGCCAGCTGTGACCAACCCTGCAGAGCCTGCCCTTACTGTGTGGTGTGTTTTTATTTTCAAATACAGCCTTACACAGACACACAGACCTCACATACATCAATACAGGGAAAAAACACTGAATTTATTAAAGAGATAAAAGTAACATATTAAAAACATATTTAACTGCAAATCATATTCCTGATAAGGAATATATTAAAAACTCTTTAAACAACTCAACAATAAGATTTCAATCTTATTTAGAAATGACACAGGATGAGAGCTGCTTCTCCACACGCACGTGAAAAGAGGCCCTGTGTCCTCAGACACTAGAGAAAGGCACGGAAGCCTCCGAGCGGACACCGGCGCTCCCTCCCAGGGATGGTCGTGGTAAAAGGGACCAACGAGGCCAAAACCTGAGCAGAGGGTGCAGTGGGCGCCCCCGCCCATCGCTGGCGGACATGGCAGCCACTTAGGAGAAGAGTCTGATCTACTCGAAGGTTTCAACAGTCACCCCGGGACCAAGCCACTCCAGTAGCAAAGAGAAATGGGAACACGTCTGGTAAGCGGCACACACATGCCCACAGCAGGAGGATCCCTGGGTGCCCAGAGACGGGAACCACTCCAACGCCCCACAGCGGCCGAGGGAGGAAGGGAGGGGTCCACCCACACCACGGACACCGCCCCGCTCCACCAAGGGGCGGCCTGCTGCCTCCAGAGCGAGGAGCCCTGGACACACGCTCTGTAAAGGAAGCCGGACCCGCACGTTTGCACGTGGACGGGATGCTGGAAACACGTGCTTCCGGAGAAGACAGCAGCCCCCCGGCTCCCCAGGGTGGGCCCTGGAGGGGACGCGAGGAGTGAGTGCTCGCGGGTCTGGACCTGCTTCTGGCCGGGACCAGCGCGTGCTAGAATGAGGCGGGGGGGACAGCCGCAGCCCACCCCCCACACTGCAAATCACACATGCCCCCCGGGGCAGACAGTGACCTGTGTGTGTCTTCTCGTGCGACTTGAGGACCCCGGAGGAGACGAAGCCGCGCCCACAGAGCTTGCACTTGTAGGGCTTCTCCCCGGTGTGGGACCGCACGTGCTGCTTCAGGTGGCTCGACTTCTTGAAGCCTTTGCCGCAGTACTCACACCTAGAAACAGCACGGAGAGCACACGCGTTAGTGCGCGGCACGGGCAGGCGGGACATCGGAGACGCGGCAAGAACGGTCTCCACCAGGGTCACTGAACCACCAGGCGTGCTCTCCAGCATTTAAGAAATGACACGACAGCAATAATCATTTGTTAGATCAAGTTCTGCTCAGGGCATCCGAACCGCACTTCATTATTTCGTCATCAGTAAATCCTACAGCAAGCCCAGGAGGCATTACTACCTGACTAATGGGAAACTAACAGGAAAGGACTTTAGTACACACCATCTTCTTTATCTTCTTTAAGTCAGACTTAAAGAAGATGGTTTTCACACACTGTGAAACCTTCGACTGCCTTGGGGTCAGAATCACTCCTGAGTCCAGACACAGGGAAATGCCAATTCATATGCTCTTCAGGTTTATAAAACACTTGACAAAACAGATTTTTCTAGCTAGTTTTGAATTACATGTAAATGTACAGTGTCTTCCCTTACGTTACAGAATATTTTAACATTACTCCAAGGATGAAATAATAATAAAGTACTTCAAATTTCTTATTCACATATTATTAAAAACTGAAAACAAGATTCAGAAATCTGTTCCATTTCCCAGTTTGAAGCTGTAGGGGGATGTTAGGTTAGTCACCTCCCAAACCACCGTCTCTGGGGCCAGCTATCTGCACAGGGCAGCCCGCGCCCGCTAACGTCCACGCCGAACCGGAAACTGACAAACGGGAGATACACTTCGAAATCTCACCCCGTGACACACGCCTGGTCTTGTGAGGGCACCCCCGGAACCTAAGAGCAGCACTCACAGGCTGACCCGAGAGAGAGAACGCCGCAGACGAAGCTGGGACCGGCTCTGGTCCGCACGGCAGCGGGAGAAAACCACATCTGCAGAACGGAGCGCGTCAGACTAAACTGTGTGATGTTCGCTAAGAAAGACCCTCTGAGGCTCATGTCTATGCACTCAAACTGACCAGCCGCGCCAGGACATGGCCGGCAGTCCCGTGGAGAGACGGCCGCCCTCGGAGCACAGTCCGACGCAAGACCGTCCCCACCTGGCCCCAGCCAGGCTCCCACTGCAGGACCGGGCTCTGCCCACGAAGATGGGGCCCTTCTGCCTCCGAAATGCTGCTTCCCCCTCCTCATGGCCGCCCCCCGCCCACCCTGCCGACCACACAGCTCTTGTCCCAGAGTGTCCGAGGACAACCCAGATCACAGAATGCAACCCTGAGGACGCATTCTCCCTGGAGCCGCCACGTCGGGAGGACACGTGACCTTCAGCTGCTCCGTCGCAGTGCAGGGGACGCCCCTGGCCGCCAAGGGCAGGGTCCACAACAGAGCCCCTCGGAGCCCCGTGCCCAGGAAGCACAGCTCAGGAAGCTTCGCTATTCTCTACTTTTGTCATGATGGTGAGGCAAACGGTAAAAGTGTAATGAGATTATGGGCTGCCGGCTCCGTGTTCCTTGGTGTCTTGGGGAGGACCCCTGGTCTCTTTGAGAATCCGATGAAAGCGACACACCGTCTCCTCAAACAACACACACGCAACCCTCCCTCGAGGCCGGGCCACCCCCACCTCACCTGCCACGAAGTGGCCACAGGTGTAACCTCAGAGCCCCTTCCTTTTCTGATGGACACGCATCCCCAGGGCCTTAGATAGAAGCCTGTATACGGAGAGCTCCCAAGTGCGTAATTCCAGCTGGACCTCTGCCCTCAATCGCAGTCTGGCAGACAAGCCAAAATGACACCTTTTCTCCAATATCAACCCTGACGATACAAAACCGAGTCTGGTCGGCCTTAGCGCCAAAGCCTGCTCCCCCAAGAGTCTCCCCCTTTCTAGGGGCTGCAATTTCTTCCTTCCAGTTGCTCGGGTCACCTCCTCTCACAGCTACACCTATTACAAAGGCCCAGATGGTGGGTCCTGCCCTCTGTCCACTCCCCAGGACGGCAGCACCTGCCCCCGTTGGCTGCCGCACAGCGCCAGGCACCCCTCCAGCTCTCTCCGGCCCCACGGCCCACAGCAGGTCCCCGTCTGCCAAGCACCTCGCTTACTCATTTCGCTCACGTCTTCCCACCAGAACGCAGACTCCTGAGGACCGAGGGTTTCCTTCTGCTTCGCTCACCAACACAGCCCTAGTGGTTGGCCTATCACGGTTCTTAACAATTACTAAATAAACACATGAAGGACGCAAGCCTGTAAGTCCACCGACACCCAGGCAGGTGTCACAAAGGAATCATGAGAAAAATTAGATCCATCCCACTTGAAAATACCAAAACTGCATCCCAACTGAGCACTAGCAAGCGCATCCTCACTGGGTGGACGCACGTGGGAATAAAACATGAGGGCAGCCTCAGAGACCCCAGAGCCCATCTGTGCATGGCTCCCTCAGACTCCATGGATTCCCCCAAAGTAGGAAGCCCTGAGCTGACACAGTTTTGTACTTGCCGGTTCATGACGATCTCGGGAAAATACACCTCCAAAGGCAGGAAAGCTGTGGCGCGAGAACACCAGTTCAACGTGCTGGAGATCTCGCAAAAGGAACAAGTCCTGCGGAGTCACCCTGCCTCTCAGACACCAGACACTTAATGGCGTTAGCAACGCTAGCCAGTTTTAAAAGCCTCAGGACCGCTTGTTTGATGTAAGAGAGCTCGCCATTTTTTAGGAGTAACGGTAGAGTACTTTTTGTTAAATGGCTTTGGGAAAAATTACTAGATTTTCAAAAGTATTTTAAGCAAATCATAAAATTATTAAACTATTACGAAGGACTATCTCAAGAAAGTACTCATTTTGCGTCTCATAGCACGCATACAGCAGTATTCAGTTTTGTAAGACTAAGGGGACCTTATTCGCTGTGGACATGCACGCCCCGGAGCGAGCAGGGGCAGGAGCCTGTCGTCCTGTGCAGCTCCACGTGACCCGGGATGCATAGGCAGCAGAGGGCGAGTGGCTTGTGCCACTGGAGGGGCAGGTGCACGAGGACAAGCAGGCCGACTTAAAAACCGTCCCTGCAACCCCGTGTGCCTCAAGCCGACAAGGAACCTTGAAAAACAGGCGCACAGTGAGTGTCCGTTACTTCTGAGAACGTGGCGACGGGAAGCCACAACAGAGCTCAACGTCCAGGCCGCAGCCTCCCAGCCTCGTCCTATCCCTGACTGGCCACAGAAATCTTATCTAGGGAACCTCGTTTATCTCCGATCCTTTCATCACAATGAAATGGGGATGACGGGGCCGTTCACAGTTTCTGATAGAGGCCGATACCACGGGCCCGGGAGAGGGCGCAGGCACCGGGCACAGCCAGGCTAGCGGCGCCCCGCGGCGGCAAGTGGTCCGTGCAAACGGCTACCTGTAGGAGCGCCGGCTCTGATCCTCCCGGTCCTCCAGGAACTGGGGACGCTGTGTCTGCGGCTCCAGCTCCTCCCGCGATGGCTCGGGGGTCAATCGCGCGGTCTGAAATGTAGCAGAAGGAGAAAGCCGATGACCTGAATGTCTACAGACAGAGGCAGAACAAGAAGCCGCTAAGGATAAGCCATTTACAAGCGCAGGTTCAAGGGAGGAAGCCGAAGCAGCTCGCTGTAAGCATCTGACTAGACAGACAGTCAAAGTCATTCACAGCAACGTCATTAATACTTATTTGCTTTCCGTTAATTGGCTTGAATACAAACTTTGGCCAAGCAGGAACCGGAACTCTCTGTATCTTTTACGTATCTTAGCAAGTGACCCCTCAGCCGCTCTCCTCTTACTGAGAGTGAACACAGTCCTACTGTGTCGCTAGTCACACAACCACGGGGAGAAAAAGCATGTTGTACCCGCCAGGAGCAAGGGCCCGTCAGCACCTTCCCGACGCAGGTGCGGCGAGCCGGCCACCACAGCGGGAGAGGACACGGATGCTCACTGGACAGAGGGAAGCTGACCTTCCGGGCACGCACAACATGCCCGGGACTGAACAGCGGACAGCCCGTGCGACGTCTGCTGCCCTGACACCCGTGAGCGAAGCAAAGGGCCCCGCTCCACTCTGAGCACAGGGCAGGCAGCCGGCCTCAGGGGGCTCTGGGCGCAGGGCAGCCGCCACGGAATGGCATGCTGCCCACTGCCGAGGCTCCACCCGCCTTCTGCACTGGAATTATGTGGTTTCCACGCTAAGAGAAGCCCTCTGGAACGCTCACTGAGGGCCAGGCCCGTCCCTGGAGAGGCTCCAGCCCTGGCCCTGCTCTCTCTCGGCGGTGGCTTGGAAAGAAGGAAAACAACCGATGGCCAGTCACTTCCCTACTCACAAAAATGCTCCCAAAATGGGAAAATCAAAACAAAACCAAAACTTAAATGCCCCCAACAAGATGGAGTAAAAAATTTAAATGACGTGTTGGAATATTCAATTTCGGGGGCTTTCTTATACATTAACAATGAAAATACAGAAAGGGAGGGGCTCCTGGGTGGCTCAGTGGGTTAAGCCTCTGCCTTCAGCTCAGGTCATGATCTCAGGGTCGTGGGATCAAGCCCCATATCGGGCTCTCTGCTCAGCAGACAGCCTGTTTCCCCATCTCTCTCTGCCTGCCTTTCTCCCTACTTCTGATCTCTCTCTGTCAAATAAATAAAAATAAAAATAAATAAAAAATTTAAGAAAAAAAGAAATACTCATTTTCACATGCCAGCATCCTGTATTTCGTTCGAAGGTGTAAGGCTCCACATTTCAGATTCCAGCAACGAAAACGCTCAGGTCGTGTCACTAAAGCTGCAATACCCTCCACCCGTGATGACACAGCACTTTCCTGACTTCCCTGACTTTTCACCCGAAATCCCTCCTCATGGGACTGAAATCTCTAAGTAAAACGTAATGTCCGACGGGAAGAGACGCGTACGTGAGCGTCTCATCTTCCCAGCGGACACAGTCACGCGGCCACGAGACGTGAGGGCGCCCCCCGAGCTGTGCCAGGCCTGCGTAGGACAGAGCCGGCGAGCACAGAACAAGCCCACCGCTGCCACGCGCCCCCTCCGCGGACACTCACGACAGTCATCGCGTCCGAGCTGGGGACCTGCAGCAGGTTCTGCTGGTGGAAACCGGCGGAGAGGGCCTGAGATTCCAGTGTGCTGGAGTCCTGCAGCTGCTGGACGGGGGCAAACGGGGGCTGCTGGTCGTACGTGTCCGTCACGGTAAAGCCTGGAACAAACCAGAAAAAACATGGGCTCGGCAAGAAATACTAGAGTGAAGCCAAGAAAATGCCGGAAAAGCTGCTTTTACAAATAAAGACTGCTACCTTCTGCGGGGGATAAGCCCTCGCCAGCGGCTCTAGGAACATGTGCTCTCGGACATGAGCCCGCGCCCAGCACTCACCCTAGCCAGCCACAGGCTCACAGACGAGCCGTCCACATGGCGACCCCACCGTCCTGAGCTCCACCCGGTCACCGTTTCTCGGCTACAAACTCCGTGCAGAAAGGTCATCAAAGGGGCTTTCCAGACACCCTGAGCAGACCCCACACAGCCCACGCGCACACACACAGATGCGGCCCGTGTGGAAGGTTGTGGGGCTGGAGACCAAAGACTGCAGAGGGGCCTGCTGGAGAAGGCCCCCGACCCAGGGACAGCCCGAGACGCCCGTGTGGGACCCGCCACTGACCCTGCGACAGGCCGGCCGGCTCGAAGGCCTGCTGCGGAGGGGCTGGCTCTTCAAACTGCTCCATGTGCGCTGGGAGGGCGGGCTGCGGGGCCACGAACCTGTCTGAGACAGAAGCAAGGACAGACGGGGGTTCACACACGTCCAAGGCACTTACAGCGACCCACTCAGTGCGCCCACGCGGGGACTCTCCTGAGTTTCGGAGTTCGCCTCCTTACTGGGAAGAGAGTAGGGCAGACACATATATATAGTATAATATATATATGCGTGTGTGTGTCGTATTTATAAATTATTAACTATATTCTATAAGTTATATGTTCATAAACATATAAGCACTTACGTGTTTATATCTACGTATGTATTTGTGCATGTCTGTATAAGAATGTAACTTTATGTACAGGGAAGTAGCACGAACAGTGCATCTAATTCATGCACACACAGTTTACACACGGGGTAGTGGAGGCATGATGTCTGTACTTCCAGAACACCCCGCTTTGCGGTGTAGCCTCAAACTCAGACATGCTCTCCAGGGAGATGCCCTGAGTCCGAGGACACTCAAGGACTATCCAGTACGACCTGGGGTGGGCACCGCTCCAGGCAACACAGCGGACAGAAAGCACCCAACCCCGCTCAGGCCTAAGCACACGTAGGCCTTCCGTACCAGCAGACGCAGCCGGCCGGCCCACGGTCTGTGAGCGGGCCTGCCCGGGGCGACAGGCGGCCTGCGCGGACGCGCCTCGGCCGTGTCCCCACGCGCACTGTCTACAGTGGGGCGGGCACCTCTGCAGCCAGACTCCGCCGAGGAGGACAGCAGCGGCTAGATGGCTGCGGGCCAGGCACACCGGCGCGCAGCCCCGCACGGCGCGGTTACGGACGGACGGAGGCTGGCTGGAATGGAAGCTATTCTCAACACAGGACGTGCAGGAGGTCCCGTGTCTGTAATTCCCCATCCCAGCAAACTCCCTCTCAGGTGGACACACAACCAATGGGGACTCAGACAGCCAGAGACGAGAGACACCCGACAGACCGGCGTGAGCGTAATCGGCTGCACAGCCATGCGGACTGTTCTAGAGCTAGGACTGGAGAGATATTTGCCTTCATCAGCTTCCAGGGGCTGGTGCGTCAGCGGCTGACCCAGGCCCGCGTCCTCCGTGCGCACCACCTGCTGCGGCTCCAGGTCCAGCATGGCCTCGGGGTGGGCGGGGCCGGCCGCCTCCCGCAGCTGCTCGCTCTCCATCCCCGCCGGCATGTGCGTCGACACGTGCGCGCTGGGCTGCTCCCCGGCGCCGTCGTCCAGCGAGGCGGCTTGCTGGTGCTGCTGGAGCTGCTGGGCGAGCTCGTATCTTCAAAACATCAACGACAATCCGCACGGTTAGGTGCTGTCAAAACCCACGTCCACGAAGAACTGCTGTGCCAGCCGCCCATCATTAGACAACATTCCAGAAAAGCATTTCATTTTGGAGCCGGGGTGGCAATCCAGTTGAAATGAAACGCTATGAACAATTCTGAAGACAAATCAGGCTCCCTTGACTCTGAGCGCTTTCACGGACGGTCGGGGCACGAAAGCAGCAGAGGGAGGGTGAAGGACAGCACGCGCCAGAATATTTAAGATGTGAAAAGAAAATTAAAAAGACACCGTATGTCTCAAAGTAAAACTGTCCCAGGTCAGAATTAAAATTAACACTCATTCTGCAATGAGTTAAAGTGAAAAAGAACTGAGCAAAATAAGACAGGGCCTCTACGAACCGATCTCAGTATCACGAACAAATGGGGAGCGCAAACCGGGACAGAGTCCTGCGACCTGCTGTCCCTCACGGTCTGGGGCCACAGACCCCTCATCTGAGCCACGACCTACTGGGTGACAGAACACAGACCAGGAGGCATGTACGGGGCTGCTCCTATTTTCTGCGAAACCATGTCCGCGTCAGTATCGCTGTTGCATACAGCAAATGCATCCAGGACATTTCCATCAAGGTCGACAATTCATATTTCAAAGAGAAAAATAAACAGTGAACTCAGTGAATGAGTCAAAGAACTTAAACAAAGCAGCTCCCACAATTACCTGACGAACATGCTGCTCGGGAGGGCGGCATGACCGGTCGGACCCCGCTCTAGGGCACCAGGGTCAGACGCAAACACACTCCACCACTCGCCCGACTCCAGAACCGTACAAATCTGCCCACCTAGAGCGTCATTCTTAGTTCCAAACAAAAGCTTTCGTCTTCACTTTCTAGTATCAGAAATAGTCACCTCTCAGCTACTTTTACTGAGGACGGGGGACAAATGTAGTAGAAATAGCAGGTTTGAAAACGTACACGGTGTCCCCTGGAGTCGGCAGTGCCGGGCCCTTCACCCCGGGCTTCCCCACGACCCCCACAGGGCACCAAGGTGGCTCGCATGCTAACTTCTCTGCACTACCGCTCTCTATACTTTTACCTTTCACGCTCATTTGTAATATAAGTCTGCACGGTATTTTAGGGATTCCCAGCCCTTCCCGAGAAGGGACGGAGCAGGGGTGCTCCCCGTTGCCTGCAGACGGGACAGTCCCTTGGCTCTGTAGGAGGAGACCACCAGCTCTGCAACACGCCAGACCCACCAGTGTTTACGCTGTCACCTCAAGTCACACACTCGTCTCCGAGAGTAACTGTGCCACGTGTCCCTCGGCATACGCCGCGACGAGCAGCGGCCAGTGGAACACTCCACTTAACAGGCGGCCCAGCCCAAACCGGCGGGCACACTTCCCGGAAGGTCACTCCTGGCCGTCAAGTCCATCCACGAGGCCCGTGGGGGCACTCCCACAGCACCTCGGCGGATGCACGGACTTAACAAGGCCTGAATTCTGGACAGAGAAAGAGCCTTCTTTGTGTGCCATCGGGGCAGGTCCTGTCCGAGCTCTACCCTCCAGCTCGTATGGCTCTCGGGCACCCGGTACAGCGAGCAATGAGCACAGGGCCCTGAACATCTAGGCACCACGGACTCCCCAGCTCAAATGCACGTGAAGCCCATCATTTTCTCCATAAAACACAGGAAAGCGTAAGCTGGATGTCAAATTGGCGAGAGTCCCCCACACCGACACCACCACCATCATATTCCAGCAGTTAAACTTCTCAGCTAAGTGATCAGCTGTGCTAAGACCAAAGAAGACAATTCTTTGTCCTAAGTGCTTAGGCATCAGTGTGCGTGGACACCCAGAGGGATGATACCAAACACCTGCCAAATGGTAGCTTATTCTACCAATCTGGGGTTTGGTTTTGTCAGTAACACCAGGCAGAGATATCTGGGTTATTATGGTCGTGCCTGAAAGTCAGTGTTCTGGAGCAGAAGTTAATATTCTTTGATGGTGGGCCTACTGACTCTTCCTTTCAAAGTCTCCTGGGATGTGGCGGCCTTATCCAGGCTTCCACTACCACACAGACCGCCGTGGCGTCCCAGAAACACCCGGGAGGGAGCTCCAGACACAGCCGGAAAGGCGTTCCTGCGAGGACCTCTTGGCTCACCTCCATTTGGAGATGAGGTAGTCCTCTAACCAAACACAAATGATGGACTCATGTGGTAACGAAAACATTCGTTCCTTTTAAGTCAACAACACAGAACCGTGACCGTGCAGATCCACAGACAACATGCCCAGCGGTCACAGGGCTGGCTATGATTCGCCCCTCTGCCGTCCTCACGACCGGATTACAGCATCGGCCACAGTCTAGGGAGCATTGCGGCTACCGCTGCCTGTTTTAAGAGAGCTTACAAAAAGCATTTGGCCCAACACAGACTATCTCAAGATCCCATTAAAAATAAAAGCATTAACGTTTCAGTCTGTGGCTCTTCACAGAGCCTCAGACGACGATATAAGTTTCTTCAGCCCGTACACCTGGAGCTCCACGTAATACTACAGGAATCAAAGACAATTATTTCTTAAAAACACCCTCCACCACTATCTGGGAGTTAGAGATTACTAAAAAGTGACCATCAGAATTATACCTACCTATGGGTTTTCATGTGCTTTTTGCAATTTAGTGAGGTCTTAAATGTTTTCTGGCAATAGGGACACATATAGGGACGAAGGTCATTATGGATACCCATATGTCGCCGTAAGCTCCCACCAGTAGTGAAAGCTCCATTACATATCAGACACTTGAAAGATTTTAGTCCAGTGTGCGTTCGGACGTGTGCTTTGAGCACTCCTGCAGAAACAAAGCCTCTTCCACACTGAGAACATTTAAAAGGCTTTTCACCAGTATGTGATCTAAAAAGAATAAAAATTTTCATGAATAAGCTTCTTACAACTTTATGACGCTTTATACTCTAGAGAGCACTCATACATTCTTTCACTTGAGCACCACTTTTTAAAGCTAAGCACTGAGAAACCCGAAATCCAGAGAGCTCGGGTGACTTGCCCGAGGCCACACAGCAGGCACACAGCGGAGGCCGTTAAACGCTACACATCGGCATGACATTTCCCCATCCCTCGTCCGTCCCTCCTCGCTTCACTGTCGCTAGCACCAAGCATTAGTCTAAACACGGATCAACACACGTGAAAATCTGCTCAAGTATGTAATTGTAACACGACAGACCAAGTACTGTCTGGCATGTCCTAGACGTTGCCAACGCTGAAATGTAAAGGAGTGCCAATAAAACTCAGAGACAATTTCGGGGCCAGATACTTTACTGGAGGCACTAAAAATGAAGATATCTGTCACCGATAAATATTTCGGGGTCAAGTGCGACATTTTAAATACCCAAAGCTGACACGACCCTCCTCACTACCTCTCCGCGTCACCGGCTCCCGACACCACCTCATTCCTCTACGTTTCCATTTCCGAACCTGTTACCTTACCTGATGTGTTGTTTAAGGTGGCAAGATTTTTTATACGCACGATGACAGTAAAAACACTTGTACGGTCTATCTGCTTCGTTTACAAAATTATTATTAAAATAACTTTGAAAAAACTGGTTTCTTGGAATGGGCTGGATAAGACCTACAAACCAAAAGAAAATCAGGAATAATTCACTGTTAATGCTACTAAAAAAGTTAAACGTCAAAAAGCATCTGCTTTCCCCAGAAGACGAGAATTTTGAGGAGTTCAAGTACAGAGTCCAGCGCTGCCGCTAAAAGCTATCTCAGCGGTTTTAGAGAAAAGCCCACCGGGAAACACGCAGTTAGTGGAACACAGGTATTTTCCAACATAAGCACGGTGTGTGCGTCACCGTTATTTCCTCTGGCTCCAGAACCAATTTTTAATGGATTCCTACGTCAGTTGGCATGGAACCTAAAGAAACTATGTCCCAAATGTCGGTTTATCGGGACACTCAAGCCCTTGCTGTTCAGCGTGGAGACTGCGCCCTAACTACTGCAGTAAACTCAAAACACATGACTCTACCATGATCTTCTGTTCTAAAAACAAGTCAGCATTTTCATAGAAATGTTATTAAAGGGTTATCTGTGGATAGCAAAACTGCTAACTTAAGTATTTCAGGTCTGACAGACTTTCAGTAAAGGAAGAACCCTTCTGTTGGCTACTTAATAACGCGTCTTCATCAAGCTCTTGAGTTAAATATGCAATTCCGAACAAACACACACCCGAGCCTTCGGAATCACCTCGCATCCCCTGGAACATGAAGAGGACTTCCACGGTCAGCTTCCCCTGGGCTGCTCCTCCTTCCCCCGGGACGGCACAGCTGCCCACCAGGATCTGGGCCCGGCCCCCAACCTCCCTGCTCCCTTCACTGTGCCAGTAACTACCGTGCAAGGCCTCTCGGCAGACACCTTTTAGGTTACTTCCCCCCCCCCCCCCAACTCCTTGTACATGAGGAGCACGCCTCCCTCCATCATACAGGTCAGGTATTTCAGAATTTCTGAGAACTCCCTTTCCTGTCTGGTTAAGTCACCGGCCAGTCCTGGGGATCCTACTTCTCCAATGCCTCATAACCCTGTTTCCCCATTTCTATCCCGCTGCCCCGAATCTCAAACCATGCAGAAAAAAAGACCAAAGCCGGAGAGAACAGCGGCTCAGCTAAGCCACATCACCCCTCAATCAGACTTCAGTCCTAATGCTGGCATCCGAAGCCCATCCAGTTTTCAAAGGGAACTCAGAACCCTCCCTTGTGATCTGTGTTCAACCCCCACAGCACGAGCCCTCAAGCTGCCACGACCTTTCCGGCTTCTCGAGTGTACCAGACCCGTGGAGCTGAATCAGGGCCATTGGGAGACGCTCTCTCTCCAGCAGCTTCAACGCTGTCCTGTGCTCCCGGCTGTTTCCTGGCCAGCCGGCTCCCTCTCGCCTTTCCCAGGACCACATACTGAATCTATGGGGACAAACCCCACAATGCGAGCCTCCAAATCTGTTCTGCTCAACCTTCTCCTGTCGCTGAAGGAAGCAACGGGCTCACATGCCTTCAACAGCTTCCTACCAAGTACTTCATGCCCACGACGGCTCAGCTTAGCATCCCAAGGCTGGCTTGCCCTCCACGTCCACCCACGCACCCTTCCCGTGTCCCTCTCGACCCTACGCTCTCACTGGTTTCTGAGCAGACCCAGCACTTGTCACTGCTCCTTCTCCCAACTCCTTTCCCCACTGCCCTGGCTGGGGTGTGAGCATGGGACTTGTCCCAGGGACACAGACTTGAGCCCATGACACCCGTCGAGGAGGTCAGGTAAAACAACCCAGGAAATTCAGCGAAGAGAACAGAAAGCTCGCGTGAATATACTCCCAAAGGGCAACGAGAAGAGGGACGTGTCAGTCTGGGCCTGCTGGGGAGGCCGCGACACTCAGACACTTACCCAGGAGGTCTCTTGGGAAAAGCTCAACAGCAATGATTTGGGATCTTATGCAAACAGTCTCGATAACTATTAGCATATAAGTACCACGTAAGTAAAATCATAAACTCCAAATCAATAGTAGCTGGAAATCCTTTTTTTTTGCTCCTTGTTG
Organism: Meles meles; assembly: GCF_922984935.1. Taxonomy (NCBI): domain Eukaryota; kingdom Metazoa; phylum Chordata; class Mammalia; order Carnivora; family Mustelidae; genus Meles; species Meles meles. Next base: position 94,011,355 of record NC_060077.1, on the reverse strand, counting down.
AACTCAAGAGAATGGCTTCGTTTTTAAAGATTTCTTTTTTTCCAAGCAGACTGCACAGAGCGTGGAGTCCATTGCGGGGCTCGATCCCAGGACCCTGACCTCAAGACCTGAGCCAAACCAAGAGTCCGATGCTCAACCAACCAAGCCACCCACGCGCCCCTGAAATAAGTGGTTTCTATGAAAAACACCAATAAAAAAAAAAATGTAAACTTAGCCCACAACTAAAATGAACTGTACAAATATACAAATTTGAGAAACGAATTTTCTGTACTGTATTAGATAATACATACATTAAAAAGCAATGAGAAAGAAAAAGAAAAGTGAAATAATTTTAAACAACTAGTTCTACAAATGCCATTTCTAGAAATTTCTAGAAATAGGTACAATAAATGAAATTCAAAGTAATTTTGAAAAAGTTGAGGTCCTCCAGTGGTTGTCTTGTATCTATTTTATTGGGGAAAAAGACACTTCACAAATAGGAAAACAAACTAGGGCTTTTGCCCACCAAAAAAGACCAGGCTTCGCAAAGAAGGGTGCAGAAAAGCTGCTCCCAGGCTAACCAAGAAGTCAGACCTGAAATCAGTTCACGGAGTCGGGACTTAAGGTGAATGTCCCCCAGAGCCCTGCACGGCGGAGACAAAGCTCATTCGCTTTCACAGGAGCGGTCAGGCTGGCCCCGACCCCGCTCCACTGGACGACAGCCCCGCGCTGCCGGCCCACAACATCGGCCTTTGCAGAGCAGCCGGATGCCGTAATCTGACCGCGGGCCCTCACGCTGGCTGTCCGCCCCGGCCCTCACAGCTCCCGGCCCCTCGGAGGCCCACTCTGCGGGACACCTCTGCTCTACAGAGGGTCCCCTCCAGCCACCTACCTCTGCAGCAACCCCCCAAGCACAAAACTCTTTCTCCCGTGCCTTCTGGAACCCACGCTCTCCATCATAAACCGCTTCACAGAATGTCTAGTTCATCGTTTCCTTTCCATACCAGGGAGTCTATGGTCAACACTGAGTCCCTGGAAGCTGGAATCACTTCCGGTGACTGCTCTGCTCGGGGTTGAGGAGTCCTAGCCTGGTGCCCGAGCCCGGCTGGGGTCTCCGGATCTACCGTCAATTCCCTCCCAACCCTGCCTGCGGCAACAGGAGCCAGGTCCCGGGGTCCCGCTCTCATGCAGCCCGTGAGCGCTCTGGCGCCCTCACAAATACTTAGAAGCAGAAGAAGAAACACCGGAGAAACTGCTCTCAGAGATGATCTCCACCACCAGCTGTGTGCGCGCTAATGAAGGAGCTTGTTCTGGACACACACAGGCGCGGTCGAGCACACACACTGTTCTGGTCAGACTGCGTACGAATGCACGTCTACGGCCCTCCCCAGTCAGCACACGGGACCCCGGGCTCATCGTCCTTCCGACCTCCGCAAGGAGCTCCCCTGGCCCGGTGTGTCCACCTCACTACGCGGAGCTCTGCTCCTCCACCGCGCTGCGGTACACAGCGGGTCCACACGGCTGCTTACCTCGGTGACCCCCCGAGCCAGCGGCTACCTGTCCGGGCAGATGTGTTTAGAGATAGGGCCCTAAACGGTCCTGAGCCCTTCACAAGTGGGGCGGGGTCCCCTACTTGGAGCTAGTAGGGCAGTGAAACAAGAGACCTCATTTTTCAGACGCTTAGTCACTTCCAGTGGTTTTACAGATACAAAGTTCTGTTACACAGTTCGGCTAATTACCACGTCTCAATCTTTGAAGAAAAAAAACAAAGGGTGAACTAAACATACGTAAATGTCCTACAGTCTTAGTAGTAACATGTCATTCCTACTAGACCATCAGTCTACATATATAAGGAAACTACTAATCTCAAAGAAAGGCACGAAAAAATTCCAGTTGATTAATCTTGTGTTTCAAAAACAAAGTGGAAATGTCCTTCAAACTTCCTAAAATTCCAGGACACCTGGGTGGCTCAGCCGGTCAATTCTGACTCCTGGATTTGGCTCAGGTCCATGACCTCGGGGTTGAGACCAAGCCCTGCGTCAGGCTCTGCGTTCAGCATGAAATCTGCTTGAGATTCTCTCTCTTCCCCTCTGCCTCTCCCCTCCCTCGCTCTCTAAATACGTACATTCATACAGACATACATAAAATCATAAAAAAAGAACCTTTCTAAATTCCTCCTATGATAGAGGAAAAAGCTTTATCTTGTTACATCATTTGGGGAAAATGTATTTAAATCTTAGAAGAGCTTTCATATATTGTCAATAGTAAGAAAATGCAAATACAACAAAATAAGAAAATGATGACAAACAACACATTATTTATCACATATAACATGTAAAATAAATAATGAGGTTAGACAAATGTGCTTTTAAAAAGCAAGACAAATGCTCTAATATCAATATCATTAAAACACGAATATAAACTCGAAAGATCAATTGTGACAGCCCTGAGGTTTAAAATAACACTTTCTTGGTTTCTGCTCACTTTCAGAGAAAAGGTATTTCAAATATCTGTGCTTCACAGAATGAAAAAACAGGGACACACACACACACAGACAGTCATCTACAGGGGAAAATAGCGACTTCTAAGAATGGATCCATATCAGTCTGTGACTTGGAAATTGAGGAGCAAGTCCGTATCAGAATCTCTTTCCCTCAGGTCTGGTCCCCCCAGTTCTCCTGAGGAACCGGCGGCACCATCACTGCGGAAGCTGACAGCGGGGAGCAGCGAGCCCCGGCTTACGTCTGCCGCCGCGGTTCCCACAGCAGACTCAGCTGATATCCGTCCTCCCATAAGGATACAATTAAAGGAAAGAAAGAAGAAAGAAGAAAGAACATACTCTCCTTGTGATGGGAAGCCTCAGGATCCAGTCTCTTCTCAACCCTCCTGTGCGTCACACAGCTCGGCACGGCGCGCCCCCACCCCAGCTGACCCCTTCCTCCAATTCCCCCTCCTCCTCCCCTCTTCCGGCAACCACAAATTACACCTCTTCTTCTAGGAATTTCTTTTTTTCTTCTTTTGATATTCTGCATATGAGGGAGATCACACGGTATCTGTCTTTCTGCCTGACTTGCCACACTCAGCAGTAACGCCGTCAAGGTCCATCCATATTGCCACAAATGGCAGGATTTTGTGGGTTTTGTTGTTTTTTGTTTGTTTGTTTGTTTTTATGGGCAAGTAATATTCCAAAATTTCTTTACCTATTCAACCACCATAGACACTTAGGTTGTTTTTCTCTCTTGGCTACTATAAATAATTCTGCTATGAACACAGCGGTGTGGTTGTCTTTCGGAGTTAGCGTTTTCATTTCCTTTAGACACAGTTCCACAAGCGGATCACCCGGTCGTTCTAGTCTGAATCTTCTGAGCGTCCTCTACATGCTTTCCACCGCAGCTACACCTGTTAACAATCCCACCAGCAGCACACAAGGTCTGCTTCTCTCCACACGTACGTCAACATCTGTCATCTCTCATCTTTTCGGTAGTGGCCATTCCACAAGCTGTGAAGTGACACGTCGATGTGGTTCTCATTTGCATTCCCTGCAGACCAGAGGTGTTCAGCATCTTTTCATGCACCTGTCAGCCTTCTGACAATCTTCTCTGGAGAAAAGTCTGTTCAGGCAGTTAAACCACTTTTTAATTTTTTTTAAATTTGTATTTATTGTTTTTTTTTTTTTCCTTTTTGCCATTGAGTTGTATGAGTCATTCATGTATTCTGGATATTAACACTTTGTCAGGTACCTTGATTGTAAATGATCTCCATTCCACAGGCTGTCTTCCCACTTTACTGACGGTTTGGGTTGCTGTGTGCCGACTTTTTAGTCTGATGTAGTCCCACTTGTTTCTTATTTTGTTGCTTGTGCTCTAGGTGTCCTATCAAAAACATCATTAACAAGACCCAGGTCAAGGAGCTTTGGTCCTGCGTTTTCTTCTACAACTTTTATGGTTTCAAGTCTTACATTTAAGTCTTTAATCCATTTTGAGTTACTCTTTGTAAGTCATGGAAGGCAAGGGTCTAGTTTCATTCTTCTGTGTGTGAATAATCAGCACTGTTTGCTGAAGAGACTGTCTTTTCTCCATTGAATGTTCTTGGCTCCCTTGTCAAATACTAGTTAACCATATATGCTTGGGTTTATGCCTGGGCTTTCAAATGTATTCCAGTTTGTTTTTATGCCAGGAACACAGACTATCGATGAGGACAGCTTTACGGTATAGCTTGAAATCAAGAAACATAATGTCTTCTGCTTTGTTCTTCTTTCTCATTCAGGTTCTTTATGGATCCATATCAGTTTTAGGAGTGATTGTTCTACTTCTGTAAAAAAACAATGGAATCTTGATAGGATTGCACTGAACCCACAGAGGGCTTTGACAGTATTGGCATTGTGACAATGTTAATTCTTCCAGTCCATGAACATGGGCTACTTTTCTACTTATTTGTGTCTTCTTCAACTTCTTTCATCAGTGTCTTTTAGTTTTCAGGTACAGATTTTTTTACCTCCTTAGTAACTTTATTCCTAAGTATTTTACTATTTTTGATACCATTGCTCTAATTAAGACTTCCAGCACAGGGGTTCCTGGGTGGCTCAGTGGGTTAAAGCCTCTGCCTTTGGCTCAGGTCATGATCCCAGGGTCCTGGGATCAAGCCCCACATCAGACTCTCTGCTCAGCAGGGAGCCTGCTTCCCTCACCCCTCTCTCTGCCTGCCTCTCCACCTACTTGTGATCTCTGTCAAATAAATAAATAAAATCTTCAATAAAAAAAAAAAGACTTCCAGTATTATATTGAATAGGAATGGTAAGAATGGGCACCCTTGTCTTGTTTTGATCTTAGAGGAAATGCCTTTACCCTTTCACCATCAAGTATATTGTCAGCAGTAGTCTTGTCATATACGGCCTTTATTATGTTGAGATATGTTCCTTCTTTGCCTAATTTGTTAACATTTTTTATCATGAGGAGATGTAGAATTTTGTCAGATGTTTTCTCTGCATCTATTGGGATCATATGATTTTTTTCCATTATTCTGTTAATGTAACATATCACATTGACTGATTTGCATATGTTGAACCATCCTTGCATCCCTGTGATAAATCCCACCTAATCATGGTGAATGATCTTTGAATGTGCTGCTGAATTTGGCTTCACAGGTTTTTTTTAGAGAATTTTTACATTTATGTTCATCAGGGATATTGACCTATAGTTTTCTTTTCCAATAGTGTCCTTTTCTGGTTTTGGTATGATGATAATGCTGGCCTTGTAAAATGAGTTTGGGAATGTTCCTTCCTCCTTGAATTTTCTTGGAAGCGTTTGAGAAAGTTGATGTTAATTCTTCTTTAATGTTTGGTAAAATTCACTAGTGAACCCATCTGGTCCTGGGTTTTTCTATGTTGGGAGACTTTTGATTATTATGAATTTGCTAAGACTTTGTTTTGTGGGCTAACATATGATCTAATAGAGAAAATGTCTGATGTATGCTTGAGAAGAATGTGTATTCTGCTGTTTTTACTTAGAATATTCTGTATATGCCTGCTGGGTCCGTTTGGTTTACAGTGTTGTTCAAATCTGCTGTTTCTTACTGATTCTCCACCTGAATGGTCTGTTGATTGTTGACAGTGGAGTACCGAGTCCTCAATGACTACTGTGTTACTCTTTATTTCTCCTTTTGGCTCTTAGTTTCTGCTTTACATATTTAGGTACTCCCCTGATGGATGCACAGATATTTACAACTGCTATATCTTCCTGATGTACTGACCACTTTATCATTATATAATGACCTCCTTTGTCTTTTTTTTTCACGATTTCTACTTTAAAATCTATTCTGTCTAAAAAAAAATAAACAATAAATAAATAAATAAATAAATAAAGTCTATTTTGTCTGATGTAAGTATAACTTCCCCTTTTTTTGTTACCATCTGCTGGAAATGTCTTTTTCTATCCCTTCACTCTCAGACTATGTGCATCTTTTCAAAGCTAAAATGAGCCTCTTGTAGGCAGCATATCACTAGGTCTTGTTTTTCTATCCTCTCAGCCACTCTGTGTCCTTTAATTTGAGGCTTTAATCCATTTACATTTAAAGTATTTATTGACAGGTAAGACCTTACTAATGTCATTTTGTGAATCGTTTTCTGGATACAATATTCCTTGTTTCTTATTCTGTTGTCTTTTTTGTGCTTTGATGCCTTTCAGTATCAGTATGTTTTAATTTCTTTATCATGCTCTCTTGTGTAATTATTATAGGATTTCCCCTTATGGTTACCATGAGGCTTACACAGATTACCTTAAACTTACAACATCCTATTTTAAATGGATAATAACTTCAATATAATTCATTAATTTTACATTTTTACTTTTCCTCCCCCTCATATTTTAGATTATTGCTGTTATAATTGATATGCTTTTTTATATTATGTAATAACAGATTACTGTGTGGTTATTTTTACTATCTTCTCTTTTTTAAACATTTAAACGAGAGTTGTAAGTAAAGTGCACCACTATTACCATATTGCAGAATCTAACTGTGATTGCATATTTGCCATTACCAATGAGATTTATGCTACTTTCTCTGTTTTTATGGTGTTAATTATGATTCTTTTACTTCCACTTGAAGAAATCCATTGAGCATTTCTAGTAAGAAGATCTGGTGGTAATGAACTCTCTCGGCTTTTTATGATGGTGATAACGTACTCCCTCTGAATGTTATGGTCACCTTGACTCCAATACCTCCCCGGCCTGCACATGACTGTATTTAAAATTTAGCTCTTGAGTTAGAAGAAAAACATTTAGAGTGTAAGACAGCATGTCTAGTGAAATACAATTCCTAACATACAATAGATTTCACATTATTCATGTTCAGTAAAAATTACTGGTGCTTGAGGAAAATAATTATTGGTGCTTGGTACCAAGACACAATGACTACTTGGAAGTCATGGTGTGCTCTTGCACACTTCTGTGCTGGGGCGTGCAGTGGTAACGGGTGTGCAGAGGAAGTGAATTTTACTGAACACAACTCTGGCCTAGAAGTCAGAAGACCCAGATTGTTGTTCTACCTTGAGTACAAACTACTTATATAACCTAAAAACAATATTATAATTGGTTTTTACATCTGTACAAATGAGGAACACAGAGAGGTTTTGGAATGACTATTTTTATGTCCCTGTGCAGCTCCGGAAGTTCTTCTATCCGTATGGTACTACACCACCAACAGTGTTCCCTTAATAAGCAGACTAAATGACTTGGCACAACTGTTTTAGTGCATTCTAATACTTTCCTAAGTGACGGTCTTATTCTACATGACATGATGTGTTTTAAGTGACTGGGCTGAACTAGAACAGCTCATCTCCCAGTGAAGTCACATAATTGTAGCTATCTATGCTAAAACCCTCTTGTCACATTTTTATCAAAATCTGCCCCCCAAAGGTGATTAAAGTCATGACCTTTCTATAGAGCCCCAAGGAGCTCAGAGTCTGCAAGAAGAGACAGACACAAATACAAATAATAATGAAGTTAAGCATGAAAATAAATGCTTGCAATATTTTACACTTCACAATGTGAAGCCATCCTATGAGTCATTTCCCTCATGTGTCTCATTCAGCCTAGACCAAAGTAGAATTCTGCTTCCACTAATTAGGTCCAAGTTTTGACTCACAAGCATCTGTGAGTCCAACAAGTGAAATGTACCCCATTTTACCCGTGGAAAACATCTGAGGTATTAGGACTGCAGTTTAACTCAACAAGAGTTTACAGACTTCAAGTCAAGAAACCCACAGGTGTTTGATCTGATTCATGGCAACCTGAAAAAATGGTAACTTGAAGGTAACTCTCAAACACGAAGGCTAATTCTAGGGCCACTAAATAAACACTGAATTTGTTCTGACTTTCAGAGATTTTTCCACATTTCAGGTATAGTACAAACCAGTGAGAACCTACAGATTATAGTAAAGATTAAATACACATTAAGTAAAATGTGTCTGTTGCTTTGCTTTGTGAACTACCAAAAGTGGACAAGGACATCAAAGTATTCTAACCTCCCATGGGAGCTTTGATCAGCTTCTAGGGTTTGAATAATTAACATGCTAAGAATCACAGTTCCTCAGACACAAAATCATCAGAGAACAATACTTTGGGGAGGATTACCTTCAACTTGTCTGTTTTGGCGTTTTCCACTTCTTCTACAGTCAATTTTGAGTATATTATTCTAGAAAAGGTCCATTTCATCTAAATCTTCAAATGTGTTAGCTAACTGAACTACAGCTAATACATCTGCTATGTCCCAGTATGCTTTCCCTGAACTGTAATCAAAGATTGTGCCCTGCACAATATCTACTTTTGAAAATTTTAATTTTTTCTATCCTAAGATTTGATCAACTATTTCACACATATTTAAAAGAGTATGTATTATAAAGTAAAAGCTATAAAATAACCCTTTTCACATGTGAATTTCAAAGTCTCTCTAGTCTCACAGCTCCATTAAATCGATCAGAGGATATTTCCCTATACTTTAGAATTTGAATATTTCTCTTTTCTTCTAATTTTTCTTAGTTATATACTTGATGCCATGCTCCTAAATAAAGATTCATGACTGTTGATCATCTTATTAGCAGATTATAATTTAATTCATCTAAAATATCTCCCTTTATACCGTTTAACCTTTATATTTGGTTATACTTTGATGTTAATTTTGTTCATAGACTATGAACTATCTTGCCTGGGACATAATGAAATACAGGAACTGCACAAAAAGATAAGTTTTAGCACAGAATTCAATGAAGATTCTTTAATTTTGTTTAGCACTTACAAAAATCATTTTTCAGAAGACTCTCATAAGCAGTGTTTTCTTTTTAGAAACAAGTATTTTTCAGTTAACAACATTATACTTTACCTTGATTATAATAACTAAGACTAAAAAAGCCTTAAAAGCTGGAAATTTTTTCTTTTCAGTTCAAAGATTAAAGCAGCCATACAATAATAATCGGTTACATACTACGTAGGGACCTTAATATAAAAATAATAGAAGGCATCATGTACTTCACATAAAGAGCGCTTGTCCATGCTGATAGTTCTACTGAAGCAGTTTTTCTTCAATGAGAACTACAAGCTAATACCTTCACGTGTACACATCATTTCTTCCTCAGTCAGGAACACAATTTGAGCAACAGTTCAGACAGAACTAAGGTTTTCATTTTGATCGTGGAACATACTAGGCCGTAAAGCAAAAGTACTGAACAAAGACTTCGTTAACACCGTGTGCTTAAAACTAAGTAGACCGCAATATTTACATGACCCCGGCATGGTACGAAGTGGGAGAGAATCTTACCTACGTCAGTTATGAGAATCGGCTCTTGCAAAGGAATGTCGGGGACTGGAACGCTGGCCTTGCCGACTCGAACCTTTGCAGGTTTACGCTGGTGTCTCATCTTTCTTAACTCCGTGTGTTTGAAGTGAGAAGCGATGTGAGTCTTCCTGTGGCCTGAGGTTCGAAACTTTTTGTCACAGTGAGGACAAGCAAAAGGTCTGACCCCTAATAAAAATAAAAGTACACCACAGAATGATTTAAAGAAAACACATCTTAACAATTAATGCCAACACAAAAATCTAGTATTTTGATACTGATTTGAATATTCGTCACTTCACACTTATAATTTCAGGGACGTCATCCATGAGAGTCACCTCCCCTTGTTTGCATACTCGGATGTCATAAGAGCATTTTAAAGAACAATTTGCTAACTTTGTATCGTAAAATATTTAAACCTTAAGATACTCAAATATTCGGTCCCTAAGAATACTGGAGTGTGTGCGACGGTGCTCTCTCAAGCCGTCGTCTGTAAACTGGAACGTGTGGCGTTCCAAACGTCTGGAGCGTTCGTGCCAGACGGGCCACTGGGGTCCAACACACCCGGGTCCGGACAGCACTACCAGCTCTGAGCGCTCAGCAGACGAGCGGCCAACAACAGGCTGTTGCTCATCGGGGATAAAGCCGCCGCCGATGACAACGACAGAAACAGGCTCCTCAGTGCTCTCTCCTTCCCTTACAGTTTCACCGGTAAATGAAACTGGAGATTCCTAAGAAGGGCACAGGACAAAACTCAAACGAAACAAAACATTCAAATCTTCACCCCAAGGTCAGCTCGGCCCAGGAACCCCGGGCCGCAGGGAAGTCACTGCTCCTGGGCCTCGGGCTCCTTGCAGGAGGGAAGGGGGTAAAAAGGTTGAAAAGAGAAGGCTGGGTGCTGGGTGGGTCGTGCCATTTCTGAATAAAGTGAATTCTGAATTCACTTCAAGAGTAAAGTTTGTGATCTATGAATTATACCTCAATACAACTATTACAAAATTACTGCCTAAACATAAATGTTTTCAGACCTCAATACCGATGACAAAATATCCGAACGGTAGAGCAGGGGTCAGGTTTTCCCTCGGCTCCCAAGGCCTCTGCACCAGCGCCCCCCGAGGCGTCCCTTCCAGAGAGGCCCAGCTCCCGCACAGGCACCGAGGTGGCCCACAAGCTCTGCAAGCAGCCGGCTCCTCCCCGCGCGCTGCTGTTCCCCTCTCCCCCGCGGAGCCACCAGCCGCGCCAACCCCCCACCCCCACCCCCCGCAGAACGCTGCCAGCCCGGCCTCCGGAAGGGAAGGGCAAACCCACACGCAGGACCACGAGCCCTCACGGCCGCCACCACGGTCCGCAGACCCCACGCGCCCGAGCGCCGCACCTGTGTGCAGACGAATGTGCACCTTGAGGCTGCCCGACGTGGAGAAGCTCTTCATGCAGTACTGGCACTTGAAGGCCTTGATGCCCGTGTGCGTTTTGATGTGGGCCGTGAGGGTGCTCTTCACGGCGAAGGCCCGGAAACACTGCGGACACTTGAAGGGCTTCTCGTGGGTGTGAATGCGGATGTGGCGCACCAGGTCGCTCGGCTTCCGGAACTCCTTGGTGCAGTAGGGACACACGTGCCACCGCACGCCATTCTCCTCGCGGATGGAACCTGCAGCCAAGGGAAAATCACACAGCCCAGCTGACACCAGACACGAAGCCCCCGAATGTCCCTGCGGGGTAGGGCCGGACGACACACCGTCCCTACCAGGGGCTGCACGCTTCTTGCCACCGCAGAAGATGGATGATCAGGTACGAGAAAGCTTGAAACTTCCACGATCACTGAGAAAATCTGACCAGCTCCTTGAGAACACTAACTACGCCTGTGAGAGGTCAGAGCGCTAACCGCACGGGAAAAGGAGCCAGCCGCGGCACAAACGCAGCCCGCTGGGAACGGGAGGAAAAGCAGATGCGAGCAGAGGACTCCACGACCAGCTCCAAGAACACGGAGCGAAGGAAGAAGCTGAATAAGCACTGTCGCAACCGATCTGGTGTCGTGAGCAAAATGCAACACACGTGCAAGTAATTAGGAGATAGTGGGGGCGCCTGGGGGGCTCAGTGGGTTAAAGCCTCTGCCTTCGGCTCAGGTCATGATCCCAGGGTCCTGGGATTGAGCCCTGCATCAGGCTCTCTGCTCAGCGGGGAGCCTGCTTCCTCCTCTCTCTCACTCTGCTTCTCTGCCTACTTGTGATCTCTGTCTGTCAAATACATAAAGAAAGAAAGAAATAGGAGATGGGGAATTTCCATGCTGCAAAAAGCTACTTGTAACTAGGTATGACAAAGAAACAGTATGTATGACACATATGAGTTCATGATCAAATATAAGACTCTTGTAACTTTAAGTATTATTATTTTTAAAGATTTTATTTTTATTTATTTGACAGACAGAGATCACAAATAGGGAGGCAGGCAGGCACAGAGAGAGAGGAGGAAGCAGGCTCCCCGCCGAGCAGAGAGCCCAATGCGGGGCTCGATCCCGGGACCCTGGGATCATAACCTGAGCCAAAGGCAGAGGCTTTAACCCACTGAGCCACTCAGGCGCCCCTAAATTTTAACATCTAGACTTAACTTTTAAAAAACTGTCTGGAGGCGCCTGGATGGCTCAATGGGTTAAGCCTCTGCCTTCGGCTCAGGTCATGATCTCAGGGTCCTGGGATCAAGCCCCGCATCGGGCTCTCTGCTCGGAGGGGAACCTGCTTCCTCCTCTCTCTCAGCCTGCCTCTCTGCCTAGTTGTGATTACTCTCTCTGTCAAATAAATAAAATATTAAAAAATAAATAAATAAAAAATAAAAATAAAAATAAAAAACTGTCTAAAAACAGGAGGAGCTGAATAAACGTATCTCAGTACGACATCTGACTTAATAGGAAAACAGTAAAGTGAATCCTATTATAGGCAGGAAAAACGTCCACTATCCCTGCCATGAATTTATTGTGTTCCAGTGATACACACCAGTGAAATTCGGTAAGATATGGAAATATGCAGTATAAACTTTAAGAAAAAGGTAAAATCATTACTTACAAATGATACAATTATATTCCTTAAAAAACCTGAAACTAAGAAATAGGCCCACATTTTTTTTTTGTTTTGTTTTTAAATTTATTTATTTGACAGAGAGAGATCACAAGTAGGCAGAGAGGCAGGCAGAGAGAGAGGAAGGGAAGCAGGCTCCCTGCTGAGCAGAGAGCCCGATGCGGGGCTCAATCCCAGGACCCTGAGATCATGACCCGAGCCGAAGGCAGCGGCTTAACCCACTGAACCACCCAGGCGCCCTAGGCCCACATTTTAATACCCAGAAATCAACATCATTCCTAGCCAACAAAATCCAAAAGAAAATTTTAAATTACTACTAAAATATGAAAAAAATACAAAGAAAAGATCTGAATAAATGGAAATACACACTCCATTCTTTGGTACAAAGATGAAAAGTTATAGACACCAATTTTCACTGGTCAAATCACATATACAAATACCAATAGGAATTTTTAAAAAACTAGAGTTCTGGAACTTTGGAGGACAATTCTAAAGTACACATGAAAAAGTAAGCATGTGAAAATCGTCAAAACTACACTTTGAAAATGGCGTAACTGGGGACAACGAGGCATGCTAGCTACGAGGGCACACTACAGAGGTACCCGAACACGTGCATACAGACAGATCCACGCCCAGGACACAGCTCAGGCAGGACGCACACAGGGCTGTGTGTAAAGAACGGCATGGTGTCATGGTGTGTGGACAGCAGGTGTCTGCCTGGGAACAGAAAATAAAACTGAGTCAAAGATTTAGTTTAAAATACGAAGGTAGGAAAGTGCTGGATAAAAGAGGTTATTTCCCATGACATCAGCATCAAAGTCTATTATACGAGTCCGAAATCCATGACCAATTTGGCTATGGAAAAACAACATTTCTCCCTTTTAACTCAAAAAGACAAATAAGAAGAGAATGCATGCTCTCAAAACCCTGTCGTCCCTTACAGCAGATCAAAGTCTGGCGTCGGCCGGCTAACAGAAAACGCAGGGGACTCTCAACGTGCAAAGCTGCTCAACCTGCAACTCCTCACAGGAGAAATGAAATTAAAACCACAGTAAGAAACCGTCTTGAACCTACCGATGCGGAGAAAGGACCTCCGGTTCGGATAACAACGCGTTCAAAAGGTTACGAGCAAACAGGTACCCTCCCCTCGCCCCAGGGCCGTCCAGAGAACAGACACAGTTGCACGGAAGGAAAATCGGCAATACCGACCACCATTTTTCAGAAACGCACCGATGTCTTTTCCTTTGCTCTCAGGCATGTGAGTGACACAAGCAACGAAGTCCAAGTAAGACCCGCGGGCTGAACCGGCTTTACCGCCTGTTGGTGACCGTACGCGGGCACCGGACAGTGTGGCGCACTGAAGTTCTTCGAGTCGAACGGTTTGTATCAGTCTATTATCACTGCTATTAGCAAAGCCTGCAAACAACCTAAATAATTCCTTATCCAGGAAAGGGAACAATCCCTAGACATTTAGTAAAATAAGGTTTCACCGGGAAAAAAGTAAACTGCAAAGAAGATATACATACAGAGTACGCCCGCACCCTGCTAAAACCCAACGTCATACATACTGTATTATAACTGCCCTCGCTCGTTTAACACACAGACAGCCCCGCGGCCACCCAGGCCCTGGAGAGGGTCAGTGAAGGACGAGGACGAACAGGGGTCGCTCACCACACACTGTTAGATCTTTTGAATTATGTGACATGAGCCAGTCTCATCCACTGAAAACGGTAATTTTAAGATGTCTGTCTTCCTTCACGCAGTCGGTTACCACGAGTCAGGAGCTGTCCTACACGGCTTCTCCCACTCGGTTCTCTCCCACTTATCCGGTCATTGCTCCATGTCAACGACAACAAAGCCGACATTTTATTTTGTTAAAGTATTTTTTTTAAGTCCTCTCTATACCTAAAGTGGGGCTCGAACTCATAATCCAAGGTCAAGAGTCGCAGGTTCCACTACCTGAGCCCACCAAGTGCCCCCAAAGCTGACATTGTCAAGGTCGGCTGACTTGCCCAAGGTCAGGTGCCGGTCAGTGGCAAAGTCAAGGCACATACGGAAGTGCCCAGTTCCAGAGTCTGAGAATCGTTTTCTCAGAAACACTGTCCTCCGGCCCCACTCCAAGGACAGCATTCACTGCGCACTGCCACTGTGGGCCCGCTCCTGCCGCTGCGGGGACCGAGGACTGCACACAGAGCTCCACCTGTGCACGGCTGGGACCCGCGCTCCTGGACGGGGCAGAGACCGGGCAGATTAGTCCCAGGCGGTAGGAACACATGAGGACGCCTGCCTTCAAGGGGCGCCTGCCTGGCTGGGCGGGAAGCGTGCACCTCCTCCTCTCAGGGCTGGGTCTGAGCGCCGCATCAGGTGAAGAGATTATGTAAAAAATACATAAATAAATAAAACCTTAACCCAAAAAGAGTCCGCACTGGAAAGACAGCAGGACCTGGACGGAAGTACTTTTACCAGGCAAAGAAGCAAAAGCCAGGTATGATGTTCCGGAAACTTCAAGTTCACGGTGGCCAGAGTGTGAGACGGCAGGTGGGGACCGGCACAAGTCAGAGCTGGAGACAGACAGGGTAAGACGCTGGAGAACCTTCGTGCCACGAGAACTGTGCCACCAGAGGAGAACGAAGATACTGACCACAAGTCTTCAAATATGCACAGATGTTTTTTCCTCTGTTATCAAGCACATGCGTGAGAGAAATAATGAAATTCGAGGAGGACTCGTGGGCGTGTCCTCCTCACTCTTCAGTCAGCTCCACGCAAGGGCAGCTCCTGGGGACGCAGCCAGTTCCATCTTCGGCGTCCGTTGTGGCCTGGTGGAAAACGAGGATGACAAGGGGAGAGGAACCCCACCGTGCAGGCGGAAGGCAGGACCGAGTGACAGGAAGACGCCTGCTGAGTGGTCCGTGGGACCAGAGGGGCCCCCCGTACTCAGAGAACTCTGAGTTCAGCAGTGGGGCTGGACGGACGGGCTCTCCTGGGGCCGCATCCACGTGCTGGCTCGGACCGACACAGGGGCCGGGCTGCTCTCCAGCAACTAGATTCCCAGGAGCCGCAGGTACACGTGGAAGCTCCTGCCCTGGGGCAGACGACAGGACCCAAGCGTCGCTCTGCTTTCAAGCAGCGAAGCACCAAGTTCAATGCCCGTCCTCGGACTGAACTGCTGTTCAGCAGCAGCCGCCGGGGGGACGCGCGCATCCTGGGTGTCGGGTGAAGACGCCGGAGCTCCAGAGCCCACCTGCGAATGCAGTAAAGCAGCCACGTCTCCCTCACTCCACGTCACCGAGTACTCCACGACGTGGCCGAGTCCTCCGCGGCTGGGTCCCGACACAGCGCACACGCAGGGGAGGCTGTGGGATGCTCGAACCAGCTCGCCACGGAACCCCGCGCTCTGGTGGCGTCCGGCCGCCGTGTCTTACAAATGCGTCAGGGCGCGCTCAGCAGTGACATATCAGTGCCCTCGCGTGGGTGGGCGAAGGCCCCTCACGCGGCCAGGGACGGACCTCGTGGGCCACCGGCCAGCAGACCGGCCCAGGAAGAGCCGTTTGGCCACGCCCTTGACACGGCTCACGAACGAGGACACTGTGGACAAAATGAGCCTCGTGGACACTCGCTCCCACAGTCACCGGGCCTCGCAGCGCCGACCGGACAGTCGCCGGGCCTCTCAGCGCCGATCGGGGGCTGCCACTGACCCCCTGGCTAGACTCTCGGCCGGAACCGGGAGGGGGCGGTCGGGACAGGCTGGACTCCATGAGGCGTGGGGAGACGGGCCGCATAAACCTCTGCTCGGGCGCCACGGCTCTCCCGGCATCGCCGCGCTCCCCCCTCCCACGGCGCTTCCCCAGGGGGCCGCACTCCGCGCTCAGGACGGGCGCTCGGTGGGGCGGTTAGTGCCGCTCGGCGGAGCCCGCGCTCTCGAAACCGTGGCTGGATCCGGAGGCTCCGCTGTGGAGCCCGGCACGCCCTTACGTGCCGCGGCCGCGCTGGCTCACGGGCGTCCGGGGCCCGCCGGTGCAGAAGGACAAGCACAACCGCTTACCGGCCGCCTAGACTCGTCGAACCTCCCGACAAACAGAGGAACCTTCTCCCTGAGGACATTCTGAATGGAATACGGGACTCATCAGAGCGCCGAGCACCCGCGAACGGGCACCGGTCCCCGCGAAGCAGCCACGACGGCTCCCGTGCTCCACAGAGAGCCCGAATGCCGCGGCTGCCGGGCTCAGCCCGCAGAAAGCAAGGCAGCCTTGGAGGCGCCATCGCCGAACCGCAGCTCACGGAGAAGCTTCAGTTCCTCAGAAGAACCGAGCTGGCGCGAGAGGAAGAAGAGCACGTGTCGCCGGCGGACGGCAGGCAGCAGGCTCCTGGGTGTGCGGGTGGGGCCCGCAGAGCTTCCCAGAGCAGAATGAGAACCACCGCCGGTTCCGAAGGTTACCCCGCCTGCTCGCGGACGCTCAAGCCCGTTCTCGCGGCCCCTTCGAAGGGACACTCAGCAGGGGGCTCGCACCTTCCTGCGTCCGTAATCACTTGCCTAGAGGAACACGCTCTCTTGGCCGCGAACACCTCCGAGCACTCGCTCCGAGACCGACGCCGAAGACTTCCGGGAGTTCATGCCTTTCATCCACCCGCAGGTTACGGGCAAAGTAAGACCAGGACTCCTTGCTTATACCACGTGCGGTCACGCCTCTGCTTCCTGCGATTCTGGAAGCGCTGCTCTGGGAGGAAGCGGCCGTCTGCGGCGTCGGGGAGGAGTCATCCCACCTTCCCGCAGCAGTGGGATGCGCCTCGTCGGAGCAAGCAAGGTGCAGAGCACGAAACCAAGGAACGGTCCATATCCAGACCCCCTGCGCAGAGGACACGCTCTCTCACCCTCTGGAAGCTGGTACGGCTCCCAGGAGGTGAAGATGGACCAGGGGGTCCGCTGACTTTGTCCCGCGGGGCTCCCAGCACCTGCAGAACGCGCCTCTGACGGGACAGACGCACACCATGCGGGCTCCACCCACGGCTGCAGCCAGCCTGGAAGGAAGCCCAAGTGTTGGGTCCTCAACAAGAACACCTACCCTCCCAGGGAGCTAGCTGCAGGAATTACTCAGAAGTTTTGGAAAGCACTCCAGAAGCCTGACGCTGAAGTTCTTAAAAATGGCTCAAAGGTGTCCCTCCAGAGAGCAAAGCCGTCCCAGCTGCTCTCCCCGTGCCCGCCAGGGAGCTCAGTTAATGACCAATAAACAAGGCATTTTTCTGTGCCATTCACACCCAGCTTTTTAACACTGCTTTGAGCTTCCTGCAGGATACGCATGATGACTTTTCTGTAAAACAGGTGTGTTTCTCCCTAAATACAGTAAGTGACAGCAAGAGCAGTCGCTCACACGCCAACTCAAATCGTTACACAGAACAGTGCTGCCCAAGTGTGAGCAAGTACAGTAACCCACGGTAGCGTTTTCTAGATAGCGCCTCACGCTTTAACACCAGGGCACATTCTATAAGAGAGAACGGTTTTATGATTTAACTGATTTAAAAGTAAGTACTGAAATTATTCATTTTTCAATAAAAAATGTATTTTGTTAAGTGAAATTGAAAAAGAGAATATTGGCCAAGCAAATTTTAAAAATCTGTCATAAAGAAGAAATAAAGGGAAAAAGAGAGGGAGAGAGAAGGGGAAGAGAGAAGCCAGAGCAACATGGAGGCCCGGACGGAGGACACGGTGTGCTCGCCATTAACCCTTCAATCACTGAGATTCACCCCTCAGAGGTTAAAAGAGAAAAACATATGATCATAGCAAAAGAGAAAGAAAAGGCATTTGATAATATTCAACAGGAGGAAGAAAACAAAAGCCTAAGTAAACCAGCAATGGAAGGCAGCTCCCAAATCCGAGAGCTTCTGTGAAAAGCCAAGAGTAACGTGTTTCCACGGTGAGACTTTAGAACCGTCCCCAGAGTCGAGGCAGCAGCAGACCACTCCCCACAGCGCTGCGGCCGAGGTCCACGCCAACGTGCGGCCAAGGTCCACGCCAACGTGCCAGGAAGAGGAAAAATGTCCTTATTCATACACAATCTAGTATCTGCGTGGAAAAGCCAACGTAATCTCCAAACGGCTACAATTAACAACAGAAATTCATTGGTTGCTGGATGCATGATCCATCTACGAAGCCAATTGTCTTCCTATATACCTACAGCAAACAAAACCTGCAACATACAAGTTTACAGAGACAAAGAGAAGGTAAAAGAATAAATCTGAGAAGGCTTGCAGGAGCTTTATGTAACAAGAGACACCAGCAGGAAGAGAAATATGTTCATGGACATAAAAACGCTGTATTTTACAGAAACCAACTTCCTCCAACCAAGACCAAGATAATCTGAAAGAGAATGAAAAATGAAGACCCACCTTGCTGATTTCAAGAGCTGTTTTAAATAATGGCGACAGTGTATGGGTGTCAGCACAGACAGATGAGTGGGGCACAATTACAAACCCAGAGCTTAGCCACACACAGAGGCAGAAACCAGATCTCCCCAAACCTGGTATTGCATATCAGAGACACAGACTTTCCAGAATGTGCTGCTAGACGACTAGTTACCACCCAGGGATAAATAAGATTCCAATCCCACCTCTTATGCATAAAAATAAAATCCAAATAAACTAATGAACTGAATGTAAAGTCAAAGTTCTAAGACTTCTGTTAGAACATATGGGAGAATTCAGGGCGCCTGGGGGCTCAGTCGCTTAAGCATCTGACTCTTGATCTCAGCTCAGCTCTTGACCTCAGGGTCATGAGTTCACGTTCCGTCACTCACTTAAAAAAACAAATAGGGGAGAATTCGATGCAGGTAGAGGAGAAACTTCTTACAGGAAACAGAACATATGAACTATAACGAGAGAGACTGGAGGAAGAGAACAGAAGAACCAGAGCAGAGCACAGTCATGAAATTATGATTCTGAGTCATCAAGAAAAAGCCAAGTTACGGAGATCGTGCTCTAGGTAAGAAGATAAAATCCTCCTGACCTTTAGAAAGATTTTCACACGAAACACTTATACCGTCAAGACAACTGCATTGAAGCAAAAATCTCTATTCATCTCCATCTTAACAAGAGTGAAAACAGAAGCTACTTCTGGAAAAGGTATTTGAAACACATAAATTAACAAAGAAGATCCAGACCATATACAGAAGTTCAACACATCGGTCGAGAAAAGACAGGATCTCTGTGCAGACAGTCTGGGACCCTCCAGCACCCTCCTAAAGGCTGAGACGGGTGACAGGAGCCCCTGGGTTGTGCTCTCAGGCCCTGAGCAGTGGAGTTCTGTATGTGTGACGACAACCAAACACACCCTTATCGTTCCATTTGCAGAAAATGTTAGTGATAGATCACCCTTATTTAACACTAGGAGTGTGTAAAGCAATTGTTAATACAGAAAAACACACGAAATGAAGCTGTCACAATGGTCCTTGGAGCAGAATGCTCTCTGCCTCACCTCTCTCACTGAACACTCACGGGCTTCCCTCCACTTCCAGGAGTACCAGGCTCTCCCGCTTCCAACTCAGCAGAGCTCTTACTTTCTCACCGTGGCCCCCGGATCCCTCCTGCCTCGAAACTCAGGGCACATCTTCAACCTCTGTGGCCGCTCACTGCTGTCCCTGCGGCGCCTTGCCTGCACCTGCACCTCGGAGCCGGCCGTCTTCCTAGCGCTTCGTACCTGCACTGCATTCTCTTTGGTACGAATGGGGGCTCAGCTCCAAGCCACATGATCGTAAAAAAAATTAAAGGTCTTAAGTAAAAATAATATGTATATTTAATTATAAGTGACAAATAATTCAAAACAAGACCTAAAGAAAATCTCATAAGCTCTGAATATTTTACTATCAAAGAATTATACACAAATGAGATAAATCATGGAATTTTCAAACTTAATCCAACTACGCTCAAATGAATGAGTCTTTTTAAAGTCTTCTATGCTGTATTATACAAAAGCATAATACAAAATAAAAAGTAATTTAGCTGAACTATGAATACAGAAACTCTTTATTCATAACACAGATCCTCCAAAGAGAAAGCAGGACTAAAAAGAAAGTATCAGTCTCTTGAATTATTCAAAGTAGACCTAAAAATCCCAGCATGTTCATGCATGTTGGTTTTAGAAAAAGTACAATGTTTGCTAAGGTTCTTACCAAGAATGACTTAATTCTTTGGCGGTGATTAAAGTCATGACTGACCAGAGCCCCAGAAACGTCCAGGTCACCCGCAGCAGAGTCAGAAAGCAGGAGCAGGGCAGGTACAGAGACCTGAAGCCAACACTCGAGGGGCAGCGAGTACCGCTTCCAAGGCCACTGACTGGAAGGCCCACACGCCGCAGCGGGCCATGAGGATGCCGGCCTCTCACGGCAGGACGGGAGCCACATTTGGGCTACGCTTTCCCCATCACAGTCTGGTCTAAGAAGGTAAAACCTCTGTGGTCTGAAGAAAGATTTGCACACAGGACAGCTGTACCGCTGTCATCCTTGAAGGAGGACGTCACCAGCTTTCCGAAACACCTTTCTCTGTGATTTCAAAGAGCCAATATTTAACCACAATAATTTTCGAACTTTGTTTAGTTGTAAGGATGATCTATATGTCCTAAGTTATATGGGAAATACAAAAGCATTTGTTAAACTTTGAATGCACATAGAAAATACCTCCTGAAATAAGAAACCAAATTCTACTAAAAACCCTCCCTTTCACTGAACTACGTCAGCCGAGTACTGACGGCGCCAGCGGCACGGGGCGCACCAGCGGGGACACGCAACCCAAGGGACTCTGAAGCGGCTCCGAAGAGGCTGTGCTCACGGTCTCCTCGGGGTACCCGACTGCCCTCGGCCCCCCTTGCACCGCGAGTTCCAGAAACAGTCCCTACGTAAATGTGTCCAGCTCCCTGAGAAGTTTTCATCAGAAGAAACCTCTTTCTATGGAAACGCGGCCCCAGTACCCTCTCGTGAGGGATCATGGAGAGAAGATGCTGGCTCTGAACCCGTCCTGGAGACCGCACCAGATCTGGAACTGAGCAGAGCTGTGTAAACCAGCTCAGGAGCGCGCGTGTGTGTTTCACGGACTCAGGCGGCTCCGAAATGAATGGCCGTGACCTCTGCACACTCTGCAGGCAAAGCACGCCCCAGGCAAACGGACAGGAGCCCCACTCTGAACCCCACACCTAACGCTTGGGGCACGGAAGCACGCCGTCCTCCATCCATCCGGGGCCGCTGCTGCTCAGGACTCTGCGGAAGTCAGGTCCCACCTCCTGCCTGGAGAAGACTGAGCCAATAGCCCAGTCGGAGCGCCTTCGAGGGTTCGAGCCCAGTGACTAGGGACGCAGCCAGCGCTCACGCACAGACGCGCTCCCCAGGCTGGGAATTCCCACCCACTTCCTGGGCGCACGTGAAGCAGGTGTTCGAAACCATCGCGAGGTCACTTCTCGGCCAGAAGGGCTCCGAGAGTGAACAGACACGTGTGTGGGGGGGCGGGCACCTTCCCCTTCCTTCCTCTCTGGACACCAGGACAACCGGAGGGTAAACCGCTTCAGTCCCGTCACCCCATGCTTCCCCCGGGACGAGAGGCAGATCGAGGGGACAAGGGGAGAACTGCCATGGTCTGTGGGGGAGACAAGGGCCTCAGAAGCATGTCAGCGCTGAGAGAAGACGCGCTCACGAGCGTCAGTGGCGATGACAGCGTTGGTCAGTCCATGCCTTGCAGCAGGACGGCACTCGCTCCCCAAGACCCGGGAGAAGCAGAATGGTCAGAGTCGCTGAGAAAACACTTCCAGAGGACACTGTTGCCCAAAAGACAGAAACCGATCGCATTCGGGGAAGATGTAGTGAGGCCCTGCCCCGTGTAAGAGCTGGACACGTCAGCCCATGGGGGAGGCTGAGACGAAGAGACTGTATCCAGGCAGACAGCGGTCCAGGCGGAGGACTGCGGGGCAGAAACACTGCGAGTACTGCGAGCACCGAGAGGAGAAAGGGCAAGGCCGAGTGTCCCCTAAGTGCTGCCCTCGGTGGCCACCAGAGCTCTCCGAGACAGCGGGAGGAAGGGGAGGAAGAAGACACTCCGGGCACAAAAAGCCTGTGGGAAGGATGGCCCAGAGGTGCGTGCCTGTCTGGGCAGCGCGGGAGCCCGGCCACACTGTGACATCAGCTTGCACCCCGAAGTCCAAGGCAGGCCTGGCCGTGCACCCGGGCCAGGTTACCGAGAGCTCACAGACACCACGGAGCCAGAGGGGAGCATTGAGGGGAAACGGCCGAGGGTCTGGCCCAGGAGCCGTGCTTACAAGTCAGGAGATGGCAGTGTGGTGGCGAACCAGGGGACAAAAGTGGCCAGAACGCAGCTGCGGGAAGGAGCGACCAAGACGACCCAGTAATAAGCCGGGGAACTGTCAGGAAAAGACGCTGCTCACAGGGAAAAAGGCAGCCCAAAGTTTACAACTGCCGAGGTTTTCAAATATCAAACAAATACGTCGATACTATCAGAACAGTCAACAAACGTATCGCCTTCGAAAGAAAAAATAAGCAACACCCCCCGCAGATGTCCAACCCTTAAAGCACATTCACATTACCAGGTAGAAACGGTGATTTCTTCTTTATGATTTTTTTTTCTTTTTTATCCAACTTCTCTGGGCTTTCTTGCTCTTTTTCCTGCTCTGCATCTGTGGAGTGGGTCTGCTCACTCGAAGGGTGAGGAGCATCCAGACTTGGCACCTGCGTGGAGGGCGTCCTGGCGTGGCTGGTGTCGTGAGCGTGCGCGGCAGCTGGAATTGAAGACAGCCCACTGTTTTCTAAGGCTTGCTAAGACAGAACAGAACTAACAGGTTAGCAGGTGGGAGGCCCAGTGCGGCCGGCCAAAATCAATTACAAAGACTCAACAAGGCTCTGCCCAGGGATCTGACTCCGCCCTGCTCGCTGTACGACTCCGCCCTGCCCGCTGTACGACTCCGCCCTGCCCGCTGTACGACTCCGCCCTGCCCGCTGTACGACTCCGCCCTGCCCGCTGTACGACTCCGCCCTGCCCGCTGTACGACTCCGCCCTGCCCGCTGTACGACTCCGCCCTGCCCGCTGTACGACTCCGCCCTGCCCGCTGTACGACTCCGCCCTGCCCGCTGTACGACTCCGCCCTGCCCGCTGTACGACTCCGCCCTGCCCGCTGTACGACTCCGCCCTGCCCGCTGTACGACTCCGCCCTGCCCGCTGTACGACTCCGCCCTGCTCGCTGTACGACTCCGCCCTGCTCGCTGTACGACTCCGCCCTGCCCGCTGTACGACTCCGCCCTGCCAACCGCCATTTACAAGCTAGACTTTCGACTCTCTGAAGCCGGAATGTCCCTTCTGGAAACTGACAGCTCACTTCCACCCAAAATACAGTATGGTAACTAAAAGGGATTGGAATTAATTAATCTGACATTGAGAAATCTGACCTTAGACCTCTTTGGTTATCTCTAAACTGATCTGGAATCACTGCGTTAAATTACAGTGGCTTCACGCACCCTTAACACCTCAGCTGTCAGGCACCCAAGACTCCGTACACCAACTTGTTACAGGGGAGGTGGCAGGTTAGTTTTTACAACTGGTCACTAAACAGGGAGGTGAAGGCAGGTCCGCTCTGTTTGCAAATGAAAGATCTAAGGCTAAAGCTGGACCAGCAGAGCAAACTCAGAAAAGCGTGCTCTGCCCCATCTCTTTCTCCTCCTCTCCCACATGGATCCGGCTCGTTCGCACGCTGCTAAGAGAGGCGGACCGACCCTCTCCAATACTTATGGGAGATACAAGAAAGTTCTGAAAAGCCTGTTCTTCTCAACTAAATCACTTGGAGAGAAAATTAAGTTTTAAACTGTTTTTGAAATTTATAGATTAACTGTTTAGAATTCTGCACGGTCCATGAGCATATTTTGTTTGAAAAGAACGTTTTCAATTGGGATGTGTATTTAAGGACGATTCCTTTCCTTGGACAAGCCCTGCCTATTCGTTTTCCAGGAACGATACCCAGGCCCGGGCACGGACCGAGAGCGGGAAGGTGTGCCTCACCTGCAGGATGTCCTGGTTGATGCCCACGGTGATGCTGAGCTGCTGGCCGGGCTGCGGGGGCTGGCTGGACTCCGCCGGCCCCGGCTCTGAGAGCTCCAGCAGCTGCTGGATGACGTCGGTCACGGCCTGGGAGTTCTGCTGGCTCGACGCAGACGTCACGTGGACTTCCGTCTGCTGGAGAGGTAACGTCTGAAACAGCGTGGCCTGAAACGCAGCGACACGGTCATTGAAAACGTGAGAAGTACATTAATTTGTACTTCAATTTAAAAGAACAAAAAGAGAAAGAACGGAATAGATTCATCTTCCTCATGAGCATTAAAATCTAACAGTATCCCAAACACAGATTTTAAATAAAACGCCTCACTGAGGGGCGCCTGGGTGGCTCAGTGGGTTAAAGCCTCTGCCTTCGGCTCAGGTCATGATCCCAGGGTCCTGGGATCGAGCCCCGCATCGGGCTCTCTGCTCAGCAGGGAGCCTGCTTCCTCCTCTCTCTCTGCCTGCCTCTGCATACTTGTGATTTCTGCCTGTCAAATAAATAAATAAAATCTTTAAAAAAAAAAAAAAGCCTCACTGATTTTTACACAAAGCACAATATGGGTTCTTAAAGGGACGTATTGAATGAACTGTCCCACTACACGTCTCAAAGGTTTCCTGAGGGACAGGAGAGACGATCCGCTCAATGTGGGGGTGCGAGATCACAGGCCTCACCTTCCCACCTATCCAGTAAAACAAAGACAAAATAAAGAAAATAAGAGAGAAACCACTGTGGCCAACGTAATTCAGGGAACGTGGAAAAAAGAGGCCGCAGAAGCATAAATGCTCAGGAAAGCCACAGCCAAGAGCACCCAAGGAGAGAAGCGCGCTGTCTGCCCAGATGCTGCGGGTCTGAAGCGCCACACGGAAAGACGGTGGAAGTCAGACCGGCACCATGTGACGCGTGCAGGTGGACACAGGACCCACCCCCCGGGGCGGATCTACGGCACGGGGACTCCTGCTCCGGAGGAAAGTGAGGAACCACGGGAAGCTGTCACTGTTGTGAGAAAGGAGAACACAAGCCGTGAACGGGAACGTGGTGCTTGAGACTAAACACGAGTTTCCGCGCCGGCAGGAGGCAGGTGCCAACGACACACGCCACCCGCCAGCCAGCTCACGGGCACGGACTAATGCGCTGTCCGCTCTCCACGCTGGGACGCGGGCCTCCCCACCAGCTGCGAGGGGCCAAGAGCGAACAGATGAGGCCACGCTCGAGACTCCCACCAGAGCCCGAACACAAGCGTGGCGGTGTGTGTCGCACAATTTTACACAGTACAGTTTCCCAAAAGGGCACAGCCTCAGGAAAACATTCCTACTGTCCCCTCAGACATGGAAAAATATTATCTTTTTAAGAAATATTATTTTAAAGGGATAACTGATTCTTTAGTCATCCCACAGGGATAACGATGACCCAACAAGAATCATCAACAGCACCACAGGAATCACAGTCTCCTAAATCAATCATTGCATTTCGGGTAATTTTCACTGGCTCGATGACAGTCCATGGATCAGGACCAGCTGATACGATTCTGAAGTTTAAAAAGATCAATTCTCCTTCGCTCGTTAAAAAAATAAGAAAGTCCCTTACTTCTTCCTTCCACCCTAAAGAAAATGCTCACAGCACCTCTGTGGTACTACAGATTCTAAGGAATATTCCCCCTGAAAGGTCACGACCACGACGGCCGATCTGGCAGCAGGTGCCCCGTGTGGCGCCTGCTGGACGCACCGTTAGCACGTGCGCCGTCTCCGCGGGGCCTGCGGGGTTCTGTGCTCCGACCATGTGCATCTTGCTGATGTGGGTGTTCAAGCTCCCGAGGCTTTTGAACACACAACTGCACTCTGTACAGTTGTACGTGGGGCCATTCTTGACCTTAAAGGACAAAAGAGAAAAAAACATGTTTTACAATTGGCCTTTAGATAAAAATATTTAAATTAGAGCCAATCCTCAGTTACCGTCCATTATAAGCAGCAGAAACAACGTAACCATGTAACATTATTTCTTCTTTTAAACCGGACGTCTCCAAAATCATGACCCAAGTCCTCACCCGCCTTGCCAGTGTGAAATCAATGGAAATTTCGGTCTTTTCGATAAATTAGAACAGGTTCGGAAGTAAGAAGGCACAGCTTCCAGCTGTTGTAACTTGGTGATGACTGGACACCTGACTCAGGTGTCCAGTTTCTCAGCGGTGCGCCCCGCGCGACCCGGTGGGAGCCGCCGTCTAAGTCTCTGCACTACGAGCCGTGCGGGTCGTGCACTGTGTGAGCGTTCATGGTGGTTCCAGTGTTCCGCACCAGCAACTGCGTTGTACAACTACGCTGAAGCCAACAGGGAACCCTAGAGAGGACGGAAATGAAGCGGTGCCTCCAGGCACACAGAAATTGTCTGAACGGCTCCACCGTGATTCCAGCCAGAGCTAGTTGTACTCGTAATGATACAGGCCGGCTCGACAACGGACCGGACTTCTCCAAACATGAATGTTCTGTTCCTTTTCCAGCACCTTGTTAAGAACCAAATTTAAGGCTTTAGGTTCATCACAGGACTGGACATTTACAAACCAGTCCTTAGAGGTCATTGCTGGAACACGGCCATCTGCCCCACCACAGGTCCCAGGGGCTCTCAGGCCAGGAGCCGGACGAGCACCCACCCTCCTGGAGGGGTATCCTGGCCTCAGGAGCACGGGCGGGCATCTCACAGGCAGCTCGGGGGGCTCACGGAGGTCTCTCTGGGTGTCGCCCCAGTAAACGGCCGCCCCGAAGCCATCGTCTGCGCACAGAGGCAGCCCCACCAGAGGCACGGGCAAAGGCCACGTCTACTCTCCTGAGCTCGAAAGGAAGCCACGCTCCACATGGTCACTGCCTCCCCATGGGTCTGGCTCTTAGAATATAAAACGACAATTAACCCGCTGCATACAGAAAGCTGAGTACATTTACAAACTGCGTGGAGGGTGAGGGGTTTCTTTTATTTCAGGGATACTGAGGGCATCAAGGGAAAAATAAAAAGATACACATTTACTTTTAAGAATATGAGTCTTCATTCTGCAAAACAGTTACATAAAATGAAACGATCTGTGATAGAAGTGTTTGTGCCCATGTATACCCTACCGTTAGACTATAAATAAAACACCAAATCAGGAAAGAACAGAGGTTAACCTGCCTAAGAGAAATACTTGCAGACGTTCTATAAATCGGTATGTTCTGCAGACAAGGAACAGCAAACATCAGTCTCACCGTGGTAGCTCACGCCCAGGGAAGTATGCGGAGCAGCGCTCTGGCTGATAAAAGATGTGCATGCGGCCATCGGTGAGTTTAGCAATAAAAACAGGAAGAGGAAAAATACTTTTTCTCCCCCAATTTATTTCTGGTCTCGGTTTCTCAGACCTGATAGTGTCCGTGTCCCAAGTCTGCTAAAGGGATGAGGTGTCACCAGACCGCTGGCTGGTAACTGACGAGGGCAGCGTGATCATTTCTGAACCTTTATTTGTCAAAGCCGTAACAGCATCCGTAAGACCACAGAAAGATAACATTTTATCGTTCTCCCCCGGTAAGCCGGAAAGGTGTCTAGAGAGATGCGTGTTTGCTTCTTGTTTGACACAAAGTCTGCTCTGCACACACCGCAAATCCGCATTCCAAGACCTCGGGCTCCCGCATGCACCCCGGAGCCGTCTACCGTGCCCCGGAGCACCACAGACCCGAGAGTGACGTTTACCTCAGAGTGGACTCTCTGCACATGGGACTGGAGATTCCCTTTCTGAGAAAAGGCAGCAGGACAGAAGGCACAGGCGTGGGGTTTTTCACCTGTATGCTTGATCATGTGCGTCTGCAGGGCCCCCTTCTGGTTAAAAGCCTTCCCACATTCGCTACATTTAAACGGCCTTTCACCTGCAGAGGGAGAAACACGATCAAAATGTAATTCCACATGTGTGAACACCTGACGGATTGAAAGAGAAATACATCGCCCCCAAACCCAAGACCCCAAGCCCACCTGTCCAGACAGAGCGTCGCCCATGCTGCGGACTCCCGCAGGCAATCGCCCACTCCAAGGTCGCCAAGCAAAGGACAGAAGCAGCAGCCTGACCTCCCGGGTCTAGCTGACTCGGAGGCACATGTTCTCTCCTCTAAGCTGCATCGTAAATGGCCCCAGAGTGAACATATTTCATACCTGTGTGTATCCTAATATGCCGAGTTAACTGACTGGGCTTTTGAAACGTCTTTCCGCAGTGCGGGCACGAATACGTGAATCCGCTCCTGTCGATGTTCCGATTGTAAGACCTTGTACTCGATACCCTGGTATGACACGGGGGGGAAAACATTCGTGAAGTCGTCTCCTCTGGGTCGCAAGCGCAAAGTTAAAATGCAGTCCGCACGTGTGGCTGACTGGCGGCGAGAGCACAGGCTACGAGACACCCGCCCCACCGGAGTGTGCGTCTCCGCAGACACAGAAACTCAGACGTGCAGCTATTCTGTGTTCGGTACCATAAAATTCATGTTTCCCCAACCAAGGGCAGAGAAACTTTGTTTTCTTGCAGGGGAGAGGTGAGACCGTCCCTTCCAGACACAACTCTACCTGCGGTCCTTGGACGTAAAGCGTGTGTGCGTGCGTCCCCACTGCTGCGTCCCACGTCCTCCTCCCTGCTCTCAACACCACCCGCGGGCTGACGATCTCAAAGTCCTTCCTCCGGCAACCCTGACGCCAGCCCTACGCCCCCCCTCTGCCTGACCCTGACCCTGAGGGCTCTGCACGCGGCTCCCCGGGGGCTGCGAGCTCATGGGAACCATATAGGGCTCTGTTCCTCCCTGACCGGCCGCTCTCCCAGAGCGGAAAACAGCAGCTCCCAGCTGGGCAAACTTAAACCTCAGGACTTGCCCAGATTCTCTCTCTCTCTCACCCCGGCTTCAAGTCCATCTTCAAAAGCTACTCATTCCACTCAAAACACCGCTGGAGACGCTCGGGCCTCTCCCGCTCTCCTGTCGTCAGATGGCCACGG
Source organism: Meles meles (assembly GCF_922984935.1). Taxonomy (NCBI): domain Eukaryota; kingdom Metazoa; phylum Chordata; class Mammalia; order Carnivora; family Mustelidae; genus Meles; species Meles meles. The sequence goes on along the minus strand of NC_060077.1, from coordinate 93,981,930 downwards.
CCCGCTGTGACGGTTCACCGGCCTCCCTGCCCCACTGCCACCCCCCCAGCCATGACACAGGGGAAGCTGGCACAGGCTTCCCCAGGACCCTGGGGATCAGCCCTCATTCCAGGATGGCCTCCGGGGGCCCTGCCTTCTTCACCAAGCTCCCCTCTGCAACAGGCTCCCCAGTGCCAGCCTCCTGCTTTCAGATGCAGAGAAAACTCACCGCAGGGGGTTGTGCCCATGGCTCTGCCTCAGCTGCAATCCCCTTTCTCCCACAGGGTCCTCCTCCTTTCAGACAGCCCCCTCAGCATGGCCTAACACAGCTGCTCACCAGCCTGCCCACCCTCCTGGCACTGCCCCGGGGCAATCCAGCTCTGGGTCCCTCTCCACACGAGCACTCCCTGCAACCTTCCCACTGACTTATCTCTCTGAGAAACCAGCACAACATGAGGACGAGGCTGTATGTCTGCCCCATCCCTCCAGCCCAGAAGGGCCAGAAGCCAGAGGGGCTGGCTGCATGCTGACCACCTAGGTGCCATTCATCATCTCTCCAAAACCCTCGGACACACACCCAACCTGCTGTGCTCAAACTCCACCCAGGTAGGAACCCAGTATGCAGGAGCACTCACAGCACGGTCTGGGCGCCACTAGCCAAGGGCGGGCAAAGTGGGGCGGGGGGAGGCAGGCTGGTCCCGTGGGGGGCGCGGTCCATGCCGCTAACAAGCGCCTAAGAGGGTAAAGGAATCCTACAGTCTTCCCAGGTCTGTGCGGTCATTAGCTGCGTGGAAGCCGCCGCGGAGCTTGTGGCTGCTGTTCGAGAGCGCACGACGCGCAGGCTCGTCCACGGGCGACAGCAGACACGGCCGTCCGCTCCCGGGCGCACCTGGGCCCGAAGGCGCTTCACCTTTCGTTTCATTAAGAAAATGAAGTTTTGATAAAAATATATAATCAGGAATAAACCAAATATGAAACTCAGGAAGACACGCTAAGTTCTACTAGAAATAAGGGCACGTATGTATTTAAATACAGTCATGCTTGTTCAAATCATGAGCCCGAAAACCAGGCAATTAGGGTCTAAATCCTGAAGCTTGAAACCTCCGAGCTGTAAAACCATGGGACAGTGACTTGGTCCTGTACCTAGAGCTTCTCACCCACAAAGTGGGGACACGAAGTCTCCTGGTCTGACAGCGCTGCCTGCAAGTAACCACGTTTTCCTCACACACGTTCACGGACACACTAACGCAGCTTCGGGAACACAGAGCTCCTGAACAGGGAGTGGAGACCCACCAGCTTGTTAAACGGGCTGCCCCGGCCCCCGTGGACCTGCTTCTCACAGCTCATGACTTACGGGAAACGTTTGGCCAGCCCCGCGTCCTACAACCTTGAACACTGTGCGACTGCTAGAGAGTTCGACTCCGGCAGCCTGATGCCTGCTTTAGAAGCCTGAGCCACTCTTTCTCCGCGCCCCAGGTCTGCGTGTCCCAACAGCTGTCCTGACACCACACCGGATCCGCCACCGCTGCGCTGCTATTTCTTTCTTTCTTTTCTTTAATGTGGGGCATATGGCAACTCTATCCTATCTTTTTTTTTTTTAAGATTATTTGTTTATTTATTTGACAGACAGAGATCACAAGTAGGCAGAGAAGCAGGCAGAGAGGGAAGCAGGCTCCCTGCTGAGCAGAGAGCCCAATGTGGGGCTCGATCCCAGGACCCCGAGATCATGACCTGAGCCGAAGGCAGAGGCTCAACCCCAAGCCACCCAGGCGCCCTGCGCTGCTATTTCTGGAGCAGACGGCGCACTGAAGCCACCCCAGGCCAGCGCACCCACCGTTAACCCAGGGCACAGACTACTCTTCCCAAGCCTCAGCAGAGGCCCACACCTGATCTTGTAGTGCGTCTTCGCGTGCTCCTTCAGCTGGGAGGGCGTCTCGAAGTCCTTCCCGCAGGCCTTGCAGGCGTGCGGCTGGCCACCGGCCAGCTCCTGCCGGTGCTCCTCCATGTGCGTGGCCAGCTGGCTCTGCAGGGCGAACTCATCCCCGCACTCAGAGCAGATGAGATTCTGCAAAAGACAAGCCCAGCCCTGAGCGGAGGGAACACTGTGAAACGGCGACGTCCTCAAAGAACGGGTGCGCAAGCGACCGGTACCCGCATTACACTCTCCTATGGAACACGTGCTATTCTCACTCTCCAAGAACACGTCACCGTGTCCAAATACGCTTCTGGGAAAACCGTCCTGACCGGAAGCAGAGCAGCCCAGGGAAGCAAGCGGCTGCGAGAGCGGGGCCGGCGTGGGGCACGCATGGGCGTGGTGGCACCCGTGCGGACGGAACGTGCGAGAAGCAGAGGGACGTCGCCACAGAAGGGTCCAGACAGAGCTCAGATCAGGACGAGAGTCTGCAGACTACCGCGACACGAAGCCCCAGCCGATACACCTCTGCACGGAAACGCTATCACAACCACCGCCTGTTCACGGGCGCCTCCCAGGGAGGCCAGGGCCCCCGCCCGGACACCGTCTGCCCCGCGCTGGACTCTGGTGCAGCCTGAACGCGCCGTGGAAAAAGCACAGAACACACAAGGGACCGCAAAGACTTACTGCGAAAAGCAAAGAACGTAAAACAGCTCAATTTTAATATGTGAATAATATTTTAGATAGTTTCAAAATAAATATATTAAAATAAAATTCATTTCTTTTTTTTTTTTTAACTTGTTAAATATGGCTACTATAGATTTTCAGCGACTCCTCTGTCCATTAGGTAACAGCTGTCTGTGTGTCCTGCAGTTGGGCCGGTTCAGGACGAGCTGCGGCCTCCCAGTGCTCACCATGGGGAAGTCACAGCACCCGCCCCCACAAGGCACCAGAAAGTCACATGGAGCAGCGCATGGAAGACGCTCCGCAGAGAGCAGGGCCGGGACGGAGGGCCCAGCAAGAGGAGCCGCCAGCGGGGGACGGCGCTGCAGGGGCTGACTCAGACTCTGCTGCACGGGCTTGTACACCATCCCGACAGACTGTCCAAACACAGACGAAAAATGAGTGTGACCTGTCAGTGAGCAGACGCTGTCATTTCCAAATAACAACAACAAAACAGATGAAATAAATTCTGTGTTAATACATTTTATTTGGAAAATCTATCCAAATATTATTCACATATTTGAAGTTATTGAGCTTTTCTTCCATCAGACTTTCTTCCAATCCCTGCACATAACAGCCCTGTAAATGTTAGTAAACCCCATTAAAATGAGTAATTCATCAATAATGAGAGGCATCCTTGGCAAAAAAAGACGAGCTAAAGGGAATAATCTGAGCAATCCAATGATTTCAACGCAAATAACTTGGTTAGTATTATTATAGAATAAGGAAATAACGAGCTACTAAATTGTCAGCATCTTGTTGATAACAAAGAAAATTCTTTTTAGGAAACAGTCAAAAAGAAAAAAATACCTAATAAAATTTGCTGCCTCTCTTTAAAAAAAAAAAACTCCTACATTTGTATGGCAAAATATTCATCTTTGCTCAGGACTGCCCCGGGTGTGCCTTCTTGTAACTGTAAAATAAAACTTGGTTCCCCCGACCTGTCCTGTCCTCCCCTTATTATTTTATTGTTCTGGCCCTGGTGCATCCTTTTTACTTACTTTTTTACCAGATGATCAGCTTAGAGTATCTCAGGAGCTATCCACACTTGTCCCTTCTCAGAGCACAGCTCTCTCACTTGGCAAAAGCAAGGGCAAGGCCCCGGGGCCACAAGGAAACCAGCTCGTGGTGGAGAGTGGAGAGTGTCGTCTGTCTCTGCTTCACGCCCAGAGAGCCCCAGGAGCCAGGACGTGCCTCCGCTCCAGCAGCCGGCCGCACTGGAGGGAGCTGGGCAAGGAGCCCCACACCTTGCTTCCTCGCCGAAGGCTAAGAGATAGGCCCCGTCCTGCGTCCTCCACACTCAGAGCAGGCGTCTCTCCTCGAGGCTACAAGTAGTGACTGCTTTCTCCCCTAGAACAGACCCGTGGGATAATTTCCATCACGGACGAGTGACAAGCAGAACTCGTCAAGGGAATACACAGCTTTCTGGTCAGGCCCCATCCTGCCGAAGGTCTCATTTCTATAGGTCAGAGTTTAAAATATGACAGATACTAACGGCCGTGAGCCTGCCCCCCCATAACACCTGTCCTTCTGGATCCCTGCCGGGGGCTACCGCGTGACCTTCCCGGTGGCCCCATCTCTGAGACCCTCAGTTACACTGTCCATGTGCAGCAGTGACCATCCCCTCCGGGCCCTGGGCTTCCTCGGGGGCCTCTGGGTTCCCCATTCCACGGCCAAGCCCTCAACTGAGTTAAGTTCACTACATTTTTTCACTGTAATTTCCATTTGGTTCTTCTTGCTTCAATTTCATTTTTTTGTTTGTTTCGAAACAATTCACAGAGCAGTTTTATGACGACTACTTTAAAATCGCTGCCAACTAATTCCAACATGTGGGAATCTGCCATCTCTTCTCCATGCCGTTGGAACTGCCATGGTTCTCGGTCTGCTGAGTCATCTTCAGCCGGACCCTGAGCGCTTGGAGTGCTACGCTGGGAGGCTCCAGGCCACACGGCAGTCCCTCCGCCCAGATGCGGCCGGGGACCCCGTCGGGGGGAGGCTCACTGCAGGTCCCGCGGCCCTGGGGACCCTGTCGGGGGAGGCTCACTGCAGGTCCCGCGACCCTGGTGCGGAAAGCACAGGGCAGACCTGTCCGTCCTGCACTGTCCAGTTAACTCTCCCTGCCGTCAGGGGCCGTGAGGCTCAGCTCCCCGCCGGGGCTGGCAGTTGGAGCGCTGCCTGCTTCCGGGCACAGCGAGAGAGGTCAGCTTCCCGCCTCGCTCTGCTGACACCATCAGGCGGGGAAGCCTGGGTCCCACCTTCTGCCCGGAGACGGATGCGAGATGAGCTCCACACTTACCCCGGCGGGCACGGGGTCAGAGGGCCATCTGTCTCCGGGGCAGGAGGCGACGGAGGGTCCCTCATAGCCCTGCTGAGCAGCTTTCCAGGCCAATTTTGGCTAAGGGGAAGCAGCTTTCCATGAAGCATTTTTACGTCTGTGCCTGTCGGCAGAAGGCTACAAGCTTCTCCAGCAACGGGTGTGTGGGAGGGAAAGAAGAACTCCAGCTAACTGGTGGCCATCCCGCTCCTGGGCCGGCCCGCTTCCCGCCTCCCCCAGCCCTCCGGCAGCGGGTTATGCTCTCGCTGGTGGTGGAGTGGGACGGGGCGGGGGCTCCGTGTTGGCTGGACTCCTACGGGTCAGTTCTGCGTGCGCCCGGCAGTCAGGACTTCTTCCTGTATTACTAGTACCATATTCAGACCAAGTCGCCGAGGAATAAAAACATGCCAAACAGAGAAAGGTGGCCAAAACTGTATTGTTTTAACATGCGTGGGAAAGACGGATAATCGTGTTCCGGTGTCTACTTTCTTCTTACCCGGAGCACATTTCCCCGTGGAGCACACTGCTCTCCGACACGAAACACTACCGCCCGCCACCCCACGTGCGGACTGGGCCGCGCGGGAGAAGTGTGGCCTCTCCCTCCTCCTTTTCACTGAGCCACGGGACAAAGGGGCAATTCAGAGAGAGAGGAGGGCAGGTGGGGTCCCGAGCAGCCTTAGCGGGCACAGCGGCCCTACCAGCAAAGAACTACACAGGCCACAGAGGAAACAGAGGCAAACTCGGACCCTGGGCCCTAACACGACCCTTTCAGGAAAGAGTGCACTATTTTTCACAACAGCCCAATGCATTTTCACATCTGAAACAGCAAAGACTTTTTGCTTCTGCCCCTGGAAAACCCCCGTCAGGAGCTCCTGCCCGGTGTGGGGTGATGAATTCAGGGGACTGAGCATCTCTCCCCAGCCTCCAGAAACTTCTCCTGGCAGCAGATGCCGTGGCCAAGACAGGGCATCCACACTCCTCCCGCCACCTGCTGCAGAGTCCGGCCCCGCTGAAGCCCTCTGTTTGCCCCTTCCTCTCCCATGGTCACTCCAGGTCTGAGAGACCAGAGTCTTTCAGACTCAAAGAGAAGAAAGAGAAGACAGGATAGCAATAGTGACAGAGACGTGAAATCTACATCTCCGGAAATACTGCTCCTCAAAGATCTTTTTAGGAAAAAAAGAGTCAGGAGGGAACGCTGATGTCCTCACACCCGTGACAGTGACGGGCAAAGACAGCGGGGTGTCAGCGATGAACTGAGGGTCAGGTGAGACTAGATGATGTCATAGCACAGTTTCAAACCCCAGAAACCGGACACCAGCAAAGGACCGTCATCAGAGGGAAGGACGGTGAGCTCCGGCTGGAGGAACAACATGGGAAAGAAGAGGGACGAAGCGTGTGGAAGAGAAAAGACAGTGGAGGGAAGATTTGAAAACGAACGTCCAAGAAACTAAGAACTGCTGGAAATGATGAATCCCCGCTATCCCCTGCCGCGCCACGTGGACACTGACTGGCGGGTTTAGAAGGCAGCCCCAAAGCAGCAGCGGGGAGTCGCAGGGTGCGCGAGGGGACAGCCACCACGCCCACCAGGGGGCCCAAGAGAGCAGCCCCGCAGCCGCACCCCGGGTTCGCCTCGTTGTGTCCCCAGCGCAGACCCCACATCCCCCGCCTTCCTCACGCCCCCACGTGGGCTGCACACGCGCCGAGCTGGCGCCCGCGTCCCCCGCTCCATCAGGCTCTGCTCCCGCCCGCGGCCGTTCGAGCTCCAGCGCCCGCTGTCTTCACCCAGCGTCCCCATTGCCCAGCGACAGCCGAGGCCGCAGCAGGACAGACGCACCGCCGAGCCGGGGGGTGGGGGGGCTGGTCCCCTCAGGGGACAAGTGAGCCTGAGAACCTCTGCGAAGGCGGGTTTGGGGGTCACCGTGGGGAAGGCAGCGCGCAGCAACCACCCGCGTGGACTAGGGCCTCGCGGGCGTAAAGGCTGTGTGGCCCGATCCGCGTCGGGCGGCTTGTCACAGGGCCGCTAAGTGAGTCAGACGAGGACCTGCTGGCCTGCGGGGCTCGGAGCTCTGAGCACCAACCAAACCACCCTCAGGCTGGGCCGGAGCAGGAAAGCTCCGGACCTGGCGCGGACCCGCCGCCACCCAGCGGGAGCCCCTCGGGCCTCTGAGCACGACCCACCGCAGCGGGGGCCCTTCTGGGGTCTGAGAGGGCTCTGTGATCAGGAGTGTTTGAAGGTCACCGAGCCTGGGAGGGTGCGCGGCAGGGACGGCAGGGGTGGCATCTGGCGACGTTCGGAACTCGGTCCAGGTAAAGGGTTCGCTGTCCCGAGTATTCACCGCACCGACTCTTCAAGAGCGAAATTCTCCAAACAAGACGGGGATGCACCGCCACTACACACAGCCATGGCTCATCACAATCAGCAGCTGTTTTATCTCAGAGCCCCACACTAGTGAGAACAAAAATTCCTATTACTCCTTGTAGGCAGGGCCACGCAGCTGAAAGCCCGGAGAGAATCTGGCAGGACGGCAGGCAACAAATCGAACATAAAAACACTCCTGTCCTGCGGACAAATGACAAACACCCAACAGAAAGCCCCTGAAATGGCGTTAATAAAAACCCTAGAAAAATAACATACTGAATTCACATGAACAGAACAGTACTAAGACTTTTTTGTTTTGGGGGGTTTTTTTGGTGGCAGCAAAGCAAGGTTTATTGCCCGCCAGTGAAGTGGTACAAGCTCCCGAGCAGGGAGGGACCTGAGAGGACGGCCACTGGCATTTCTCAGTCCGAGGTTCGATCCGATGGACCCCGCCTGCGCCCGTCATCCAGTCAGGTGTTTGCCTCTACCCGTCACGTGGGAAAGGTGGACGGCTACAGAGGTGTTTGGACCATGAAGATTCAGTAACGTAAACATATGCAACTTCCCCTGTAACAATCTAAGAATTTAATTCAAAGTGAAAATACCAACTGATTTTTTTAAAAGAGGCAAAATTCTCACGCTCATATTAATAATAAACCAGAAAAGGAAAACAGGAAGCACACGAACATCTGCTTCTCGTGACAGAGACAGCGCGAAGACAACGCGGAAACACGAGGTGGTGGTGGTGCCCGGGAGCCCTGGGAGGACCGGGCAGAGGGGACAGGAGGCCGCGGTTCTTCTGATGCTCCTTGTTCCTGCCACTTTGACTTGTAAGAGTTAGTTACTCTCCAGATACTGAAACTCAACTCCTACTCTGCCTTGGACTGTCTTTGTGGTCACACCAACTGGACCCACGTCAAGGGCAGTCAGTGCACTTGGGAAGGGATGGGCCTCAAACACGACACAGACTGAACCCACGAGCCCCGGACGTCCCTCAGATCCGACACGACGTTCAGTGGGTTGACGGACGGGGCTGAGCCTGGCTACTGTGAAACTGTTTCAGAGGCAACGGCAGGACAGAGCAAAGGCGCGAACGAGCATCCCAGTGCTGGAGCCCGGGTCCCCGCGGCGGAGGACGGAAGGAGGCTTGTGGGAGTCCTGGAACCCCCGGGTTGTATGGTGCACGTGTGTGCTGTGCCCCACGAGCACCTGCGCTGCGAGATGTGGTGGGGTTTTAGGAAATCATTTCAGATTTGGGAAGTACGTCTAAGCAAGCGCAAGAACCAGATTCTGAAAATGGACAGACCACTCGCTGTAGCCTGTTCGTACAGACACGAGGCTGAAAACCACGTACGAGTCTGCCGGGGCGACCTGCTGGTCACAATATGTGTGTCCACACGGAATGCCATGTGCTGATGAAAAGAACGAGACGTGCCCCCACCTCCCCGTGCACGAAGTGTCCCAGGAGCTGAGGCACAGTCCCCACAAGACAAAGGCACAGAACGGATGGCCCGCGTTAAGGGGGCTGCAGACGAGATCTGCATGCGCCCAGGATGCCTGAGGAAGGACAGAGAAGCTGCTTCCAGAAGAACAGGAAGTCGCACTGGGCACCTCGTCTACTCACGGCTCCCCCTACGCGCACGCAGAACTCAGCCCGGAGGACTTTAACACGCCATTTAATGCAGGCGCTCTCTGCTTTTCAGAAAAAGCAAAAGCAAAAGCAGAAAAGCGATGAGCGCGACGAGGCATGGCTGCACTCGGCAGGGGAAGGTGCAGAGCAGCACAGGCTTTCTAGAACGTCATGTGGCCTTCTACAGAGATGGTGAAAAAGCGGTATTAACCCAGTAAGTCCAACTACAGGAATCTACCCTAATGAAATAAAGATACATAAGAAGATGCACCATGTAGAGTATTTAAAACGTATACATAAATGTTAACTAACAGAAGAAATGATTGCATATCATTGTGCTATATCCAGACGCAAGAGACTAAGAAAGATGCTTAAAATACTGATAAGGGGAAACCTACATCCTACAGCCAGGGAAAATGGGGGAGACACGTCTGCAAATATATTAGGGGAAAAGGGCAGGTTAAAAAGCAGCAGCATAAACATTTTTGAATTAAAAAACTATTCTTCAGGGGCACCTGGGTGGCTCAGTGGGTTAAAGCCTCTGCCTTCGGCTCGGGTCATGATCCCAGGGTCCTGGGATCGAGCCCCACATCAGGCTCTCTGCTCCGCAGGGAGCCTGCTTCCTCTTCTCTCTCTGCCTGCCTCTCTGCCTAGTTGTGATTTCTCTCTGTCAAATAAATAAAATATTTAAAAAAAAAAAAAAACTATTCTTCAGGGGCGCCTGAGTGGCTCAGTCGTTCAGCATCTGCCTTCAGCTCAGGTCGTGATCCTGGGGTCCTGGGATCCAGCCCCACATTGGGCTCCCTGCTCAGCAGGAAGCCTGCTTTTCCCTCTCCCACTCCCCCTGCTTGTGTTCCCTCTCTCTCTGTGTTTCTCTCTGTCAAATAAATAAATAAAATCTTAAAAAAAAAAAAAAGCTATTCTTAAATAAACAGTTATGGAAAGCATATACAGCCAAAAAAAAAAAAAAAATCTGAAAGACAGCACATGCATTCTCTCCAGATTTTGTGATTCTTGGTTCTTCTAATAATATTGCTCTTGTTAATCTTTAGTTTCTAATTTTTTCCCAAAGTAAACACACATTTATACAATAACTTTTACAAAAATAAAAACAAATTAGTTTATATTAAAAAGTAAAGATATATAAAAAGAAGAGATGAGCGTATATAGAAAGTATGAACTTAATTTTTATATATGCAATTTAAATACTGTATTCGTTTTTCTGTCTCAGGAGGAAAGTACACCAGTTTTCTACAACCCATCCCGGGACAGTAGAAATAAAGGTAACTTACTTTCTTTTTACTGTTTGCATTTCCCTAATTTCAGACAATAATAATCAGGGACATGGGGGCTTAATATTCTGAAAGCAACAGCCATTCGTACTCCAACTCAGGGCCACCCACCCCAACAACAGGAAGCCCCCGCTCACACGCCAGCCACGAGGCCCTGTCATTGCAGAACGGCAGCTGTGGGCCTTTCAGAAGGGCTCACTCTGCCGTGTAAGTGGCTCTGGGTCATCATGAATATCTCTTCTTCTCCCAGATTCCCCCATGTCAGTGGATCCAGAAGCCAAGCAAGGAGATGCTTCCGTCTTCAGAGACAGAATGTTTCTCTGGACCACTGCGGAGGCCTGCGTGGGCCTGTCTGGGTCCTCCAGATACAGGACGCACTGAGGGGTCTGCCCTAGGGTACGGACAGGCCAGACAACAAACGGTCCTGCCAGTGGCACAGAGAGTCAGGCAAGGCACACTGAACGATAAGGAACTCCTTGAAATCCGTATGAAAGGCTTTTTAAACTAGTTGTTACCTACATTCCCCCTAAGGATTAGATGCATTTAAAAATCCATGAGCAAAGTATAGGCCAAAATAATTACCTCTTCCTTTTCATGGAGCATAATATGCGCTTTGAGACTAGCCACTCTGGAGAATTTCTTGTTACACACAGGACAGGTGGGCTCTTCCCCATTGTGGGTGCATTTGTGAAGTGTCAGGTTGAATTCAACATTAAATGTTTGGGGGCACTGGTCACATCGATGTGGCTATTTGGAGAGAAAAGTCAAGAAGCCACTGAAAAACAATCTTTCCACAATAAATGCCATTCAAATATCAACAAGCACCGTAATCTACAGACGATCTAAGAACTTGTGGTCTGCCCCGCACCTAAGTCAGTAAATCCAAAATGGACACAGCAAAGCTCCTCACAGACTTTCTCAAAGGACTACAAGGACGACAACTCATCCATGCAGAACCGAACACACCTTGCGTAAAGCGTGCTGCGTGTAAATGTACCAGTACCGTCTCTATGAACACGAATGTGAGCGACTCGCTCCCGGGGGCGGGGCGCATTTTCCCTTCTTGCCTGACCAACTGCACCGCTCTAAACAGAGTCACTTCGAGTAGAATCAGTAATCATAAAAACCGTTACTGGATTTTAAGAGAGTTGCTTATCACAGTCTCAAGTCTTCCCCAAATGAAAGGCATTCTGCCACTTCCTTGCAGAAAGATAATCACTGGTGCTTCTCTCTGAAGATCATGGCACAGGAGAGTCTGTACTTTCAGATTTTCAACTTAGGAGCGTCACACAGCTGACACGGTACCAGCAACAGTACGTGTTATCGTATATTCTAGTTCACAGTCACGCTGAACACAAAGCCAGTTAGTCATGTCCTGTTCCCTAGAGAAGGGGTCCCTGGCATTGTCCTGATCTACGTGCTCCGAACCCAGGGGAAATCAACGGTCATTTTTGATGGTCGTTTCAACCGCCGTTTTCTATCTGGCAGGCACATCATTCCGTTAAGACACTAACACTCTTAACCGAGTCCACAAGGGCCCCTGCAAAAAAGGATTCCAGTCTCTTAAGTGTTACTCCCTGCGGAAATGCAATGGAAAATCCCGGGGAAACCACTGTAAAGGCAAGCCCACTTGGAGATAACACTCCGTGCTGGAGAAAAACACATCAAGATACACTGGTTCTGCGCAGTCACTCGGGAACCGACCCACTCCAAGTCCTGCTCTGAGATGACTCTCTGTCCACGGACTCAGAACTCTGACACACAGACTCACTAGACCAGCTCGCAAGTCATCTCACCAACCAGTAAAGGGTCAGGAATACGACTACAACTAAGCACGAAACGTCAAGGTAGGTGTTCGTTAAGATAAAATGCCCCATAATTTAGGGATCTAAGTTACAAGAAAAATTTGTGTTTGGCATGCCGATTGCTACAATACCTCCAGTTTCAACGCTCACATTTCTGACATCCCTCTTGAGAATACATACCTTGTCATTTCGCTCGTGATCCCTCATGTGGCGTTGAAACTGGGACTCTTTTGGGAAAGATAGTAGACAGATTTCACACTTATGGAAGTTTGGAACTTGGTAGGCATAATTAGTGTTCTCCGCGTTCAATGTTAAAACTCCATCTATAAAATTGCATAAGTATAGACAATAAATACCAGTTGTTATTCTCATCACATAAATAAAACTAAATTACGTGGTTATTGTTTAGAAACCAAACGACATCAGAAATTTATGGGAGAATTTTGAAGAAATTAATGGTGTCTTCGGTTTTTCGAAAGGACATGATTTTAGGGCAGAAACAAGAAATGCTGGGAAGACTGAGGCACAGGACAGCGGGACTGTAAGCCTCTGCTGGTAGGGTCGTTAGAAACCTGAAACTAAACTGCTAAGTTGACATCCACCCAAAGACACGCAAAAGCCATGGCGTCTCTTATCCTTGCCTTCATGCTTCATACGGCTTCAAAGTCAGTGGAAATCCCAGAGGCGTTTCGTCTCTAAGTCCTTCGGTAGACCACACAGATCATCTCAAGTCGCTCAGCAAACAAAACTCGAGTAGAAGCATAAAAGCTAATTCCCTAATTCAATCTACCTCTGAAAACTGCTGCAGAGCGAGATTACGTCAGAGAGGAAAAACTTCTGTTGTGCCACATGGCCAGGGTTTAGGAACACCTTTGTCCACAGCACTTTGGACAATCCCTAGGTTTCATGACGTGCTTCTACAGACCCACGTAGGTCAACGGCTATCAACACAAAAGTATCTTCAAATAAAAATATGAACTGCTCACAAAAACTTGTCAGGAATCTCAGAAAATAAAGATGTCCTAAACCTCTACAATTCTTCAAAATAATAGACTCCAAGTCTTACAATTTAGGCACAAATATATATAACGCATAATGATACAAAAACTTGAAATACATTACATACGATTCTTTGTATCAAATCTGACTCAAGAGTATTGAAATCTGGAAATCTGGAAGTAAAGTAGGGTTGATTTTAAGACTCAAGTAAGCTCCAGAGTCTCTGTTTCTCAAAAGTCCATGCGGTCAACACCGGCATTCCCGATTTTCAACAGACCTTTAAGTCCCTCCTTTGAGAAAACCACCTGCAGCCCAGCTTGGGCCAGAAGCACCCAGCCCTGCACCGGCGTCTGCGCAAGCGAGAACGGAGGAAGCCTCTAGAGGGAGGCCGCGGAGGCCACAGAGGAGGTGGGAGTAGGGAGAGCTGTGGAGAAGGCGGGTGACACCTTCAAAATTCTTCCAGCAGACCCTTGAGGAAAGCAGGTTCCAGATTAGCAGACTACAGTTTCGAGAAACACTAATAGAATTCAACGAACAACTCCATCCAGAAACAGGACGGGCCACCACGGAACGCCTGGTGTATTTACTCGTCACCATATGCACATTATGTTCAAAGACCTGTATTCAAAGTTTCTGCTTCTGTTCAATTAGTAACAAAACGGGCCCAAATAAAATGATCGTTGGAACCACGTCAGTTGATACATCATTCCCTGTGGGAAAGTTTATACTATGGAAAGAAGTAGCTTAGATGTTGGGAATGGTCAAGTAAAATGTGTTTAAAATTGTGTTTTAAAACTCTAGCGAGTGTTTCCACCTAACAGCTGACTGAAGTCATGAGAGAGCTCCTCACAAGAAAGCAAAATTAAGGGGCGCCTGGGTGGCTCAGTGGGTTAAACCTCTACCTTTGGCTCAGGTCATGATCTCAGGGTCCTGGGATGGAGCCCCGCATCGGGCTCTCTGCTCAGTGGGGAGTCTGCTTCCTCCTCTCTCTCTGCCTGCCTCTCTGCCTACTTGTGATCTCTGTCTAATAAATAAAAATCTTTACCAAAAAAAAAAAAAAGCAAAATTAAAAGGCTATTTCAGGAAGTAGAATGAAACAATGTTCACAGTCTCTTATGTTGAAACTGCTTAAAAGTTACCCTGAAATGAGAAAGGATGTAATTAACTACTACTGATAGACAAAACCCTAAGAGATAAGAAACTACACATTTAAAACCGAAAACAACATTGTTTTGCTTTATGAATTAAGATTTTTCCAGAGAAGATTTTTATTTTAAGAAGCAAGATTTCCCTCTATAACAAAGCTCAGAACATAATAAAAAGCCATTTTCACTAAGTCCCCTCCCCCAGCGAGAATACAGTATTAATTTGGTTCAAAGACAACCTTAAAGCAATGCTAATTCCAATAAAGGCAAAACTGGAGGGGAAAGCATGCTTTGGTGTCCACACTGAGCGAAAGTTTAAAACCCACAGCATCTCCAGACCCGCACAGCAGGAACCCACTCTGCCCCGGCCGTGGCCCGCACTGGGGAAGCATGTTGTCCCTCCTAGGGGAAGCCGGGCTCCCTCATGCACACCTCCCTGCCTCTCTGGGTGGTGCCCGAGACCTTGACCCTCTGCCCATCACCTCTTCACGCTCATGCACATTTCCGGCCCACAGAGTATGCGTTGTCCAGAAAGAGGTTGAGGAAATGGATGGACCCTGAGGACACGCTTCGGGAGACCCACGAGCCTGTGAAAACTTCACGCAAACACTCCCCGTCCACGCGTGCGCCCGCCGCAGGGGCGGCCAGGGCGGCGTGAAAACTCTGCAGCTGCAGAGGCCACTGGACGTCCCACGGGGCCGGGGACAGCAGGAAGGCACGGCCGCGCAAAGGGCAGCTCTCGGTGGTCAGTCCCCGGAGGCCACCAGCGGAGGGGCTTCTGTGGGACCCCATCCATTCCCTGTGTCCCCCAGATCAGCACAGGTAGTGTCTGCAGCCCCCACGCGACAGAGGCACAGAGCCCCGAGCACTCCGCAGCGCTCAAGTCTAAGCGCTCACTGGGGACAGGATTCTGCCCCACACCCCGCCGGGCATCCCTGTGACATCTCAGGCAGGTGACCCCGCGGCCGATTCCAGCTGGTTTGACCCAGACAGCCGCCTCACACACACACACGCACACACACGCACATACACACACACGACCACATGCGTGTACGACCACACTCTCTTCAACCCCTCACCCTTCCTGAAGCAAGAACTCAAATTCACTACCAAATGTAAACACAAACCAATGGCAAAAACCAGAAAACATGAAAGACTCGTTTCAACATCAATTTAGCTCTTTACGTAGACATTCTCAATAGTATATAAGAATAAGGACTTATCAACCAGCCCCCCAGATAATAAAGCTGACCTCCGAGTTTGCAGGTTAAATAAGAAAATCCTTCTGGACGCTTCTGCGACAAGAGCCTACCAGCGGTTCTGGAGCACGGCCGCCTCCCATGGCCTAGCCGGCACTCCGCAGCCACACTCCGTCACGGCTTCCTTCAGGCCCGGCCCGTGGTGGGGCCTGGACAAGTTCACAAACTGCTCAAGACCAGACACAGCAATAAGCCCAGTCAGCTAAACCTTCCTGGCAAAGGTCTGTCCTCATCTCCCATCTAAAGAGCTATCTTTTTTTTTAAGATTTTAAGTGATCGTTATACCCGATGTGGGGCTCGAACTCACAACCCCAAGATCAAGAGGCAGCTGCTCCTGGGACGCCTGGGTGGCTCAGTGGGTTAAAGCCTCTGCCTTCAGCTCAGGTCATGATCCCAGGGTCCTGGGATCGAGCCCCACATCGGGCTCTCTGCTTGGTGGGGAGCCTGCTTCCCTTCTTCTCTCTGCCTGTCTCTCTGCCTACTTGTGATCTCTGTCTGTCAAATAAATAAATAAATAAATCTTAAAAAAAAAAAAAAAAAGAGGCAGCTGCTCCACGGACTGAGTGAGCCAGGCGCCCTGCCCAGTGGATCTCTTACAGTAAATGCGTCTCCGTGATATGCGATGGTTCAGCAAACTGCACTTACAGCATTCCACCGATTCAACCCCAATTTGCATCTCCCGACTTCAACCCTTAAGCACTATGCACTGAAGATCCCGGCCATCCGAAAGCCCTGCGGAGGCATTTTTAATATTAAAATGGGATACACCAGTTTCAGTTTCTAAACTAACTCCCAAACTTTGCATCTGCTTTTATTTTTGTTTTGAATAAAAATCTTCCAAAAAGTAGTTGAAATCTCTACTTCTCTCAACAGGCCCGTCTAAAGAGTTTATTTATTTATTTAAGAGAATAAATAATAAGCATCAGCAGGGGAGGGGGAAGAGCAGAGGGAGCAGACTCCCCGCTGAGCAGGGAGCCTGATAAGGAACTGGACCCCAGGACCCGGGGATCATGACCTGAGCCGAAGGCAGCCCTTAACCCACTGAGCCACCCAGGCGCCCCCGTCTTCCAGCATCTTGTCCCCGAGAGCCCAGCTAACGACCGAGGCATTTTCTCAGCTTCTCATTCTGACATCAGGACGCTGAGGTCACCGAACAGGCCTTCGAGAAGTGGGACAACTGTCGCGTCTACTTCCAGCAGGGCCGCACTTCAGCTCGCAGGCCTCCTCCTCCCTTCCGTGTGTGTGTGTGTGTGTGTGTGTGTGTGTGTGTGTGTGTGTGTGCGTGTTAGTTCTACTCTCTTCTAGTTTCTTCTTTTCTCCTTCCTCCTGTTTTCTCCTGTTCGCCCCATACTGGTCATTCAGGTCTGACCACAGCTGGACTTTTTCAGACAAAACTCTGCAGTGCTTGGGCCCCGGACGTCTTTCTCGGTCACTGTATCTCCAAAGCCTTGCACAAAGCCTGGTACAGGCTCCAGGTTTTTTAAATTCCGAAGCATTATAATGTGTGACCTATCCAAAAGAGGTTAGGTTAAGAAGGAAGAAAACTTATGAGGGGGGAAAAGGTGAGTTCTACACTCCGTCTCCTGGTTGTAGAGCTAAGGAAATTAAGACCCCAGAAAAACTTAGCCACTTGGTCAAAATGACACAATTAGCCGGGGCAGAACTGGAAGGAATCCTGAAAACACAGTTTAAGACTCTCTTCTAATTAATCAGGCTCCCCTGCCTCTCCAGGTCATGAGTTCTGAGACGAGACCCCAATCTCAACCTTGTGCCTACTGTAAAAACAGCAAGTGAACATGGGTTTTACCAACAGTATTTTATGTCAGTTGTAAGCCTACCTCTGTTTAGTCTTTCGGTATAAAATACAGCCACAACTGGGAGTCAGGTCGAAGTGCCCTGCTGGTCTAAACCGTGAGTGGTGTCAGTGGGACAATCAGAGTCTGCAACACTGATACGGCTTCATGGTAAACGGTAGGAAATATGACCTCACACAGAGTTACGGAGAAACACCTGGGTGGAGGCTCACTGAACGGTCCCTGCCAGGCTCAGGACACTCGCGATCCCACAGCAAAGCTCCCCTTTCCCCGATATGCCTTCAATATTCCCGCTGTGTCAGTTCTTCCATCTGCGTGGACTTTCCCTTTCAAGCCTCACATCATGACACCGTCTCTATCTTTAAAAGCAGTATTAATCCTCTTTCAAATGTTTGCTTTTCGTACCTGCACATTTTTATTTCTAAAGAAGACTTTAGACTCTGGTGGGTGTACACTTAGACGCTGCACGCATTATCCCAACTTCACAAAACGATGGTGTGCTCGAGGACAACAAAATAAAGTGTCCAGTGCCTACAGCCTCCCCATCTAGCTAAAACGATTCAAGGACCAAGGTCTAAAAGTAACAGGGCCTTTTTGAGAATGATCTGGGAGTGTACTGCTGAGAATAATGCTTCCCTTAGATAACGCCAAAAACTGATGTCCTGTGTACAATAGAGGAATTTCTCGTGGATGTATCTGCTGCCATTATGCTGTTTCTCAGCTCCACAAACGTACCGCATGTGTTAGCACTGCGACGATCAAGTAGAGCTAAAGGACGCCACAGAAAATTGTGGAGAGCCCAGTCCAAGATTCTGTCCCAATTTCCAACGAAGTATGCATGCACGGTACATACTATTTTTAATGTACATATCTTAAAAAAAGGGTATCTATAGATTAAAACATGGGTTACTGGTCACAGATTAGGGAGACAGTGATGGAAGCAGGGCTGGGAGTCATGAGCGTTAGGAATGTCAGTCCTGCTGAGTGCTCAGTACGGTCTCTGCGAAGCAGGTATCTGCTGCTCAGCTCGGTTCTTCAGCCAAAGGGGAGGCTCATCTCCATTCTGCGTACTTAAGGGGTTGTTGTGAGAAATCCAAGGTATGATAAATAGGAAACAAAAAATACTCTTTTAGAAAAGTAAACTACACATCTACTAGGAGGGCTAAAATTAAAAAGACAGGAAAAAACAAGGACAGATGAGGATGTGGAGCAACCGGAAACCTCACATCCAACTTGAGAGAGTGAAAATCATGCCAGGCGCTCAAAAACCATTTGGCAGCACTGACCAAAGCTGAACACACACAGACCCTGCCAACCAGCAATTCCGCTCCTAGGTACATCCCACAGAAACGTGTACACAGATGGACCAAAAACACATGTTTAAAAATGCTCACAGAAGCATCATTTACAACAGCACTGCAAATGCCCTTCAACAGCAGAGGACAAATTACCACTCTAAAGGTGAGAAGTAGAACAATAAAGCTTCTAGGTGAAAATATAGGAAAAGGTCTTCATGATCTTACAATTGTCAAACATTCCTTACACAGGTCCCAAAAGTACAAACATGAAAGGACTGATAAATTAGACAATACTAAGTTAGGAACTTCTTTCATGAAAAGATATCCTTAAAAGAGTGAACAGGAAAGTACAAAGAACTCATGCACAGTATGTATAAAGAATTCCTAGGACAGAGCTCTTCACCAAAGATACACAGACGGCAAGGAAGCGAACGGGCAGAGGCTTTGCATTCTATCTCATAAGGGAACTGCGATCCACACAATGAGATACCACTACAAGCCTATTAGAAAGACTAAAATTTAAAAACAGTGAAAATAATATCAAAAGCAGAAACGGATGTGGAGCAACAGGAACTCTCATTCATCACTGGTGCAAATGCAATGCATTTGCGAAATGCAAAATGAATGCAAAATGCAGAATACAAAATGGCCCAACCACTTTGGAGGAGTCTGGTGACTTCCTGCAAAGCCAAACACAGTCTCACCGGACCATCCAGCACAATGGTCCTCTACATTGACTCAAAGGAGCTGAAAACCTGCACACAAATGTGTACAACAGGTTATAACTGCCCAAAACTGGAAGCAACCAAGACAGCCTTCAAAACGTAAACAAACAAAGGCGGGAGCATCCAGACAATGGAGCATTATTCAGCAATAAAAGAACGGCCAGCAAGCCACCAAGAGACAAAGAGACAAAGAGACGTGAAGGAACCTTAAAAGCACACTGCTTAGCGAGAGAAGGCAGTCTACAAGGCTGCGTACCCGATGAGTCCAACCATGCCACACTTGAGCAAGTAGAACTACGGCGACCACGAACCCTCGTGTGCACGACTGACTTTATTAACTAGTGACGTGTCAGAATTGGTTCACGAGTTGTTACACGTGTATCACACTGACACCAGAGGCTAATCACAGGGGACAGCTTGAGGGGGAGAATAAGGTGCGGGTAGGACATGCAGGAACTAGGTACCATCTGCTCAACTCTGCACAAGCTTAACCCTGCTACGAACAGGAAAGTCTATTCACTCAAAATAAGATACTCAACCCAGTAGGAAAGTCGGAGAAGACGTAAATGACAGCCTCACAGAAGAGAGCTAATGGCTAATAAACATAAGGTCTTTATTAGCACAGAACTGCAAGTTCAAACTCAAAGAACCGCTCCGCACACCAGAAAGGCTGCCGCGCTCCACCGGCAGAGCAAAGACAGCGCTCGGGGCAGAAGTGCAACACCCCCGACTGGAAACAAGCTGCGTGGCCACAGTAGAAAGGACAGAGGGACAGCATGTTATGTAGCCGCACAACATGCGACCCCGTAACTGGACCGGTGTCTGCCAGGTGATGACCGCGGCAACCCCGCAGACGCACACACCGAATGAAGCCAGAAATGAGTGTCATACGGCGAACTCCGTTCAGCTCGGAACGGCCAAACCGGCCGGCGGCGTGAGAGGCGGAATGCGGCGCAGGACAGGGAAGGCAGCAGCCCCGCAGGAGGAAGGAGCGCGCGGAGCCTGCGGGGCCCTGGGCACTGGCTGCGCGCAGCCGCTCACAAAGCGCATTAAAGTCTGGGCGCTTTCCCTGTCGATGTTTTGGTCCATTAACATGACTAAAATACAATAATGAAGGCTTCCGAAAAAATGCACACGTCTGGCTCTTCTTGAAAAACCGGAAGCCGTGGCCACGGGTAGAGGGACCCCAGCTGGGACGTGCCCCTGGGGACCAAAGCAGAGCTCGGCAGTTCTCCCGGGTCCCCAGACCCGGCCACGACCTGTCCCTACTGCCTCCAACCGACGCACTAGTTCCCTGGCGCTGTCTGACCCACAAACTGTTAGGTTTTTCATTCTGTGGTAAGAGCACCCTGTCCGCTCTCGCTACTTATGGCATCAAGTGTCCATTTTAATCCCCCAAAGCAGAGCTTCCAACTCCACTGAGATGGGGGGGAGGCACCTGGGGGGGCTGTCTGTCTCTGAACCCTCCGTCTCCCGCCATTCCACCAGACGTGCTTTGCCGTAGACCGGGGTGCCGGGCCCTGAGCACACAGCGGCCTCCCGGGGAGCCTTCAGATCAGCGATGCCAGGGTCCCGCCTCACCCGCTCAGGCATGGCTGGACTCAAGACCAGCCCGCCGGGGTCCCTAAAAGCTCCCCCAGGTAACTCTATGTTTTGCCAAGAATGAAAACCACCACTTGAGACCTTGCATGTTATTTCACATAATAAGTTCTAAGACTAAAAAGTAATTGGAAAAACACTAATTGCTTGAGCACAGAGACACGGTCTGTACACAGAGATACAAAGACCCAGATACAGGGTCAGCATTATTTTAAAAACTGCTGAATTGACTTCATCTCACAAAGAATTATGGTTTCATATGGTTCTCCCAGGCTGTACTTGTGTCAAAGACGAATTTTTTTTTTAAATAAATCCTTATAATGAAATATTTTTCCTTACTGTGGGAAAGACCAAGATTTTGAACTCCTGTTAACTCACTACTTGATTCTGGGATCATAAAATCTTTAAATTTGATGTATTACCTAACACACTTTCCTCAAAATACTACAACGTCTAAGTCTCTGCCTACCTGAAAAGTTCAACGATGGAGAATGAAGGGTGCTCCTTTATGAAGACATCTTTCCATCCCTGGATACCCGATACTGTTAGGAAGTTATTATTTTAAGCAGAGACTGTCCTCGCCTCGGTCCTGCTGGCAGTTCTGCCTGCTGAAGCCTGAATCACCTTCAAACCCAACGGCGTCTGCTGCCGCCGTGTATGCTGAATTCCACTGCTCTTAGCTCATCCTAGTAGTCTAGTCCCCTTGGCGAGAAAAGTAGAGTTCCTGAAGTCATCCGCAGCCAAAATGGCCCAAACTGATCATCTGAGCATGAGCGGACTTGTTTATTCACCGGACTCAAGGTCTGTGTATCTCAGCGCTCTAGAAATGAAGCATTACAAATACTCCTCCAACACAAAACAACTGAGCAGGGGCCACCTAACGGCAAGCTTGGGAGAAAAGCTTTGTAGCACTGCACTAGAAAAACAAATGGAAGCCATACAAGACCATCAGGGTCACATCATGACTTAGTGTAAACTAAACTAAGTACCATAAAGAGAAAAGTCCAATCTCACTCATCTTTATATCCCCAGGACAGTGCTGGGCACCAAGCTAATGCTCATTCAATAAACACGACCCTCACTGACTCCCACAGGAGGCCTCCCTCGCTCCAGGACCCCCCCCCCCCCGGCACAGGTGACCTACTGCCAGACCCCCAGCCGGTGCCTGAAACCACAGGGTGCTGAACCCTAGTTGTACCATTTTCTCCCGTGCAGACATACCTCTCGCTGAGTCTAACTCGGAAATCAAGCACAGTAGGAGATTAACAACAGTAATAAAACAGGCAACTCCAACGGTTTGCTGGAAAAGCCATGAATGTGGTCTCTGTCCCTCTACATCTCTTACCGGGGGCACTCACCCTTCTTCTTGGGACATCAAGGGAGGCACCATGACACAGCGTTAGACTACCACGGCCTTGTGGTAACATGTCAGAAGAGGACCACCTGCTTCCAACCGCAAGGAACGGAAACCACAGGTAGGGGGGGACTATTGCCCGTATGCCCTAAACTAATTATTACTCCAAGAAATGTTGTTTAGTGGGCCTACTCCTAATGCCTTCTTGAGGTTTCCATCCTGCCATCCTTCCCTCTGGGAACTCTAGACCTCGTGCTCCCTGCGGCCACCAGCATGCTCCCACCATCCCAGGACACACGTGGCCCTCAAGAGCCGAGGCAGGGACCCTGCTCTCCGGAGTGGAGCTGTGCCACCCAGCCCCGAGCAGGGCCGGCCCACTGCAGGAAGTGCTTGCGCGTATTTGTTGAAGAAACTTACTGACCCAGTGTAGGGCTTATATTCAACAAGAAAAAATAATGGAACCCACACTTCAGAGTCACATCCCAGCTCGACACTAGCTGAGCGGACCTGCCACTCCACTCAGCCTCTCCGAGCTCTGTTCCCCATCTGTAAAAAGTCCCACCAACCTTCCAGGTTTCTCTTAAGAATAAAATCCATAATGGGAACAGAAAACAAAAGCATTTCAGGGAATGAGAAACATTATTAAGACAGTCAACTGACAGAGCAACAGTCCTCAAACATTTTGTTCTCAGGGTATTAGCACACTTTTAAATATTACTGAGGACCCCAAAGACCCTAAATTTATACACATTATATCGTCATTTACCCTATTAGAAATTAAAATTAAAACTGAGCACTTTTTAAAATATTTATTCACTTAAAACAATCCTATTATATACACACTTTTATGAAAAATATATTCTCCAAAAAGCGATTAAGAAGTTTTTTCTTTTACAAATCTTTTCAGTGTCTGGAGTCCTCATGCCTGCCTCTGCATTCCCTCTGTTGCACTATGCTGTGTTTTATTTTCCTGCAAATTATCTTTCTTGGAATATATTCAGCATGTTGTTTTCAAGTGAAATGCATGAAAACACCACAGCTTCCCACAGTCCGGGGCCAGGCCGCCTGCATTCCAGCAGAGGCGTGAGCAACTGTAGCCGGGACGGCTCTCATCAGCGCACGGGGTAAGCGAGTGAGATAACCGGACAGTGTCGCTATGAAAATGTCTGGCGGGCACAGTCCTTAGGGCCTCCAGGAACCACCCGTGAGAACCGAGGTGGCGGAGGGCTGGCGTGCGGCTCCTCTCGGACAGGTCTGCGGGAGGCCCCTGCTGGGACTGGAGCACCAGGCCTAAGGCCGAGCAAGGGCAGGTGGACTCTCAGGAAGGTCAGGCACAGGCCTCCACCTGGAGCCCGGAGAACAGGACCCTGAGCCCTCGGCAGGCAGGATCAGTTAGGATCCCGCAGGAATGTGGATTTTACCTTAAGGAATGAGCAAGGCTTTGAAGTTTGGTCAGGGTGTAGCCATTTCATCTGCACCCGAAGGAGCCCCCAGGCTGATGGCCTAGGGCAGGGCGAGGCTGCCGCAAGTCCACCCGCAGACCCCGAAAGGGGAGGCCAGGCCGCCGGAAACGCGGCTCCGAGGCAGAGGCGGCAAGAGTCGCTGTGAACGGTCCGGAGGGCCAGGACGGGGACCACTCGGGCGTTCAGGGCTGGACAAACCCAGGTGGACACGGAGGCCACTTGGGAAGCCGGGAAGGACGGGGCTGTGCTCCGGGCTGCGGTGGAGGCGCCCTCCCCGCGGGCGGCCGCGACGCCCCGCACCTGTGTTTTTGGCCATAAAGGACCGAACGGAACGAGGCCCGCGAGCGCGGCGCTCAGGAGCCGCTCGCGGGCCGCAGCCACGCATCCGACGCGGGGCTCCCGTCCCGCCGCCGCCCCGGCTCCCGCACAGCCCGGCGAGGGCGCCGCGT
This sequence comes from Meles meles, assembly GCF_922984935.1. NCBI lineage: Eukaryota > Metazoa > Chordata > Mammalia > Carnivora > Mustelidae > Meles > Meles meles. The sequence goes on along the minus strand of NC_060077.1, from coordinate 93,957,811 downwards.
CCTGGAACGCCCGTGAGATGCCGACGCCTCCGTGACCGCGTGTGCGCCGCTCCGGCCGCCGGCGAGTCCACGCCACGCGCTCGTCCGCGCCGCCTCCTGCTCCACGCGGCGTCGCCCGCTCCGGTCCGCCGCTCCCGCAGGGGACCCTTCTCCGTCGCAAGAGCAGCGCAGGGGCCGCAGGCCCGCGCCCCTGAGTCCACTGACCGCTCCGGAAGGGGCCCGGGGTCCCCGAGCTGCGTGACCGGCCGGCGAGGGGATGAGGACCGGGAGGCCACGCGCCCCGGCCCGGCCCCGACCCCATGCAGCCGCCTCTGCCACCGCCGCGGCCCCCAGGTCTCGGCCCCCGGGACCCCGCCCCCGCCCCCCGCGCGCCCCGGACCCTTCCCGGCCCCTTCCCGGGCCTCCCCGGCGGGGCCGCGCCGCGAGCGCGCACTCGGCAGTCCGGGGCGACCAGGCCGAGCCGGGCGCCTCTCCCGCCGTCCGCCCGCCCGTGCCACGCGGGGCCCCGGAGACGCCGGCCCGGCCCGTCCCGGCCGCCCCGAGACCCGCCCCGGGGAGGCCGCCTCCCTCAGGAAGGCCTCCCGCCGCAGGGAAGCGCCGGGCCGGGCGGGCGGGCGGGCCGGGGAGGCCGGCTCCCCGCGGCCGGGAGGGCGCAGGACGGAGGGGGGCGGGCGAGGGAGGGGGCGGCGGGGAGGAGGGCGGAGGGCGGCGGCGGCGCGCACCTCGCCCCCGGCCCCGCCGCCGCCGCCCGCCCGGCCCAGGAAAGTAGGCCCAGCCCGCGGAGGGGCCGCCGCGCCGCGCCGGTATCATTCCGCCCGCGCCCTGCGGACGCCAGTCGGGCGGCGGCGGCGAGGACGGCGGCGGGGCGCGACGGCGGCGGCGACGGCCCCCGCCCCGACCCCGGCCCGGGCCCCGCTGGCCGCCCCCGGCCCGCCGCCCCCGGCCCGGCCCGCTCCCGGCGGCCTCCGCGCCGCATCCGGGGACTATATTCGCGCGGAGCGGCACAGCGCGGCCGGCCGGGCCGGAGCCGCTTACCGGTGTCGCCGCGCGCCTTGCTCTCCTTGGGCTTCGGGGGGCGGCCCCGCGGCATCGTCGGCGGCGGCGGCGGACCACCCCTCGGCCGCACACACACTCACACACATACACTCGGCGGAGCGCGCACGCGCGGGGACCGGCCGCGGGAGCGCGGCGCGCGCCCGGCCGAGCGGCGGAGGCGGGCGGAGCGGCCCGGGCGGGCGGCCGCTGAGCTGGGTCCCAGCGCCCGCGGGCCTCACGGGGGGAAGACGCCCGACCGCGCGAACGGGAGAGCTAGAACCGCGCCAACTTCGGCGGGTTCCATGGCCCGGCGGGCCGCGTTAGGGGCGTTGGGCGCGGGCGCGGGGTGGGGGCGGGGAGCGGCGCCGTGCGCATGCGCGTTCCGCCGTTCGGGCCTGGTGTGGACGGAGGGCGAGCAGGCCGCGGTCACCTGGCGGCCGCTGTCCGCGACGGCCGGCGTGCGGGGGGCGGGAGGGCCGTGGTCGCCCTGGGTCCCCCCCGGTCCCCGTGGGAGCAGGCGGCCGTGGTCACTCGCTGTCCCTCCTCAGTGCCGGCGGGCGGCCCGAGGTCACTCTGGGTCCCCTTCGGTCCCGACGGCCGGCCTGAGTGAGGCGGGCGGGCCGTGGTCACCCCGTAGTCCCGACGGACAGCACGAGTGGGGAGCGGGGGTGCTGTGGTCCCCTTCGGTCCCCCTCGGCCCTGGGCTGAGCGCGCAGCCGTCCCCGAGTGTGTCCAGCCGACGTCCCCCGCCGGGACGCCGTCAGGAAAGCAAGAAAGGTGCCGTTCGACGCGGCACAGGCGGTGAGGAGGGGCCGGCCGGTGGGAGGGGCGGTCAGAGCCGGGCCCTGAGGTGCCCGGGCCTCGGGTGTGCCCGCCTGCGTTCACGGCGGCCGTGCACCTGCAGCGGGCAGGCCGGGCCACACTGCACAGCCGGGGCCTCGGGCGGACGGCGGGCGGTCGCCCGACGGAGCACGTGCCCGCGCTGACCTCCGCGGAACCGGGAGTCCGGGGACGCTGAGCCGGTGCAGGCCGCGCGGGAGCCACCCACTGCCCCAGCGAGCGGAGGCGTCCGGCCGTCCTGTCCCACCCCGGGAGAGTGCGGCCGCGCCCCGCCATGACCCCCTCGGGGGCCACAAGGGGAAGACAATGTCTTCCCCCCAAGATCTTGGAGCCATGGGACAAGAAAGACAAAAGTAGTCAGTCATGGTAAAGATTTTAAAAGTGCGATGGAGAGATCTGAGGACGACATAAATTATGGTTGGAAAAATAAATAGGAAAGACAGTCTTCACTAAAACGTGGTTATGCCTGCATTCTGCCCTGAGATGGTAAGAATAGGGCTTCCCAGGGAGGGGGGGGGCGGGGGGCGATATTTTCTCAGGGCTTTGTATCTGTTCACTTTGTTTACATGTATTCATTCAAATCCTGAAAAAAAGAACAGGCAGATCATCCTATTTGAAGAGAAATAAGCTCAGAGATGTTACTAAATCTCCATCAGCCAAAGAATAGCAAATAGTAACATCTTTTTAGTGTTGCACATAATCCTGCAAGGTGCGTTTTACAGAGGATAGTGCTGAGGTTCAGAGGGGCTAAACTCCATGAAGGGTGCACAGCCGAGGAAAGTCCAGGGTGCAAACCATACGTGCTTACCTGTTCATCCGTGTACACGGATCAAAACAGAAATACACATACGTTTAGACAAAGTATGACTATTACATATGCATATCAGGCCTAGCATAGGTCTAAGGCTGAGAAAAAGATTGGACTCAGATTGTAAGAATCTTGGGTCATTTGTACGTCCATTTGGATGATAACATGTATGGATGTACCCTATTCTGTTCTGAAAACGATTTGAAGCAATTTATATCAGTAAAACATAGATGAGGAAATCAGGATAAAGGAAGAAATTAGAAAATCCAAGGGAATAAGTACCTAAACTAGGAAGTCCTAAGTAGTTTAAAAAAAAAAAAAAGTGAATAGGAAATTCAATTCCGGGTAGAAGTAGATGTGGTTAGTTACAAGACTCTCACTTGTCCATAGAAAACAGCTGCGTTCCTGTGTAGTGTCGTAAGATTCTTTTTTTTACTATCCATACATCTGTATGGGTGGTAAACAGAGACAGTTTTACTTCTTCCCTTATGACTTGGATGCCTTTTGTTTCTATTTCCTGCCCAATTGCTCTGGTTAGGACTTCTAGTACAATAGTGATAGGAGTAGTCAGAGTGGACACCCTTGTCTTCTTCCTGAGCCCTGAAAGCTCTGAACACCTCGCCATTGAGTATGATGTTTGCTGTGGGTTGATCATAGAGGGCCTTTATTATGTGAAGATGCCTTCTTTATACACCCAATTTGTTGGGAGCTTTTATCTTGAGAGGATGTTGAATTTTATCAAATTTTTTTTCTGCATCTATTGAACATGTATCTTTTGTTCTATTAATGTGGCGTATCACATTAATTTACATTGCTTTCCAAGGATAAATTACACTTGATCGTAGTGGACGTTCTTTTAATGTGCTGTTGCATTCGGTTTGCTAGAATTTTATTGAAAATGTTTGCGTATGTTCGTTCACCAGGAATATTGACCTATAGTTTTGTTTTGTTTCTTTTTCTTGTATCCTTACCTGGCTTTGGTATCAGGATACTCCTGGCCTCATAGAATGAGTTCGAGAGTACTTCCCCTCCTCAGGTTTTTGGAAGAGTTTGAGAAGGATTCATGTTATTCTTTAATGTTTAGTAGAACTCACTGGTGAAACCGTCTGCTACTGGTCTTTTCTTTGGTGGGAGGTTTTTTTATTACTGTTTTAATCTCCCTCCTCATTGGTCTGTCCAAATTCTGTCTTCGTGACTCAGTCTCGGCAACTTGCACATACAGCCATTTCTGGACTCATGCCCCTGGGTGCCTCAGAGGTCCCTCGGAGGGCTGCTCTTTTCTTCCAGCTCATTTTTAAATTGATTCCTAAAGCAGACATAAAAAGGGAGGCAAAGCATAGGCCCCCAGAGTCACCACACACGGCACGGCTAGGGGACGGGCCAACTCCCCCGAAGACGCATTTGAGCGTCTCCCTTAGGGCATCCTCTTCCTAGAGGCGTCTGCTCTTCTGACAACATGACCGTCCTCCCCTTGCCTATATGGCTGTGCGGGCTTTTTAGATGGCTTTGAATGAATGAAGTCTTGGTCAGTTTTCAGCTTTGTCAGAGTTTTCCGAGTTCTTCCGTGGCTTGCATCTTTGCGTCACACGCGTTTGTGATATTCGCTGATGCCGGTGCCTGTGGCCATATATTTTTACTGTTGTAGAGCATTTCCTTGCGGGACTACGCGCGTCGGGTCCATTGTCGACAGACTTCCGGGTTATGTCCAGTTGGTTTTGGGGGGTTTTGTTTGTTTTTAGGAATATGCTGCTTGTTGCACTTGCCTTCTGGTATTGGTCTTTTTTTAAAATACAGGATGCAAAATAATTCTTATTTTTTGCTTTCAATTTGTCCCATGTCAGCTAAGTTTACTTTTCTCCACTTTCTTTCCCTTTTTTGGACTGACTTTTTTGCCCCCCTCGTTCTCCTTTTTCCCCTTTGCTAGTTTGAAAGTGATACACTCATTCCATGAAGGGTAGTGAAGAAACTTTAAGATGATTCTTATGAAAATCGAAGGTCAACATCTTTTCCCTTCTCCTGATTTATAAACTATTGTTTGCTGTTTTAATTCTACTTTAAACTGCAAGAGATACTATTGCTTTATTTAGTCTAATTTGTGTAGATACACTTATGTATTCCAGTATACTTATATTCTTATTTTTCTTGTCCTCTACACTCTTTGTGTCCCCAGACTTCACCTCCTATCTCTCTTTCTGTCTCACATACATTCTACAATTTCACTGAGAGAACAGGACTAGCAGCAAACGTTCTGTCATTTTTTGTTTACCTGAAAATGTCCTTATTTTGCCCTCATTCTTAAAAGATGCTTTTTCTGCTTAAATCATTCTAGATTAACACTTGTTTTCTTTGAATCCACTGAAAATATTCCACTTTTACATTAGTTTGTGTTGCAAGTGATGACGGGTCGGCTCTTAGTCTTTTCCTTTGCAGGTCATTTTTCCTCACTGGAAGCTTCTGTGACCTTCTCTCGGCCATTGCTGACTTGCAGACCCGACACGGGCGCCGGTGTGGATTCTTCCATTTATGTGCTCGGGGACTCAGGAGGAATTCTCCGGGATTGTGGCTACAAAGGCGGCCTTAGCCTTACTCTTTCTCTTTCTCTTGGAATTCCAGACAGATTGATGAGAGACCTGCGCGTTTTAGACTCCATTTTTAACTTTTCTTTCTTATTTTCTCTGCACTGCATCTTGGATAATTTTTTAAAGACTTATTTTGCAATTCACCCATTTTATCTTCTGCCATGACTTAAGTTAAACATATCCATTGAGTTTGATAATTCAGTTATATTTTATTTATTTTTATAACTTCATTCTTTTTCAGATGTATGGTAAACTTTTCCAACTTTTTAATGACAAAATTATCAAGCATAAAAATAGTTGAAAAAATAGTATAATGAACTCCTATATACTGAACACTTAGATTCAACAGTCTTAATATTTTTTGCCATATTTGCTCTATTTATTTTTCTTTTTTAAAAAGATTTTATTTATTTGACAGAGAGATCACAAGTAGGCAGAGAGGCAGGCAGAGGGAGAGGGGAAGCAGGCTCCCAGCTGAGCATAGAGCCCAATGCGGGGATCGATCCCAGGACTCTGGGATCATGACCTGAGCCAAAGGCAGAGGCTTTAACCCACTGAGCCACCCTGGCACCCCATCTATTTATTTTTCTATTGTCTTTTGTTTTTCTGTGTGTGCAGTTTTCATTTCTTGTAATTCTGTTTTTGCCACGCTATTTGAAATAAGCTGTGGACATCACAACATATTACCCCTAACTACTTCAGCATAGCTCTCTTAAGAATACATGCCTTCCCTTACATATCCATGATATCATTACTATAGCTAAGAAAAATATCAGTAGTCTATATTAAAATACTCCCTAGTTGTCTCAAGTTTATTTCCCCAATCAAGATCCAAAAAGGACTCTTTTCTTTTCCCAACACTTTATTTATTTATTTGACAGAGAGAGAGAACAAACGGGGAACAGCAGAGGGAGAGGGAGAAGCAGACTCCCCCACGGCAGGAAGCCTCATTCGGGACTAGATCCCAGGACCTTGGGATCATGACCTAAGCCAAAGGCAGATGCTTTGCTGACTGAGCCACCGCTCCAGGACTCGTGTCTTCAGTTCTTACTCTGCCTCGTTTTATTTTTAACAGCTTTGATGAAATATAACTGATGTACAGCAAAGCACATATTACAGGGTGAAGTACGATAAATTTTGACACATGTATAAAATGTGAAGCCATCGATACAATCAAGGCATGAACATACCCTGTCACCCAAACACTTCCTTGTTTCCCTGTGCACCCATCCCCTCTCCCTGGTCCCCAACTCCCAGACACTGCTGATCTTTTTGTCACTATAGATTAGAGCGCATTTTCCAGAGCTTTATATAAATGCAATCATATGTACCCTTTTTGCCTAACTTCCTTCACTGTGAATAATTATGAGATTTACCCATGTTGTTGTAGTAATCAATAGTTCATTCCATTGTACTGCGGAGTATTTTTTTTAACTGAGATACAGTGTACATATGACATTCGTTTCAGGCGTGCAGCACAATTACATGTAACTGTGTATATTGCAAGATAATCCTGATGAGTCTAGTTAACATCGATCATCACACAGAGTTACCGGGTTTTATCCTTGTGGTGAAAGTTTGTAAGATCTACTCTCTTTGTGGCTTTCAAATACACGCTACAGTGTTATTAACTATGGTCACGTTCCTTTTTCAGGACTTAGTTATTTTATAAAAACACGGAATGCTTCACCAACTTGAGTGTCCTGCTTGCATGAACGCATGCTACTCTCTGTACCCTGATTTTATCAGACGTGCTGCGAAGCAAGCACTGAGTGGTATTTCATTTTGTGGACAGACCACTGTTTCTCTGCCCCCCTGCTGATGGACCCTTGGGTTGTTTCCAGTCTTCAGCTCTTTCAAACAGGACCCAGACTAGGGCGAAAGAACAAGGCAACCCGTGCTCACTCTCAGGTTCACACAAGTGTTCCACGTGCCTCACCTCGTGTGGGCCCTGATCATAGACAACACCGCTAGGAACGTGCATCAAGTCTGGACACGGACACGACATATGTCTTCGTTTTTTCCTGGGCAAATACCTAGGAGTGAAGTGGCAGGGTCAAAGGGTAGCTGCTCCTTTCACTTTTTTAGAAGCTGCTAAACTGCTTTCCAAAGTAGTTGTGACCGTCTGACCCTTGTACAAGCCACGTAGGGCATTCTGGTCCCTCCGCTTACTCCAGCACTCGGTATGGTTAGCCTTTTGGATTTCAGTCTTTCCGGTAGATGTGTCATGATATCTCACTGTGGCATTTGCCTTTCTCTAATGACTCATGAAATTGAGCGTCTTTTCCTCTGCTCATTTGCAATCTGTGGATTGTCCTTGGGGTACTGTCTGTTCAAATCTTTTGCCCATTTGTAACTGGATTGTTTGGCATCTCAGTGAGAGGCAGAGGTAGCTGATACCTCAAATGCAGTTTCTTGCAGGTATGGGTTCTGTAGTACTTCCTCCTAGTAGGTGGCTTGCCTTTTCATTTCCATAACATTGTCCTTTGAATGGCATGAGTTTTGGGGTTTATTAAAGTTCACATGATCAATTGTTTCATGCTTTTTTTGTCATTTCAAGGAAATTTTCCAAATCCAAAGTCATTAAGATTTTCTGTGTTTACTTTTGGAAGTCTTAGCTCTTAGATTTTGGTCTTTCTGCATTATGGATTTGGTCTGAGGTAAGAGTTGTTTCATTTTCTCAACACGATATCCAGTAGCTCCAACATGACTTGATAAAAAGGTGATTACGTCTCCATTGAAATGCCTGGTCAACATTGTTTAAAATTAATTGATCATGTATGTACAGGCCTATTTGGGAGTCTATTCTGTTCCACTTTTGTGTTTCTCTTACTGCCAATGCCACACACATTTCCTGAATTTTGAAATCAATCTCCAAAGAAAAAAAATTTTTTTAAAGGCAGCTGAGATTTTTTAATAGAATTGCTTCAAAAAAAAAAAAAAAAGAATTGCTTCGAATCCATAAATTGATTTGGGAGAAATTCACACCTTCACCATATGGAGTTACCTGGTCTGTGACCACAGTCTCTCTCCCAGTTCACTCAAGTCTCTTCTCTTGTGTCTCATGCTGTGTTTTGTCGCTTCCAGTGCTCAGGTCTTGCCCATCTTTTGTCAAATATGTCCTTCCAAGGTAGTTAGTATTTTTTATGTCACATTGAAGACACTACTTATCTAGTGTCAAATTGATAGCTCTACTTTTTAAAAATTGGTTGTTTATCCTGAAAACTTAAAAGTTATAGTAGATTTTTCTGTAGATTCCAAAAGTATTTTTTGAATAAATGATTATGATTTTTCAGAGTAAACTGTTTCACTTCTTTTCTAATGTGGAACTGGCTTTTTTCCTTTTTCTGGCTTTATTGCATTGGCTGTAACTTCTAATACTAGTTCTAATACTAATGCACAGACATAGTAACAGAAACTGTCTTTCCCTCCCTGATAGTAGAGGGAAGGGAATCTTCTTTACTTACTGACACTATGAACTCAGATATTAGCTACAAGTTTTCTGGGGTTGCCCTTTACCATATTGAGGACATTTCCTCCTTTTCCTAGAGTGAGAGTTTCTGTCATGAATGACTATTGCACTTGCTGACATTTTCTTACGAATTTTTGCATCTATGTTCATGATGGGTATCAGTTTGTAGTTCTTTTTGTTTTCTTATTCCTCTCTTTTTCTGGTCCTTGTATTGGGTCAATGCTAGTCTCATAGATTGAACTGTGAGGCATTCCTTTCTCTTGAATTTGATGGAAGAGATTAGCATTAGCACACTGTCCTTTCCAAGTCTTAACAATATTTGGCCTTTTTAATTTGTGTGTGTGTGTTTTTTAAGATTTTATTATTTATTGTGTGTGAGAGAGAGAGAGAGCACACAAACGGGGAGGGGCAGAGGGAGAAGCAGGCTCCCTGCTGAGCAGGGAACCCAGTGCAGGACTCAGTCCCAGGACCCGGGATCATGACCTGAGCCAAAGGCCAACGCTTAACCGACTGAGCCACCCAGGTGCCTCAATCTGTTTTTGTTCTGTTTCTCAGTTTCTAAAATAGGATTCAAGTTGAGGGTAATGAAGAAAACAAAAATGCTGGGCATTAATCATTGCGGCCAGGCACATTTATACGTTTAATCTCTTAGTTACCCCAGGACTAGAAGAGTGCATTATACTCCCATTTTACAAGTTTATCAAAAGAGGTTAAATAACTTGCCTAGTTATGGGCAGTCCTGGAGTTCAGATTGGAAAGCACGTCTCCCAGTCTCCAGAAACTGTATCCTCTTTCCTACACCAGACGAGCCAATTGAAGTGTCCATCTCCTAGTCTGAGAAACTAAAGGTCTGGGAGTACGAATTTAACTTCCCTCCACAGTCGCTTCATGCACAGGTTGTGTACTGAACTAGACCCTGAAGTCCACCTGCCATTGAAGCTGCCTGGAGTAGTTCCAGAAAGAAACTGACTTAGTTTGACACCAAAGAAAATGGAAATAACATGATAATTGAAACAACAGCACTATAATATTAAGATACAAGAAATAGATGAATTTGCTGAGTCCAAGCTGGAATTCGTAGTGATACCAGTCGGTTCCAACTCGTGACTCTCTCAGAAGCATGCAGGAGCCCAAGAAAATGGGCACAGTCCGCATGTGAGGACCAGCAGAACTGACTGGGGGGTGGAGGGGGAGATCTCCTCAGCGTATTTTAGAAAGCACAGTCAGCTGATGGGAAAGAAGGAGTGATGTTCATTCAAATAAGAAAGCAAATGATGTGTGAATGTCTTGAATAATAGGGAAAGAAGGAGGCTTAATGAGGACACAGGACATTCTCACTAGCGGTGATGGAGTGGAACGGGGAAAGGAAGTCTGCCATCAGGGACAGGCTGTAAAAACCACCAGAGGGCAGAACAGTTGTGCCGACAAGTTCCGCGCGGATCATGTAAGAGACGGCTTCGGTTTACGTGTCTACCTTGCGTGTGTCATCTGCCTTCTCAACCATCTGCTGGGTGCTCACTGCACGTCAGGCGCCATGGCTCCCTCTTCAAGGACACGTGAAGGACAAGCTCTTTCACTCCTGTGTCTGCCAAAGTAGTGAGCGGAAAAACAAGAGGACGCGAGGGGTTCGTGTACCAGAAAGTTAAGGTGGCATTGGAAAGAGAATGTGGATTTTAGTTTCTTGATGCCGAAGACGACTTGTTACAGAGGGACCGTGTCTGCTCTCCAACGCCATATGCACAGGTTCAGTCCTGAAATGCTACAGAACGGATAGGCAAAACACCGAAATTCCGCAGAAAATCCGCATATAGCCCTAATAATAGGGAGGATGGGTCACTTAAATTCAGTCTGGGGGCATTCTGATCTCTCAGTCTTCCCGGGTGGTACCTCTTTTTCCCCTTTCCGTGAACCCCTTGACCGTGTTATTACCTGATATGTGTCATCCAGCTTGTGGCCCCGAGGAAGCAGGGGCCCGGGGCTGGCGGACCTCTCTCGCTCGGGGCTGATGGTGAGAAACTGCAGAGCAGCCGAGCCGGTCCCTGCGATCTGCGCTACCGCAGCCCCGTCCCTGTGGCCCTCGGCCCTACGTCATCGTCTGTCCTTCACTCAGCTGCAAAAATACCTGTGTCGCACAAGTGACCGCCAGCCCGTGGATCCCCGGAGGAAGGTGGCCCCACAGCAGGCGCTCGGGCTGGAGAACCTTCCTCCCAGCCAGCGACCCTCACACAAGCCCACCCTCACCCGCCCGGTGGGAGGAGCAGATTCGCGTGATCTCTGGCTCCTCGCGCACACACAGCTCACAGGTGCTGCCCCCAGGCCACGCTGTGTGGCGGGCGCCCTGCGAAGCTTCCATACGTCCAGCACGTTTTCTCCCACAGAACCCTTGTGGTGGCTGGCAGTGAGCTTTTCGCTGCACATGCCAGGCTGTGCCACCCCAGGAAGACCATGTCACCCTTCTAGTCTCAAGTGGCAAAAGCTGAGCCCACAGCTCTTGGGAGTCCCTGCGTGGTTTTCATGCCCGTCATGCTCTGCACTTCAACCAGAAAACTTCGGACACTATTTCTTTGTAGGAAGAGCCCGTTGGGACAATGGATGACGGTCCCGAACTTGTACATCACCAGGGCTCCCCACCTGCCTGTGGGTCACAGCAGTGAGAGTCCCACTTGCTGTATTAAAAATGGACATGGACCACCAAGTTACCGGCAGCCCCGGCTTCATTTCCGCAGCTCGGTAATGCCTGCACCCCTCTCGGGAGGTCAAGTGCACAGAGGCAGCCACCCCAAAAGAGGGGACCACACCCTACCCCATTCCTGTAGAATCCTAAACACAGCCAGTCCACTGCCCAGGAAGGTGACCCGGGGGCCGAGTGATAAAGGAAAGGGGCATGTTCCAAAGCCCCACGACCGCTGACCCTTCCTGTCCCTCTCCTGGTCTCCACAAGGACCGCAACGCCCACCCACTGCTCACACTTGGGAAGTGCGGCTCCCTGTTACTGCTCCCTTCCCTGCAGAACTTGCCAGGGGCCTTCTCAAACCACTTTCTGCCGGTCTTCCCTTTGGTCCTCCAGAACTCCTTATGGCACTGAGGTCAGGCCCCCACGACTCTGCTGTCTCCCTCCGCTACCCTGCTCCCTGACCCCAGGTCGCTGGGCGGCCGGTGCCCTGCTCAGCTCACCCCCATCTCCCGCAGCTGCCCCTGGCCCTGGGCTGCTCCCCGCAGTCGGCTGGGGTCTCAGCCCGCACCCTTCTGCAACACGCTCTCCGCATCTTGAGCTGCTCGGGCTGTGCCCCGGCCCCTCCTGTGAGCGGAGCCCCTCCAGCACCTGCCTGGTCTTCCCACAGCCATGTGCTGGCATCACTTGGAAGCCATCTCACCCGGCCGGGACCAGCCTTCCTCCCGCCAAGCTCGCGTGTGGGTTAAGGATCTGGGCGCCCAGGACGTGGCTGGCCGCTTTCCCGTGCTGGTCCCTGCTGTCTCAGCGGTGCTGTCTGGGACATTCTGTGCAGCTCCGCACCACCTTCCGAGAACCTCTGCCCCTTCCCTTTCTCCAGCCCGGCTGCCAGAGCGTCCCCTGTGTCCTCTTTCCCTGCGCCATCCCGAGCTCCCAGAGGCGTTTCAAACACCCTCTCCGTTTCATCCGTTTCATCCGCCGGCCTGCCGGCCGCGTGAGCATTCCAAAATTCAAACCTGACCTCTTCACTCCTGAGCTAAACTGTTCTGAGGCGCTGCCAAGCCCTGCACTCTGGATTTTCGAATGTATCATGCAAGCTAGACCGCACGGAAGTGTGTAAATACCGCTCCCGATGTGGCACACCATCGCCGCACCTGCCCAGGCGGCCCAGGCGGGAGGCCCGTGTCCTCGGGGCCTCTCTGTGGCACAACTGCAGGGGACACGCCCCGGGGCAGAGCCATGTGCCCTCCCAGCTATGGGAGCACCCCTGCCCCTGCACCGGCTCCCTGACCCAGGCTCCCCCTCCGGGCAGTCGCCCCCCAGACGCGGAGCTCGGCAGGTGCTTCTCTCTCCGCCCCGAAGCTGTGAGCAGGGCTGTTCCTCCCACTTCGTGCAAGCGGTGGGACCCCGTACACTCAGGCGTCCGCTTCCTCGCCCCGCGTGGTGACGACGTGCACGTTGTCTTCACCTTCGCGGCCGCAGCCGCTCCACTCTGACTGTACTGCGATTTCCTTACTCTCTGATGCTGATGAGGTTTAGGCTCCTTCAAGCTTTTCTTTGCCGCCACAAGTATTGCTCCAAACGTCCCTCTGCCCGTGTCCCTGTGGATGTAAATGTTCTGGGCTGTCGGAGTGGAGTTCCTGCGGGCTAACGTGATTTTCTAACGTGAGCGCAAGCACCTACGTCCTCACCAGCGGTGTCCGAAGATCCCTGGTGCTCTCGGGCCTGCCCCTTGGGGTACTACCAGGCCTCTCGGTTTTCACTGACCTGTGAGGTTTGGAGTTTCTTCGTTTCTAGTGAGACCAAACCTCTCCTTTGCTTCTCCTCTTCAGTGATTTGCCTGTTTTTGTTTTTGCCTATTTTAAAAATTCAGTTTTATATATTTTCATCGATGTATTGTAACTTTGTGTATTTGGAATAATATTATTTTATTGATAAATACAGGTATTTTAGGAGACAGATACTAGTATTTTGTCAGGAAATCCGAGTTTTAATTTGATCATAATTTCACGTACCAGCCTTTTCCCCAACCCAGGGAGATCTCGGATGTTTCCATCATGACATTCACGATCCTTTCTTATTCACCTCAAGAGCCTTTCCTGGCTTCCCAAGGCTGCGCGTCCCCCTGCCATCTGTGTCCCCCGCAGTAGTGACACTCACGGCCCCCCGCGCTTCTATCAGACCCAGCTTCCCCCGACCCGGTCTGGATGAGGCGTCCTCCATCCCACAGCCAAACTCCTCCCCACCATCGCTTTGGTTATCTGAGGGGCTGCTTTTCCCAACCAGATTTTGGAAGTTTAATCCCTTTGTTCAGACAGGGGGATCTGTAGGAGGCACCAGGGCCCCCGGACTCAGGATCCACACGGGGAGGGGGGAGGGTGGGTGGTCTGGTGCAGAAGCACCCCCCTCGAGGCTGGGAGGCCAAGAGCCAAACCAGGTCTCAGGAGGAGCGTGGTGGGGAGTCTGGAGGCCTGTGGCTCTTCGCCCAGCTGGGGGCCAGGGTGTGGGCGGGAATCCATCCCGGGGAGCAGCAGGGAAAACCCACCTGGACAGCGGGGTGAGGCCCGGGGCTGCAGGTGGGGAAGGGGCCCAGGGGAGTTAAGAGCTCCCAGGTGGGACTGTGCACCCTTCGCTGTGTGGGTGGATCCCAGGCCCGCTGCTCCCAGCCAGAGCAGCCTCACGAGGTCACCCAGCACGCCGTGCGTCACCGCGGCTCTCCCCCGTGCCAGGACCCCACGAGGTGCAGAAGGGCTGCTCTGGGCAAAGGTCAGTCAGTGCCCCCTCCTGCGGGCCCTGCCCTCCCCCGGGTGGGCGGGGGAGACACTGCTCATCCCAAAGAACAGGCTGGGCTCCACCTTCCTGTCACTAGATGCAGGGAGGACAGTTCACACACAGAAATGGGAAAAGGGAGACAGCAACAGAATTGAGAAAATGAGGAAGAAATGGGGGAGAGGGAGGGAGGGAGGAAGAGGGGTGGAGGGAAGAGGAAGGAGGGAGCGGGGCGGGAGCGCCACCTGGTGGCAGGTCGCGCCACCAGCACGTCCTCTGCAGCGAGGCCCACAGGAGCTGGTCATGGGGCAGGTGTGACCTCGGGCGCTAGGACCTTGCCTGCTAGGACCTTGCCAGGCGTCCCTGGCTCCTGTAACAGCAGTAACCTCTGCTTCCGGAACAGCAGCGCGGAGCGGGCTCTCAGTGGACAGACTCTGCAGCTTTAGCTTTCCCGAGAGTGGAGCAGCGGGTGCAGAGTTCATGCAGTCCGGTCTCTCCTGTTAATGCCTCTTGCTTCTGTTGGTCCATTTGTTACGAGGACCGAACCAATACTGACACATTATCGATACTGACACGTCAGTGATCAGTAAATCGCGTGCCCCGTGTGCATGCAGGAGGTGGACTCCTGGTTCTGTGGGTCTTGACGTGTGCCTGTCATGTATCCACCGCTACGGTACAGGGAAGGCTTGCAGAGCCCCCAGATTTCTCTGAGCGTCGCCCACCCCCTCCTCCCTCCCCCACTCTTGAACCCGGGCAGTGACCGATCGAGGTCTCCATGGCTCTGATTCTCCCAAGATGTCAGGGAGCAGGACACACCCGGCTCCCGCCATTTCTGGCCGGCTGCTCTCACCTCGCGACGCCCTCTCCGGGTCCCTCCGTGAGTTCTCAGGGCTTGGCGGCTCATTTCTTACGAGGACTGAATAACATCCCCTGGTCTGGAAGGACCCCGGTTTATTTACCTGTCACCTGCGAAGGACGGCTCGGTCACTTCCAGGTTGGGCAATAATGCAGAAACCTGCTATAAACCTCTGTGTGCGGGTGTTTTTGTGGACATCGTCTTCAGTCCCTGTGGGTAAATAGCAAGGGGCAGGACTGCTGGGTGGTGTGGTGAGTGTTTAGCTTTTGTAAAAATCCCAGAGAGCTGTCTTGGGGCAGGGAGTGCGAGTTCCCATGGGCCGCCCCCCTCCTCCGGCACGGAGCGTGCTATCCTCAGCGTGCGCACAACCGCAGAGGTCTGGCCCTCTGGTGGGTCTGTAGTGGTGTCTCAGCACGGTTTCTAGTTCGCATCTCCCTGCTGACAGATGGTGGAGAGCGTCTTCCCATCGGCTTGTTTCCCATTTGTGTGTCCGTGGGGAGATGCTCGTTCAGGTCTTTGCCCATTTTTGTAATTGAGTTGTTTGCTTGTGGCTGAAATTTAACTTTGTGTGTTTTGGGTACCAGTGCTTTATCAACTATGTGTTTTGCTATATATGTTAATACAAATGAAATAAATGCACAGATGTGTAAATGAAACGTGTTTGTTGGGCTGCCGCTTAAAATCACCTCCTGCACCGTCTGTGGCGTGCGCCCAGCATTTTGGGAAACATCACTTAAATTTTCGGGTTGAGGGGAAAGAGCCAGTACCAAAAAGAGCAACGCATTTCCATGCTCATATAATTAAAGCAAGTAACTGTAGAAGCGCCACGGAAACTCACGTCTCGCGGACGTGATTAGACATCGCTGTTTTAGAACTGGTGGACTGCTGGGACCCACCGTGCTTAGGCTTAACACACACCAACATCCGTGCAACACCACGTGCCTGGGGAACTCACTTACATGATCATTTACATTCTATTTATTTCAAAAATTTCTGGAGAGCTGCTTCAGCCTATTCAGGTTGCTGTATGTAACAAAGTACCCCAGTCTGGGTGCCCCACACACAACAGAAACTGGTCTCACGCCGTCTGGAGGCTGTTCGTCCAAGATCAAGGGGACTACGTGGCCAGGTTCTGGGAAGGGCCCTCCTCTGAACTGCGAAGACTGTCTTCCCACCACTCCTCACCGGTGGAAGGGGCCTCTTTTCAGAGCAGTCCTGAGGGCTCCACCTTCACACCCTAATCACTCCCAGAGGCCCAGCTCCTACTGCCATCACCCTGGCCGGGGGTGGGGGCGGTCAACAGATAAACTGGGGGCGGGGAACAGCACTGACATTCCCTCCCTAACCACAGCTAACCGTGACCACGGCTCTTAGCGGTAAGTCCTGCCATGTTAGCCGCGCTGCCTATGCACAGGTGAGTTTTAACTTCAGTTGACGAGCAGCGAACACCATGGAACTTCTAGTGTGTGCCAGACCTTCCGGGAGATACTGGGAACGGAGACAGCGCAGAGACAGAAGCATCCTTGGGACAGGAGGCCAGAGCTCTCATGGCCGTTCATCATTTACTTGCGCGTTAAGTTTCTTAACTCCCCTGAGGCTCAGCTGATAGATCAAATGAAGCAACGGCTCGGGTTCTCTCTAGCTCTGACACCTTTTTTTTTTAAGATTTTATTTATTTATTTGACAGAGAGAGAGATCACAAGCAGGCAGAGCGGCAGGCAGAGAGGGGGAGAAGCAGGCTCCCAACTGAGCAGAGAGCCCGATGCGGGGCTCGATCCCAGGACCCAGCAATCACGACTTGAGCTGAAGGCAGAGACTTAGCGACTTCGCCAGCCAGGCGCCCCAAGCTCGGACACTTTCATGACTCCGTGGCTTCTGGACCTTACCTGGAAGACACAGGAAACGCTGCATAGGGGAGGCTGCGGGCGTAGCCGGCAGGGTCTGAGGTGCGGCGCAGGAGGAAGGAAGCACGGTTGGGGCTGGAGCTCCTGATGTGACCCACCTCACTGGGCGACTCCCTGCGGACCACGATGTGGCGCTGGCCTCCATGCTCCACAATAGAAAAAAGACACGCAAAACCCAGTGGGAGACCTGCCATAGAAACTTCAGTCTCCAATGGGACAACTGCCATCAGGCTGGGACAGTCAGCGTCGCAAGTCCAAGCTTCGTCCAAAAGCCCAGCCTGGGGAGCCGGACCCACCCCGCTCAGGCCCTGGGAGGCCGAGGGCCGAAGACTCACCCTTGCCCTGTCTCCTGTCTGGGGAACTAGGAGAGTCTTCCCAGAGGCTGCTGTGAGCTGTCCACGGTGGACACAGTATTTATGGCCACGTGACAGCCTCCAGGTGAGGCGGCCATTGTTACGCCCTCCTGGGCTCCCGCTGCCGCCTGCTCCGCTCTCCACGCGACCTGCCCCATCCACCGCTGACCGTGTCTCTGGAGGCAAAAGGAGAACGCCAAAAAGTCTGGTGCGACGTGCTAGCTCATAGTTGTAGAAACTCCAAACAAGACCTGGAAAAGAAAATGCCGGAATTGGTTTCCCTCCGTCCCCGAAGCACAGAATTCCTTCTCTCACGCCCTCATCATCTGTATGATGAGCATTTTGGGAGGCAGGTGTCTTAGCCTGGTTCAGCTAAGTGCAGAGTCTGCAACACAGGCTCTGTGTAGGTACCAGGTCTGGCGGCGGGACTGGATGGGACGCGAGTCGGGAAGGAAGCCCCGGGCCACGTATTCTGCAGTTGGGGCCACCATGCCCGGATGGGGGACCTTCTGAAATTCATCCCAGAACCACCTGCCCGCCTGATGGAAAGAAAGTCCAAGGGGCCATTTCTACCCTAATATTTCTGGGTGATTTTTAACCAAGTAAAGCTTGGCATGAGCTATACCTTGACACAGACCCAGCATGTTCTCCCTCTGTTGACGACGGGCATCTGAAACGCCACTTTGACCCCAGAAATAAAAATAAAGTCCCCCAACAACAACAGAATGGGGCCCCAGGCATCCGACAGCCGTTGGCCTAGCGTCCAGGCTTCTCCCTCTCCCAGGGTGACATTACTTCCCGGCACCCAGCGATCTCACCAAGGAGAAGGAGCTGGACAGGCAGCCCGACGGCATGAGTGCAGAGAGAGGAGACAAGTCTGCCGGGAAGGGCAGCCCTCGGGACCCTGCCAGGGGGAGCACAACGCTTCCGGGGCTGCTGAGGCTGCTCCGAGCGCAGGAAGCAGCCTCTGCCGATGCCGACCCAGGGTTCGGGTCACCGGTTTAACCGTGTACATGGGCTCAGCCGCTCACTAGCTGTGCACGAGTGTGGGCAAGCTCCACGGCCACTCGGAGACTCTATTTCTTCAGCTGGAGACCGCGGGCTCATAGCTGACCCGTGCAGTCAAGAGAGCGCCTCGGACCATCTACGGAAGCGCTCACATCGCCTGCCACGTAGGACGCAGACCGTGTGCTCCGTCTCACGGAGCAGCATCTGCCCGGCACACTCCGGTTCGAGACCATGCTCAAAGCCCACGTGTCCCTGAGTCACCAGTGGGCAGCGACCCGGCACGCCCGAGGACCCCCTCGCACCTCCCCGCAGCACTAAGCCGACGTCACGTGGAGGCACGTGACAGGAATTTGTGTGAATAAGGTGACGCTGAGGTCTGTTTATGCTGCTTTGGAAAACAGTGTTTGGACGGGTTGTCGCCAAGTCTGGCTGGTGTGTTTGGCTCGTGTTGAACTTGGGGTCCCTGGAGGTCATCATCTCCACGAGCAGTTGTCCTGGGCAGCTAAATTTGAGAGACACACCACCGGTCCTCCGGAGAGAAATGCCACATGCTAAAGGGCTGCGGGCAGAGAGGCACAAGCAGGCGCAGTGACCACGAGCCCGCAGTTACGAGTCACGGCCGCGGATGCTCCGCAGGCTGGGAACCGAGACTTGTTCCGGCTGCTTGTTCACGAGCACGTCTGGGTGGCACTGCCCCGAGGCAGCGACAAGGCGTCCTTCCCTCTCGCTTCGTGGTTCGGGCAGACAACTCTTCCACAAAGATGCTCGCAAACATCGGGGGAAATAAACTCTTTCTAATCCGAGATGCCGACACTTTGCAGAATGAGGGCCTACCACAGCCGGAATATGCCGTGTCACTCACGTTCGGGGGGGTGGGAGCTGAGTTCTCTGCCCTTTCATCGCCTGATGGCTTGCGTAGCCACGGTCAGGACACCGAAGACTTCCGTGACAGCCTTTTTTAAATTTCAGTGTTTTATTTAAGTTCTAGTCCTATCACCCTGGGAGGAAGCAGGGAAGTGAGGACGGCCAGCCCCTTCCGTGGCCTGCCTGTCATCTAATAATTGGGTTCTATGTTTTTTTAAGATTTTATTTATTTTTGAGAGAGAGAGAAAGCACGAGCAGGCGGGGGTGGGGTAGAGGAGAAACCCTCCTCATTGAGCAGGGAGCCCATGGGATTCGATCCCAGGACCCCGATCATGACCTGGGCAGAAGGCAGATGCCCCAACACTTGGGTTCTGTCCCAGTCCTCATCTTGTGGGAAGCGTGGTGATGGGCTGCGGCGGCTCCTCCTGGGCGTGAGCTGCACGAGCACAGACACGATGCTGGGGAAGCCCCGGGCACCGGCGCCCGAGCACGAACCTGCTCCAGACCGCGGCCTGCACCTGTTCCCACCCGCCCCATGGTGGCCCGCATCCCAGACCTTCGAGGTCCCTGGGCGTTATCACCCAGCGGGAAAAGCCTCCCATCTTTGGAGCCCAAACGGGCCTGTATTACCGTATTTTGGTTTTTGCGTTTCCCGGGCACCCATGACTGGGCATTTCCCATTCGTTTGCTGGCCTCGTCAGCTCCTGCTTTCGGGAACACTTGTTCAGATCTGTGACATTCCTGCTTTGGAGCGGAGTTACTGAGCTGCCTTTTTCTTATTGGTCTGTGAGAGTACTTTACGTACTGACCACCAGGAACGTGGCTGAGTGATTAATGAGCAATCCATTCGAACTTCGTCATCCTGGCGGGGAGCTCGCGGGAGCATCTCTGACCCGTGCGGATGCTGACCCTTCCCTCATTCAGCGCTCTCCAGAACTGTGCGGCCAGTGCTCGCTCCGGGTGCCAGGGGCACATGCGGGAGGCTGGGGCCTCGGGACGAGTGTGCCCTTCTCACCCGCCCCGCGCTGAGTCTTCTTCGCCACGCAAAGAGCGTAAGGCCTTCTGCGGGGATTAACAAGCTACACACTGTGCTTTACGGGTGATTTGACGTTTCAGTTGCCATCTAGTGTGAATGAGCTCTATTGTGTGCGGTTTCAGACTCATCACGAGCTTTTGCGACGTCCTGCTTGGAGGCCTGTTCTGCATTTTCATCTCCATATCATGAGCAATTTCCTCTTGGACTCCGAGCACAATGTGCCAGTGTTGCGTCCAGAGAAAACCAGTTTGTGCACAGTAACCGCATCGATGAGTCACGCATCTTCTGAAGTCAGACTTTGTGCAGATAGAAAGATGCCTCGAAGGTGGCTTTCCGCACGCGGTCGGCCTGCAGTCTCCGTCAACCGTCCACGGCAGGCGCCGGCCACCGCGGGAAGGGATGGGCAGATGACGCACAGACCAGAACACGAGAGAAAGGAAGCTTGGAACCGCCGGTGAGAAACATCTCGCCCTCTTTGGAGGCCAGCATACGATTCCTTTTGAAAGAGAGAGGCAGAAATTTTCCTTTCTTTCCAAATCACTTTATAATGTCCTATTAAAGAGATACTTGGTTAAAACGTGTTGTTTTTCAAGTAGAAACGAGGCGTGTGTCCTGGGGGAGAAATTCCAAATTGAAGCTCTGCGTGGAAGCCGGAGCGTGGGCCTGCGCGCCACACCGTCCCTGGGCCTGGCCCTCCCGCCCCGCCCCGCCGCGTCAGATGCCCTCTCCAGTCGCTCTCTCCTCTCACTCCCACCAAGTCACTGCGCAGAAGACGAAAGAAAGCGGTTTCCTGCAGTGATGCGGGTCCAGCCCTGAGTGAGAGTCTGTGTCTGCGGCAGACACCCGGGTGCTGGCGGCGCCGGAGGGGCTCTGCGGGGCGGGACGCAGGACAAGGGCAGGGGTGTACGTGGCAGACAATGAGGGGCAGCCCTTCTCCAGAACCTTCCAAGTCCACCCCGCCAGAAGCACCACAAATGAAAACAGTCAGGCCAGGGTGCACGGACCACGTGCTCTCCCCGGAACACGCTGAAAGGAAGAGGCTCTGAACTTGACCCAAGACTCAGTGTGTCACGCCCTCCCCTTGAGATTCATTAGGGCTCACGCTGACCTTCACGACTTACCAAAGGCGTCTCGGAGGTGTTTGGCGGCCTGCCCCCCTCCAAAACTCGGATGCGGCTGGCTCCGGGGCCTTCAGCATCTGTCCGGCTCCGGTGTATTTCAACATTCCATCCTCTCTCCCAAGCGAGTTTAAACAGCAGCAGAGAGGACCAGAAATCAGCCGTTCCCCACCTCACGTGCACGGATCTGCTGCGTCTTCCCAGCGGGATCACGGGCACGTGCCCATTTCTTCCTTTATTTGTAAGATCCTCCCTGGCTTCTGGAGGCAGCTTCTCTTCTGGGGGTCAGAATGAACACCCACTGCTTTGGCTTCTGTGGGTCTCCGGGCATCAGGGCCCTACCATGTGCCAACACGCGGGCTGTTGGGATGTTCTGCCTTGTGTTAGCAGATTCGGGTCCAGGTTCACACCCACTGGAACCTTCCGTCTAGGCTACCACAGGCACACTCCGTCCTCGCTCCCAGCCCCTCTGGTGTCCTGTGCGATGGTTGCCTGCCGCGGGCATGATGATCCTCCTCTGTGACTCGGTTACGGTGCTGTGGGGAGTCTGAGGGCGAATGCAGGGCCACTGGCAAGTAGCTGTTTGATACGCGGTTGCCAGGATGGGGGAAACGTGTGTGCGGGGAGGGGGACCTGCTGGGCAGGGGGCTCTGCTGGGGCTGTGTCAGCCTGGGACAGAGGGCAGAGATGCTCTGGTATAGAGATGCTCATCACCGCACAGGAGTCACACAGGAGAGGAAGGACGAAATGCACATTTCATTTGGCTGTTAGTATAGCATCAACTGCTTGACAGATAATACACAGTTTAGAACAAAAGGTGAAGAAATATAAACATAATAAACAAGCGGGATCCTTCGTGAATTCGTAACTACGAAGATAATTCCACTATTTTCTGATACTTCATGCTTGAAGGTGAATCCACATTTACTAAGCTCAGAGCTGGGAGAGAGGAGGGCTCGCCGGCCCCGTCTGAAGAGGCCACGATTTCAGCTCTGCTCCCTGCCAGCGGTCCCGCGGCCCCACGCTGAGTACCTGCCCATGCTGGCATGACTCCAGATGCCAGGAGAAATGAGGGAACAAGCAGCCACGACCCACCACCGAGCAGCTCGTAGTCTGGGGACGGAGACGGAGCAGAAGGAAGCAAACAACAAATAAGCAAGACGCGCGCTTCGCAGGGGGAAGCACCAGGGAACTGAATGGAGGGAGACGGCGAAGCTGACATGTGAGTGAAGAGAGGGTCTGGCGTTGTGAAAACCAGGGAACTGTGCAGCCATGAGCGAGGCAGGATTACGTCTGTGTGCGTGCATGTGTGAAAGTGTATGCGTGCCTGTGCGTGTGTGTGTCCATGCATGTGCGTGTGTGCATGCACGTCTGTGTGTGCCTGGGTGTGCCTGGATGTGCCTGTGCCCCTGCGGGTGTGCACGCCTGTGTGTGAACCTGTGTGCGTGTCATATGTCTTCGCATGTGCACCTGTGTGTGATGTGTGCCCCTGCGTACGTGCACGTGTGTGCATGCACACCTGTGGCCGTGTGATTGCGTGCGTGTGCGTGCGTGTGCGCGTGCGCGTGTGATGGGTGAGAGACAGGAGGTAGGGTGGTGTGATGTGCTGCTTCTGTTTGGGGAACATTACTATTTTTCTCTGCTTTCTCTAAAGAATAGCACTTCAGGACTTGATTATTTAATTCTGAGAGAGCCCCAGGACATTTTAGCTGCATAAAATTAGTCCCAGTGACATCACCTCCGGATTCGGGAGCCCCTCAGACAGCAGCCCCGCGCCGCTCTGCACGCCGCACTGACAGCCCAACACCACGTCGTCCCGAAGCGATGATCACTTTTGTGTGATCTTGGTGTGACTCCTGCCTTGAAATTGCCCGCGGAAAGGAAAAAAGGCTGCAGTATCATTGGAAAGAACACTGTCCTGGGGAGTAACGGTCCCTGGAAGTCATGGTTCCTGTTCAGTGCGATTTCTCTGGCTTCCTCTGAACGCAAACGTGGAGAAGGGGAGTTGGAGAACCTTCTCTGTGTCTGGGCTCCAGTCTCTAAGGCAAAATGGACCTCTCCCTACTGTTTATTAATTTACTTCTTCTGGGCTATTATTATTATTATTATTAACGTTGAGAGAATGAAGACTCGAGTAAGAGGCCTCCACGTTTCACTGCCCTGTGGTTAGTGGAAATAAACCCCAAAGTCAAAGGTTTAACTTCCTGGCCTCCCTCCTCTCTTCTTCCGCCCCCCCCCCCGCCTTTTTTTTTTTTTTTTTTTAGATTTTTTTTTTCCCCTGATCTCATTCTCCCCATGACCTTTGCCAACATGTCCAGACTGCCCAGGAGAACATCATTACACACGGCAGTGGACACGCTTGACATTCTGGCTTCCTCCGAGATCGTAGCAAAATCACCAGAAGGGGAAAAACAGTTACACACGGGCGAGAGGAAAGCGAACAGGCCGGACGCATCAGTGACGTGTCTGGGCAGGTGGAAGCAGACTCCTGACTCAACGCCTGGAGGAGGCTTTGGCGACCTTGGCTTCCCAGCGGTGGCCCAGATGTCGGCGGATGGGACTGGAGGTGCCATGGGCTCTGGGAGCGGGGCCGAAGGGGAACCTGCCAACACGCTGCTCCCTCGGCTTGTGTCCTGGCAACGACTCCGCTGAGCACACCCACACCCGCCCGAGGACTAGAGAAACCGGCTTGGGAGGCTCTGGTCTCCAGGACTCTGGGGACAGCTGAGGACAAGGGGGAGGCATCCTGCCGGGAGCCTCCCAGCCCGGCCCGGCTCACTTCTGTATGTGAAGCTTCGCTGGAGCACGGCCAGACGCCTCCCACTGTCGCGCCGTCTGTGGCTCCTCCCGCCACCCCGCGCCACAGCAGAGCGTGGCCGGAATGGGTGTGGCAGAGGCTCTGTGGCCCCTGAGGCCTTCGCCTCTGCAGAAGAGGGTTGCCGACTGCTACTCCGAGCGAGCAGTGCCCAGTCACCCACGGAGTCTCCAGCAGCTTGAACTCGCTCTCTACCTGGGACGTCCGCATGTCCGCGTGGACAACCACACAGGCCGCTGCGACCCATCTGGGGAAACAGTCCAGCGTGGGAGACAGAGACCAAACAGAGCGAGAACCCAGAGAAAAGGGAGGACGGCACAGTGCAGGGAGCGAAAGAAAACGTGAAAAATATTTCTATCCTTCATGTCCTTACAAAGGTAGGAGAAGGTATTTTATCCACGCATGTGAGCACGATGCTACACAATAGGACTTGGGAGAAGAGTTCTTCGAAATCAAAACCGAAAATAGAAACACATACCTCAATAGAAACATTAAGGATATACCTGAAGAAATCTCCCAGAAAGTAGAATGAGAAAACAGACATAAAAAATAGTAGAAGATAAATTCAAGGTGTCCCACTGCTGATAAGTAGAAGTTAAAGAACAAACAAACCCCACAACACCATGGAGGAGGAAATAACAAAAGAAATAACCCCAGGATGGGCGCCTGGGGGGCTCAATCATTAAGCCTCTGCCTTCAGCTCAGGTCACAATCTTGGGATCCTGGGACCGAGCCCCGCATCGGGCTCTCTGCTCAGCAGGGAGCCTGCTTCCTCCTCTCTCCCTACCTGCCTCTCTGCCTACTTGTGATTTCTCTCTGTCAAATAAATAAATAAAATCTGAGAAAGAAAGAAAGAAAGAAAGAAAGAAAGAAAGAAAGAAAGAAAGAAAGAGGGAGGGAGGAAGGGAGGAAGGAAGTAAAAGAAAGAAGGACAGACCCACCCCAGGAGTGGTGCTGGGTGGCTCAGTCGGTTAAGCGTCTGCCTTCAGCTCAGGTCCCGATCCCAGGGTCCGGGGACAGAGCCGAGTGTTGGGCTCCCTGCTCAGTGGGGAGTCTGCTTGTCCCTCTCCTCCTGCCCCCACTCATGCTCTCTCATTGCTTCTCTCTCTCAAAGAAATAAGCAAAATCTTAAAAAAAGATAACCCCAGGAAACTGCTCCGAAATGAAGGACAAGAAGTTCCACATCGGAAGAACCCGGCAGATCCCCACACTACGAGGGCACTTGCGTCAGGTCCTGACCTCGCGGCTTCAGGACGGGCCCTGGGACGTGCCCAGAGGAAAGAGAAAGGGAAGAACACAGGCCCCTCTTACAAAGTTCAGAAGTCACTGGACTTCTCAAAGCCAAAAATGGGCCAATGTCCCAGTTCTGAGGGGAAACCCTCATTCTGGAGTTAGACTCCCAGACCAGCGGCTGTTGGGCGAGACAGAGCCAAGACACCCGGACCCGCCAGCGTCCTGGTGTCCCCGAGTCTCCCGAATGTGCGCTGTGGCGGCAAAAACCGTGGGGAGAACAAAACGTAACTGTGAAAGGGGTGATATTAAGAAAGAATGGGATAAGTAGCAGAAAAATGGCCGATTGCCACACTTTGTTCACATACGAACGCACTCTCACATACACACACATTCTAACATGTTCACTCACACACGTTCTCCCTCACAAGCTCACACTCAAACACACAACCACTCACACACTCATAGCCCCCTCCCACACACACTCCTTCTCAACACACCCTCACACTGACTTTCACATCCTCACACACAACTTTCACATGCATCCTCTCGCACACTCGTGTATTTTTTTTTTAAAGATTTTATTTATTCACTCGACAGACAGAGATCACAAGCCGGCAGAGAGGCAGGCAGAGAGAGAGGAAGGGAAGCAGGCTCCCCGCAGAGCAGAGAGCCCGATGCGGGGCTCCATCCCAGGACCCTGGGATCACGACCTGAGCCGAAGGCAGAGGCTTTAACCCACTGAGCCACCCAGGCACCCCACACTCGTGTATTTTTGCACACTCTCATGGCCTCTCCCACAACTCTCACACACACTTGCACACAACATTCTCACAATCTTCACACTCTTCACACACGCATATCCTCCCGAATATTTCACACACACTCACAATTCACACAACTCTCACAACCAGTTTCACACGCACGCTCACACACATATCCTGTCGCTCCCAGTTCTCCCCTGCGCGCTCATGGACCCCTGCGCACACACGCACAACAGGTTTCACACAGCACACGGTACCTCCATACTCACTCCCACACACGCACACAGGTGGTACCTCACATCTTCACACAACGTTCCCAGGTCCGTACTCTCACTCTCTCACCGGGAACACGTGATGCTGTTTCACACTCTCACACATTCTCACAGCCACCGTCACACGCACAGTCCACACTACCTCACACACGCGCCCTCGCATACCTGCATTTCTAAGACTTTCTTACTTCCGCCCACACGCACTCTCAGATACACACTATCTCACACACGCATTTTCTTACTCTCACACTCACAATTCCACTTTACAGACAGGTCTCACACACGCCCACACGCTCACACTTACAATACGCTCTCTATTTTACACACTCTCGCACACTTTATTTCACACACACTTGCTAACAGACTCTCACATTCTCACACACACGAACACTCTCTCACACGAACACACTTTCTCCTCCGCCTCGTCTCGGATCTCCTCTCCCTGCAGGTGAGGGACTCCACAGCTTCTCCGTGCAACGTCACATTTCCCGTCACACACGGAAACGAGTCAGACTGTCCCATATCAAGGCCTCGAGGAGTGACCGTAACTGGTCCTTGTTGGTCAGGGGCCCAGTGCCGACCCAGTCAGCTGAATCCTGGGAGCGGTGGCCGAGTGTGACACGCGGGGTCTCTGAGCGCCGCGGGCTAAGCAGACATGGACGAAGACGCGCACCGCGGTCACCCAGCATTCACCGGAGCGCCTGCTGCAAATGACACACGTGCGGGGGCCCGTGACCACTCCGTCCTGCTCTCCGGGATCTGCCGTCTGCTTCGCACGATGCGCTGGAAGACGGAAATCACTCGTAAGACAAGATAGCGAGAATTTCAGTTCGGGGTCATGAAAAAGTTCTGGGGACGGATGCCGGTGACGGCTGCAGTCACGCGAACGTAATGCCCCTGAACCACACGCTTCTCGGGGTTGCCATGGCAATGCGTGTGCGTGTCGTTTTGACCGCCATCATCGTAAGCAAGACCGCCAGTGAGAGCGTGAGTGGATCCCGCAGCCACCCGAGGCCGCGGTAGCCGCCCGCAGTTAACACGGGGGGTGCGTCTTGCTGCACTGCAGTCGGGAAGCGACACCCGGCTGGTTTCCTGAGACGCTGGGACTCAGGTCCAGGAAAGGGAACATGTGAAGTCACCTCCGATAGCAAAGCCCCACAGCTCACACCGTGCAGCTTCCAGAAACCGGACGCAGCTGCCACCACTGTCTGGTCCCTGAAGGCATCAGAGGTCGGGTCAGCTTCTGCCACGCGCAGCCCAACTCACCTCACAGGCCAGGTCAGGATCAGGAGGCCATGGGCAAGGCAGAGCGACGAGCACCTTCCCTCACGGGGATGGTTTCTAGAGCAGTTTCTAGAAGGGGTCTTGTTGCCGTCAGCCCGAGGTCTGGCCAGCCTGCAGCTCCCCCCAGGCCCTGCCGGCACCAGCCATGGGCCCCCAGAGCCCCGAGACAATGGACAGCGAGGCTGCCCGGGGCTCCCGGCCAGTGTTGCTGGTCCCTCACCTGGTGGGAGCCCTGCACGGCGCCGCGGCCCTGGGTGGCTGCAGACAGCGCCTCGCAGTGCCTCCTGCAGGGGAGACTTTCAGCCGCAGGAGAAGGGGGACCCCGCGTAGGAGCAGCCCCACACCCTGCCGCCCCGGGGAGGGCCAAGGGCCAACAAAGGACGAGCTGGGGACACCAGCAAAAGTCTCAAGTCCACACCTTTGACCCTCGTTCCCTAATCGCATCTGATGGACACATGCCCCGTTTCTCTGATAACGAAATGAAATCCTGCGGCCCTTCTGCCGCCACAGGAGCCGCAGGAGACCGTGCACCTGGGAGGATCGGGGTGCGCCTCACGCCCGGTGTGGTGAAGCCCACGGCCCCTCTCACAGCGAGGCGCTCGCTGGGCAGCACGGACGCGTGACGCTCGAGACCGCAAACGCCGCTTCCCACAGGAAGGCCCGTGTCTGTCGCGGGTGCGCAAGGAAAACTGAGGAGATCCTACTAGAACTTCGGGAGCATTTCCAGCACAGAGCTCTTGGGCTCGCGCGAGCGTTGGCGTTGTTTGAGAAGGGCAGCTTCGTTCTGAGAACAGGCAGCAGGAAACCAGGCGGGACAGCGAAGCAAGAGGTCTGCTTCACGGGCCTGCACTCCGGAGCGCCCGGTCCACCGCACACGAACGGTGCTGCCGGCGGGAGAGCCGCCGGGGGACAGACAAGCGGCCCCGGCGACCTCCAGTTACGTCCTCCGGATAAACTCTTCTAGAAAGCCCCACCGGGCCACGATTCAAACGGGGTGCTCGCGGAAACATGCCGCTTGGTATTCCACAGGACCTACAGGACCGTCGGGATGATGACGTTATTTTGATTAGATACCTTGAGAAGTAGAACATTTTTGTCATTTCTGCCGTGCCTTACTCCTACAAAAATACCTGAAAATGAAGAATTTACAGGACGTTTTTTGAAATCAAGGAAGTTTTTCTTGGGATTTTCTAAAATGGCCACTGTAGTGATGACACTGAGTAGCGCGCATCCGGCCCTTCGTTGGTGCGCTGGGTGCTCCTGCGCGGGACAGACGGGAGCAGCGCTCGCAGGATGGAGCAGAGGAGAGCCGCTTGCTTCTGTCCTCGGATGTGGAGAAGGAGCAGCAGCCATGCCTCCAGTACCCAGCCGGGGACCCAGCCACGGAGTGGAGAGAAGGAGGTCAGGAAGCAAGGCCCGTGGACGGTGTCGGAGGACAGAAGGGCCACCTGGACCCTCCAGCTGCCCAGCCTGCTGTTCTGAAAGGTCACTTCCATGCTGCTGGTCTCCGCTGGGTAACCATCTTCCATGGATTTGAAGATGTGTATATACGATGTGTCCCATGTATGATATATACAGACAGACTAATTGTGTGGAGGGGCAGTCGGAGGGACAGAATCTTAAGCAGGCTCCACGCCCAGCGCAGAGCCCGACATGGAGCTTGATCTCAGGATTGTAAGATCATGGTTGGAGCCAAAATCCAGAGTCAGATGCTGAACTGACCGAGCCACCCAGACACCCCGATTTATTCACGGTATTTCTCTGTATTCTCTAAATGTTCTGTGATGAGAACTGTCCATTTTTAATCAGAAAAAGAATCAGTGAAACACGCATGTGAACCAGGCAATCGGACGTGGTCAACGAGCTATCACTAGCCTGCGTTGCCACTCTCCCTTCCCACGTGTCCCCTTGTCCTGTGTATAAAGTCACAGGAGGGTGGCATGATGGCTGGTACCCTCTCCCCCGCCCGCTGTGATTCCGAACAGCCTTCCTTTGCGGCACGGAGCCACTGCACCTTCCCCCACGTCCCGAGTTCCCTCCCAGCTTCTGGGAGGCTCCGCTCCCTCTCCCCTTCCCACCAGACCAGGATTCCCAGAGTCTCACAGCCACCAAAACAGACACGGCTGTGCCCACACCGTTCCCAGAGAACACTGAAAAGCAATCTGCCAAGTCATGCGGAGGTAGCAGCCATGTTGATGACCGTACGGCACTCAGCCCTTTCCAGACACCTGCGTTCTGGAAAGGGGGTCAGGGCATTCCCCAAAAGAAGGACCGGTGGTCGCCCATAGGCCTCCTGGGGAGCAGGGGTGTTTCCGGGGCGTGGTTCTCCGTGGCAGCCCCTCGGAGGGAGACTAGCTGCGTAAAAACCTCTCACTATACGTCTTATGTTCTAAAAGCATTTTCAACTCTCATTTCAAAATGGAAAAGGGAAGTGAGATTATTTTACGATGCCTGCGGTTGCCACTTAATGCTCATACCGACCTGGAGAAAAACCCCTAATTTCGCCCCAGGTTATAACCACTTGGGATGCTGTTGGCACCTCCCCTTCTCCCCTGTGACTTGTGCCCAACGCTCCCACCTACGGACATCCCGGGCTCATCACAAGACGGCCGTATGTTCCGTTGAGCTGTCTGAGCTGCCGCAGTCCTCGATGAGTGCCGTGTTAGTGACGTCATTTAGTCACTGTCAACGCGCCAGACGGGAGCCGCGCGGTCCGCAGAGCTGGAAGCGAACCACGGCTGAGCCCTGCCACGTTTCAACATTCGGAAGAGAGTGCGCCAGATTCTTGAAGGCTGTTGGGGGAGCCATAACTGCCCCGCTGCGAAAGAAGCCATCGGACAGGTGACTGGGTGACATGGCAGACCACCTGCTCTGCGGGCGTCTCCTGGAAGGCCACTGGTGGTCTTGAGGGCAGTCCTGGAACAGGGGCGCCGTCTGCGCGGGGGCTTCCCTGGGGTTCCAGCTAATTCAGCCACGCACTTCCGTGCCTGGCATTTTCCCTTTGTTTAGGGACTAGTTTTCATAGAAGTTAAACCATTTTCCAAATACTGAAGACGAACGCCTATTTAAATAATCTGAAAAACTTACAAAATGGTATCTTGAAGTCAAGTAGGTTAACAAGTATTTCTAGTGTTTATAGTGTCCATAACATTTTCAAGTGCAGAAGAAATAATATCTGTGAAGCCCTAAATTCTGAGTAAACTTATCGTGGACCGTGGTTCCATGCGTGCTCTCGGCAGAAAGTGACTTAGATGTCACCAAGAGTTTTGCCCACAGATGCCCATGATGGAGCAATACGGCCTCGATGGTCTCCCCAGTGGAGAGATGCGCCCTCCAGTGTCCCGCCAGTGGAGAGATGTGCTTTAAGGCCTCCCAACCCCTCCCTGGGAACCCCTCAAAGCCTGGACTGTGGTTCTGGCCTCCAAGATACGCACTTTAATACCCCAGTGAGCTCCTTGGACGGGCTAGCACGCTTTTAAAGTCTCTCAAGATAGTGTCCAGCTTTCTATTCCTACAGCTACTGCCCATATGTGGGCCCCGAGTGCTGGGTCTGCCCAGAGAAGTAGCTTCTGATCGGCCGTCCCGGCTCCAGTTTCGTCGGCTTGGGACGGGGCTGGGCTCTGAAACACAGACGCGGCTGTGTCACTCTTCTGCGTAAAGGCTCTCAGGGGCTTCTGGAGCCTTTGCTGCAGGCCCAGCGTTTCTCAGCCTTGCACCTAAAGCCACAGGCCAGCACCTTCTTTTACTTCCCAAATGTTTCTCATATTGCCATTATGGGTTGAACTGATCTCCCCACCACCCCAAAAAAGATAACTCCTAGGACCTCGTAACCTTATCTGGACATAGGGTCTTTCCAGAGGTGACCAGGTTTAAATGAGACCACGAGGGTGGACCCCAATCTTCTATAACTGGTATCTTCACAAAAAGGGGACATTTGGACCCAGACACAGACATGCACCCAGTGAAGATGCTGGGAAGAAGGCAGAGGTCAGGGAGAAATGCTCCTAAGCCAAGGACTGCCAAGGACTATCAGAAGCTAGGACAGAGGCACGAAACAGACGGCTTTCACACGTCCCGATAAAAGCCAACCCTGCCGGCACCCTGACCTTGACTTCCAGCCTCCCGACGCTGAGAGGACGTGTTCGTGGGCCAGTCCGTGTTTGTTACGTCAGCACTAGCACTGCGGGGGATGGGTACGGTCACATTCAAGCACTAGGTTTTTGTCTGAACGGCTGCTGAACCGCAGGTCCCTCTAGAATGCCCGGCATGCCTGCTCCCCCCAGAACTTTTCACTCCTTTTTTTTTTTTCACGTTGCACATGCACCTTCTACAAGACAGACTGTTAGCTTGGTTGGATGTTTACCCGAATCCTTACTTTTGTTTCTTTGCCCCCCCCCCCACCAAGGCTAAACTCGGAACCCTTCAAAGGCAGAGCCAGTCTCTGCTCTTCTGGCTCTGTCCGAAGCAAGCCCCATGCCTGGCTCATGCATGTCCTCACGGCGGGCTCAGAGCAGCTTGTGCAAAGCAGAGCGGAGCAGAACCACAGCAAGGCAGCCAGACGGAGGAAGAAGAACCGCGGTGGCATGGACGATCCCAAGTGGACGCGGATGGAAAACGATGAGGCAGCTTCTCCCGAGACAGAGCAGGGGTCACCAGGCACACCATCCCTGTCCAAGCTGGACAGGACACACCGAACAAGGGTTTTCAGACACTGGATGATGAGCATTGCAGAGCAGCGACCCCCGTGCGCAGAGGAACAAACAGAGTGGGCCCAAGACTGCCCCCACCTCGCGGCCTCACCTGCCCACTGATGAGTACATGATCCTGAGGCCAGGAACGAACCACCCGGAAGGATCAGACAGAAAAACTCTCGGCGCTCACGGACGGTGTGGAATAGCACGTGTTCACTACGCAGGGGGCTCTGCGTGGACTCGGACGCTGCTCCCTCGGGAGTGAGGCCATGTTGGCCCTGATCCAGGCACGGTGTGGGGCCTGCCTAACGCTCAAATGTTTCCAAGTAATTTAATTGTGTCCCAGAATAAAGTTCAAAAATATTTAAAGGAACCCAAAAAAATCCAGCACCCAGACTTCCAAAGTAAGTTTTTTATTTCACTTTGTACCATTTAAATATCTCACTCACCCACTTGTTAATGCCAGTTTCTCTCAGATACGAGAGGAGGGCACCACTGGGATTTCCTGAAGTTGTAAGGACAGGCTTGCTTTGACGGGTCTACAGTCTCTCACCAGGCTTCCTGACTGAGGTCCTGACGTCTCCCTTGCCAGGGGCATACACCCTTACAGAAGATGTCCTATCATAAAGGGAGCTCACGACCTAGCAAACTTGGATGAATGGATGAAAAGAACAAAAAAAGTATCTGAAAGACAGAGGAACTGGAATTATAACTGTCCCAGAGAATATGGGACATGCACCCATAAGAAACTTTAGCTTGGGATCTCGGCCTCATGAGCACCCAACCCTAAGCAGCCAAAACCAGCAGAGTTTGACGACCTCCTCTTCGTCTTGCCTTGTTCCTACCTCAGCGGTCCAGAATGGCCCAGACTTACAATGAGCACAGTGTGGGGGAGAGCAAAATAATCACTGCCGTGTGCGCTTATTTTCGAGCTATTTGCAAACTGCATCAACCATAACACGGTACCCACGAGATTGTTAGTATGAAGAAAAAACCCTAAAGAAATATGAAAGACTCACTGTATTGAAACAAAAGTGATCTGTTGGGACGCCTGGGTGGCTCAGTGGGTTAAAGCCGCTGCCTTCGGCTCAGGTCATGATCTCGGTCCTGGGATCGAGTCCCGCATCGGGCTCCCTGCTCAGCGGGGATTCTGCTTCTCCCTCTGCCTCCGTGATCTCTCTTGCTCTCACTCTCTCTCGGATAAATAAATAAAAATCTCCATAAAAACAAAGGAAAGGGATCATTTTCGACTTGCGACGCCTGCCTGCTGCTCTGCCACTTGGACTTGAAGCGTCACGGGCCGCGATGGCTGCCAGCCGCTTGAACGCACCACCGCGGAGGGCTGGCCTTTGACAGCAGTCTAAGTAGCGAGCCGCGAACCAAGGGAGAGTCAGGGGAGACTCGCGCTGAAGTAGTGGTGGTCCCACTGCGCAGTTCACGGACACACACCCTCATCAGCGATGGTCGACTGGATTTTTCAGTCTTCTCGTTCCCTCCGTGACCCTAGCATGAATCATGGTAGGTGGTCTGCGTTCAAACCGAGAAACTCTTGAGCTAATGAATGAGATGCCTCGTTAAATCTCAAAGATACTGTATATACCTTGGCAGGCGGTTCGGTCGGACGTGCGTTGGTCCCAGGAAGGGGTGTGGGAATGGTTATAGTGAGAGCCGTGGGAAGTGCGCAGGTAGAGCCCCCCAGTCTGCCGGCGCTGTGTGAGCTCGGAGAACACCCAGGGCCCCTCCAGAGTTCTGCAAAGGCCAGATCTCCTACCTGTTCATTTCATCCCCTCGGCCAGTCGCCTGTTGGATTCCTAACGTGGAGAGAAGCAAACCCAGCCAGATGCTCCCCCTCCTCTTCATGCAGGATCACACGGGTGCACCCTCCAGAGGCTACCCCTTCCCTGCCCTCACATCCCCCACCCCAGAGCTTCCACCTGCCCCCTCGCCCACCACCTCCTTGGTGCCTTCTCCTTGCTGAAGGGGAAGGAACCGCACCTGAACATCGCAAGGCTCACAGGGATGCTGGGGAAGGGGGTCTGCAGTCTTTGTCTTTGCTCTCTGTGTGGTCCACACACCAGGAGCTTGGCAAGGGTGCAGATTCCCAGGCTCACCTGAGCTACTGAGACAAGATCTGCATTTCCACAAGACACACAGGTCATTTGTGGGCGTGCCGATATTTCAGAAGCACTGAGCTAGGTGACTCTTTCCCCCCACACCCCACCCCCAGCCAAGTTACCTGTGGGACTAAGAAATGTTAATGACTGCAAAAGACTGGCTTGTGTAAGGGCAATTCTGGGAAAAAAGGCAAAGTAAACAAAAATACAACTGAGAGAAGAGGAGGAAAGGAGAGAGAAAGCAGGAATGGGCAGAGAATGGACATGAATAGGATTTGTGTTAATTTATGGATATGGATATGGCTGTGAATGAGCAAGGGCTGTGAACAATGGCCGAGACCTCAGGTCTAATCAAAAGATGCAATTAGCACTAACTTGTTTTCTGGTCATTCAATTTCATAAGAAGCTTAACAATGGAGAGACTTTCTATTGATATGTGTTTCCTTGCTGCCTCTTTGCAAGAATTCAGGGAACTACCAAAACAATGGGCCATTACCCTGGGATTTTTCTTGCTATTTTCAGAGGCTAGTTTTCCCCTTACATAGCTTCAGGTTTGTGACCTTTCCTTTCCTTTGTATTTGAACAGAGAGGAGGGGTGGGATTTCTCAAAATATTGTACCGTGTTTAGAAATACTGCCTCCCATCATCTCCCTCCAGGTAGTGTTTAGAAATACTGCCTCCTATCATCTCCCTCCAGGTATTCTGAGACAAAAGGACCGATCAGAAATTCATGGCGCCTCAGCGGTTCGTGCTCGGAGCTGCTATTTCCCTGGGCCCACTAGCTCCAAAGAACCGTTCTGTATTTCTGAGGATGTGAATGGACACTTTTGGAAAAACCATTAATTTAGAACAATTTTTTTGTGGCTACAGGGAAACGGACGCAAATGTCGGTAACTGGAAGAACTGTCTGAGATGCTGCTTCTCACCACTGTAACGTTTTACTGTCAACAGCCAGTGAAGCTCCTTAGCGAAAACACTGAAAGCCCCAGAGGCCAAGGGCTGTGTTTCATGCACTGCCGTACCCTCCACGCTGCCTAGCAAAGTGACAGGCACGTAGTAAACTCTTGATAATGTTTACATAATCAATCTACACTATTTAGCACCAAAAATTACTTTGTGCCTCACCCAAGGGCAAGAAGGCCAAGTCTGAGACCACCCCACTCGCTGCATCACGAGCGGCATATGGCAGGAGGGACCGAGCCTGCTGGTCCCTTGTGCTTGGGAGCGTGTGTGCTGGGCTGAATGGTGTCTCTCCCAAATTGATGGCACCCAGAACCTCAGAATGGGGCCTTATTTGGAGACGGGGTCTCTGCAGATACCATCGAGTTAAGCTGAACTCTCAGTGGAGTAGGGTGGGCTCTAGACCCCGAGACGGGTGACCTTCCAAGAGGGGGATCTGGACACAGACACAGGGAGAAGGCCGAGCAAACACACACACACGCACAAAGTCCACGTGGAGAGGGAGGCAGAGATGGCAGTGACGCGGCCACACGCCGAGGGACGCCAAGAACTGGAGGCAGCGCCGGAAGCTGGAGGAGGCCGGAAAGCACCCCCAGAGCCCTTGCGGACAGCACGGCCCTGCCGACACTTTGTTTTGGGGTTCGGGCCTCCAGAGCTCTCTTACACCATCCGGCGTGTGTAATGCGTTCCAAGAGCCGTAAAGAGCGTGTGCCCTTGCAGCCTCTGTTCCAGGAGCCTCGGCGCGACTCGGTTTCTATTCAAAAGGCCTGCGGCTCGCGCCCTTCATCGTGGAACCGCCCAGACTCCCACACTGGCAGCCGTCGCTGGCCCCGCAGCACGCCGTGGCCTCACAGCTCCCCGGAGAGCGGTTAGTGAGACAGGCCCGCGGAGTGCTCAGCCAGCCGCTCAAAGGGCTTCCGGAGGGGCCGTTTGCTTCCCTTGTGAAGACGGGTATGACTTCTGGATCCCGCCCCACCTGACGGTTTGCAGGGGAAGGAAATAAACCATCAGCTCCTCTCAGCTGTGCAGGGCAACTGGGCTCAGGAGGTTAAGATACTAAGGTGCCGTAACCCAACGAGAGTGAGGCCAGGCACCCAGGCCACGAGCAGGCCTCCAAGGAAGCCTATGGCAGACACGTGGCCCACGTGACCGTCAGCTGCCAGGCCCTGGTGCCCTTCGGAGGAAGGTGCCTCATTCCCAATGGAAATGGGATGATTTATTCTCAAACGGGACACAGTCTCAGGTTTGGGGAGGATGACCAGCAGAGCCTGGTAGGTATTTCACAACTTCCAAAGTATTTACTTTTCACTTCTGTGCAGCAGGACTCACAAAGGCACCACAGAAAGAGAAGTCTGACAAGCTGTCTACACTCGTGAGGCCTCAGGGAAAAGCCCGCTCTGGGCCGAGAGTGCACAGCAGTGGCACAAAGGTGATTCTCAAATCCAAGTATAATAAATGTCGTATTTCAGAGCGAACCCTGCGATCTGACCTCACACCTACATTTGCCTCCTGGAAGTTTTGAACAAGGTCTGCCTTGGAACAGGGCTGGATCTGCAGGGATGAGGCAGACGTCAACACAACCCTGATCGCGCGTGCACAGATTCAGGCCAGCGAATTACTGTTCGGTGCCGTTTCAGCCAGACAGCTTCCGGGGAGCGCAGCGACGGCATGGCGACGTGACTCTTCAGTTCACGACCACTCCGCAGCCACGCTGCAGACTCCGACCCTGCCAGGGGTCACGGTGTTCCCATCTGTGGTGAGAAAACTGAGGCTCGAGAGAATTGGGAGGTACAGGAGCATGGAGTCACGTTCCCTTCTCTGTCCTCCCTCACACTGACCCCACCAGCCTCTCCCCTGCAAAGATGGTGCCACTCTAGGTGCTGCGGACAGTGCCCAACGCCGTCCATCCTGAAGGACACCGTCCTCACCCTCTCCATGCCCCAGAGCAATGGAAGCGCTTGGTGTTGACTGCGTTCTTGTCAATGGCGCTACCAGGATATACTTCCCACACACCACACTTGATTTCTAGCTCCAGACAGAAGGGGAATAAAACCTTTTTGTTCTCTGCGGTTGTTTGCTGCTGCCTCGAGATGATTTTGCAGAACTGACTGATAGGAATGGAACGTTTTGTTGCGCCAATCCCAACGTGAGCATCACTGGTCAGACGCGGCACATCCCGGCGAAGGAGCTGTGAACAAGGCACTCCATCCCTTCCCAATGTTCTCTACTCCCCTCAAAACAGAACTACTTCAAAGCTGTCAATCTGGACTCGCTCCTGGTAATTTCTGTCTCTGATATCTGCTTCTCTCGTGTGCGCCTTTGCCTTGCTTTTTCACATATTGCCACCATTTTCCCTTCATTTAAATAAATTCCAGAGCTTCCTTCTCCTCCACCCTCACCACGAAATCTGTGTTCACCTTTTCAATGTGCATCATCCCCTTCCCCTTCCCCTCCTCCTCCTCCTTCTCCTTCTTTTTTAACTGCTTGACCGTCTCTTCTTGGAGGGCATTTCTAATCATCTTCTCCCTAGACCTCCTGGAAAACCACCAGAAGACTAGAGGCCGTCTGACACCTTTCCATGAACTATGAATGAGTATTCTGTGGTTTAGCCTCTGCTTTGAATTTTAAGATAGTGTACCTGAGAAAATGGGCGCAAAAACCTCAATGTGGATACTCAGATTTCCCTCTTTTCAATACTGAATGTTTTCATTTCTCTTTAGTGACCTTTGCTGTAAGTGGGGACAATTTAGTCATTTGGCTCTTGGGGCTTCTGTCCAGATTAATGGAAAATGTTTTATTCACATAAATAATGCTCAGAGACTGAGATTACGTTTGCCAATAATTTGACACAGGTTCACGGTGGGAACTATGATTTAGATAATATTTCACAAGACAACAGCATACAGGATAAATGTCTCTTAATAATCATAAGCCAATAAAGAAACAGCATTCTGCAAACCAAAGACAGATTAATTACACTGTTGTTCCAGGCAAAGAAAAAATGGGAGATATAAAGTCCACACTTAGTTAAGGTGTATCTTTCTATGAGCTGGATCTCGGAAGGGTCAGCTTTGCCAACTAAGCTGACGTTCAGCAGCCAGTGCGAAGCGGAAGTCCCCCACTGCTCGAGAACGATGCTGGGGGAGAATGCGCAGCCGCTGGTGGGCCACTGCAACGGGCCACCTTGCCATGGCAGGAGCTAATGCCCAAGATCCTGGGAGAGCCAGTTAGATCGGCAAAGGGTAGCCTTGCCCAGAGCAAACACACTCAGCAAGCCCTCCCAAATTTAAGTATTTAAAGTTGTAACGTCTGTTATATTACAGCTGTTCTTCCCTGTGTTCTTATAAGTCCCATTGATGGCTGAGTTCCCGCACGCTGACCAATGACAGCAGATGATAACATCCTGACACGGCTTCTTCACTGTCAACAAACCCACCCTTAGATCAAAACAACATCGCTTAAGTCATAAACACTCAGATTTCAAATCATAACAAGCTAACAGACAACAGATTCCCCACAAGCCCGGGAACTGCAGCGCACACTCACGGGTTCACCCGCCCTTCTGGAAAATGTGCCATGCCCTGCCGTGATGCGGTTTAGTCAAGCACCTCTGGTCACCTGCTCATGTTCTGTCCTCACTTCCCTTTCAACCCACCTCACCTTTGCCCTCCCAACCAGCCGTCCTATTCTCTATGGACCCTCTCCCAAGGTAAGCCACATTCCCTTACAGCATCCTTCTCTTAACTAAGCCTGTTTCTACTTTGTAACTTAAGTCCTGGGTGATCCTTGGAAACTCTTTCTCCTCAGCACCTTCAAGGGATTTTTGGCAACAATTCTGGTAACGCAGCCCATAGTCTGATTGCTGAGCCCTTTTTAAAGCTATATCATATGATTCCACTAAACCTAATTGGTCTGAATATACCAGTTAAAAGACAGAGATCAGTAGAGTAGATTAAATAAATGACCCAAGTATATACAAAGACATTATACAGATATTTAAAAAAATGTCAAAAATTCACATATGAGGGGCCCCTGGGTGGCTCAGTGGGTTAAAGCCTCTGTCTTCAGCTCGGGTCATGATCCCAGGGTCCTGGGATTGAGCCCCACATCGGGCTCTTTGCTCAGCAGGGAGCCTACTTCCTTCCTTCTCTCTCTCTGCCTGTCTCTCTGCCTACTTGTGATCTCTGTCTGTCAAATAAAAAAAAAAATTCACATACGATTCCATTTACTCTTGAAATGATGAATGTACAGAGGCAGAAAACAAATCACTGGTTGCCAGGGGTAAGGAATGGTGGGGAGTGGGGACACACGTGAGACAATTCTAAAGGAACAGCAAGAGAGAGGCCTCTGTGTAATGACCACTTCTGTATCTTGATTGCCATAGTGGTTAAAAGAACATACACATGGGATAAAATGGGTTAGATATCTACATTCACATCTTACAAATATCAGCTTTCTCGTTTTGCTACTGTATCATAGTTACATATGGTAGAACTACTGGGGGAACCTGGGTAAAGGTACACAGGTACAACTTCCTGTTCATTGGAGATAATTTAAAAATTAAAAAAAAAAAATCTTGGGGCACCTGGGTGGCTCAGTCGGTTAAGCATCTGCCTTTGGCTCAGTCATGATCACAGGGTCCTGGGATTGAGCCCCAAACTGGCTCCCTAATCGGCAAGGAGCCTGCCTCTCCCTCTCCCTCTGCCTCTCCTCCTGCTTGTGCTCTCTTTCTGTCAAATAAATAAATATATATATATATAAATTCAATCTTAAAAAAAATAAGAATCTTCAAAACACTATAGAATTTCACACATGGCATGAGCTCAACCACACAAAAAATTGCATTTGGACAGAATAAAATATAACAAAAAGCACAATTTATTCTTACTTTTTACCAAAAAAAGTTAATGATATAGCCTTCCACTGTGGCATCAACATCATGGTATTACAACTTTCATGATAATGTTATTCAGTATAACTGGAATCTGTCTCCTTCTCTGGTTTATACAATAATAACCTAGCAAGAAAATCTCAGTTATTAGTAGCAAAGCTACAGAAGATGTTTACATTCTAGTTTGGTGAACTATTTCTCTTTTTTGTAAACCAAACATTTATCCTTATTTTAAAGCATGTCTTGATGCACAGTTGGACTAACACGGAAATGCATTTCTTGTCCAGTACAGTTCATTTTCTATAGGAGCGGTAGTGTAGAATCAGATAAAAAGTAGGTCAGTTTTACCCAGAAGGTTGTAACTGTGTAGGGTCAAGACAGATTTCTGTCAGATTTGTTTCTTACAGGGAGAAGTATAACCAGTACATCTTGAGGGATATGAAATTTCAGATTTGTCCAAAGAAGTGATTTTTTTTCATTGTGTCACAAACAGTTCTTTTCTGGATCATATGATCAATAAGAATATAACCTATTATAACCGACAGCGTTGGTTCAGCCCAATTCTCTGGCCAGTATTCTAAAGGCGTTCACACTAAGTATTGTTCTAATGCACTATTCGTTTATCCATATTATGGGGTTTTTTTGTTTTTAAGATCTTATTTATTTGACAGAGAGACAGCGAGAAAGGGAACACACGCAGGGTGAGAGGGAGAAGCAGGCTTCCTGCTGAGCAGGGAGCTGGACATGGGGCTTGATACCAGGACCCTGGGATCATGACCTTGAGCTGAAGGCAGATGCCCAATGACTGAGCCTCCCAGGCACCCGTTTTTTGTTTTTTTGGTTTTTTTTTTTTTTCTTATTTGCAGTTCAACGTGCTTAAAGTCATAACCTTGTATATCAAGGTCAGCTTTCCTGAAAATACTACCTTTAAGTTTAGCATTTTATTTTTTACAATAGTTATTTGAGAGAGAGAGAAAAAAAAAACATACAAGTGCACAAGTAGGGGGAGGGGGCGGGTAGATGGA
Source organism: Meles meles (assembly GCF_922984935.1). Classification (NCBI taxonomy): domain Eukaryota; kingdom Metazoa; phylum Chordata; class Mammalia; order Carnivora; family Mustelidae; genus Meles; species Meles meles. Next base: position 93,916,452 of record NC_060077.1, on the reverse strand, counting down.
GAAGCAGACTCCTTGCTGAGGAGGGAGCCTGATGCCAGACTAAATCCCAGGACTAGGACCTGAGCTGAGGGCAGATGCTTAACTAGTTAAGCCACCCAGGCACCCAGCACTTCATTTTCAAAAGCTGGTGTTTGTAATGCACTGTGAAGTCAGCCGCCTTGAAGAGACCCAAGCAGCAACTTGGCCCCAGTTCATATTCTAAATAACTAAGTATTGACCAACATCAGACTGCAGAGTTCCCACTGAATCTTACCTCATTTTTTTCTATCCAAATTCTCATTTCTCTGATCAGTGACATCTTCCAAACAGATATTTTAGTGAAAGGTTAAGTCATAAATTCAATCAGTTCTGTTTCAGTTATCGATGCCTTCCAAATTTTCTTTGACACAAATTGCCAAAATTGCAGTGTTTAGAACATGCTGGGATCTTTTATTGCCTGGCTCTTATCACAAATGTCTGCCCAAAAACGTGCTTATGAAGGGCATTCCCAAGGAACAAATTAATGTTGCTCTAGTCCTCCCTAGATTTGGTACATCTGTTTCGCATTCCATTATAATTTAAAAATTTCAGGGTAGGCAATGTTCTGGTGCAGTGAAATTGCCAGGGGACTCCACAAAGCCCTGAATGCTGCCAGATAGTTTGAAATAACATGTCAGTGAGTTTGGAAAGACCTACTTTTAGAATACAAATGGGGTGAAAGAGACTTCATTTACTCTGAGTCAGGTCCAACAAATGAGGCAAAAGATGCCTACGAAGGCAACAGAGCATTAAGGCACCTACAGCCAATTCACCCCAAGAACTGTAGGTATTTCTATGGAAAGCCCAATGTTTACTACGTGCCTGTTTGCCTTGTAGTATGCTGAGAACTCGGCCCACATTACCAGAAGCCTAAAAGGTGATATTGTGAACTCCTTTTTACTAATGAGGAAACAGGCTCAGAGATAAATAACTTATCTGAGGTCAGAGATCTGCTGCATAGCAAAACAGCGATTAGGCTTTGGGGTTTTTTTGTTTTGTTTTTGTTTTTAAGATTGTATTTATTCCCTTGTCAGAGGGAGACAGACTGAGCACAAGGAAGGGGAGCAGCAGGCAGAGGGATAAGCAGACCCCCACTGAACAGGGAACCCAATGCTGTGAGGCTGCTTCCAGGCCCCTGGGATCATGACCTGAGCAGAAGGCAAGTGCTTAACTGACTGAGCCACCCAGGCGCCCCTAGGTTTTAGGTCTTATGGACATTTCTGCTTCTCCTATCCCAGGGGTCAGCAAAGTAGGTCTGAGGACCAAATCCCGCTGACCATCTCTTTGTGCAAATAAGTTTTATACTGAAACACAGCGAGGCTCACTCATTTACGCAAAGCTTCTGTACCACAGAGGAGCCGACTAGTTGAAACACGCTGGACGCAAAGCAAAAATGTCTACTACCTGGTTCTTTTCAGAAAAAACATTTGCAGGTCCCCGCCCTGTAAGACCTTTTCTTTTGAGGTTCTCCTCCATGTAGCTTGTCCCCATCCAGCAGGAATCCTCGACAGGTCTGCAGTCCATCCTAAGACATGGGATCCTGCACATTCCCAGAGCCAATAGGGCCATTTCTTCAGTGTGAAATCGCCATCAGGGGCAAGGGTCCAGCACAGAGCCAATCTACAATCTCCACTTCCCATTTCCCTCAAAGCTGCTGCCCAGAGACCCCAACCTCAGATGACCTGTTGTCAAGGCTACTTGCATTGTGGACGCATCCCGAACAGGGCAGGCCCACAGCAGTACTGTCCCACTGGGCCTCCCTTTCTGCCAGTCTCCGTTGCCAGAAAGCCCGGCCATCTGCCTCGAATGCGCAGGGCCCTTCCTGTGTCTGGAGGGACAGTGGACCTGAACAGCCAAGGACCACGCATGAGCTTTATTCATGGGTCCCCCACTCCCTGGCTTCATTTATGTGGCCAGTTGCTGCCGGTGTAGAGGACCATTTACATGTGAGTTTGGAGAGGGGCGGTCTGGAGATTTATGGCCGTTAGGAGTTAGAGGAGGAAGCCGAAAGTGCCTGACAAAGCAGCTCTAAAAATTAAGACTTCCGCTTCCTGAATCCACAGGCTGAAAGTCCTTAAATCCTGCTGCTGGCCTGGCCTCCCGCCTTCTGCGGTGAGATTATTCATGCACAGTGGGGGAAGGGGGGATTCACTGCGGTGCTGTCTGCGAACTTCCATCACTGTTGGCCTGACCTGAAGCCGACTGTTCAGTCCCACCGCACGTTCATCACGAAGCCAGGTGAGGAGGAGCCGGGCTGCAGGGAAGAAGCCAGGTGTCCGACAGCAGCCCAAAGGCTCACCCCGCTGCAGAGATCCTTGGCAAGACTCTGTTCCTTGCACTCAGGGAGATCCAGGGTCACGTTCTGTCCCTGCCAGAATCTTACTAACACGTATAAACTGTGTCTTGGCTTTCACTCCGCAGCATTTAAGGAAGCAACTTTTGTAGACGGTAGCGCATTGAGCCAAACCTACGATGGCCCTCGCCCCTCACGTGTGTTTTAAAGCCCCATAAGCGAAGGCTCGCACTTGGCCCTTCCAGAGTCTTCCTTCCCGAAAGCAGACCCGGAACACCAGCCCTTGCAGCTCCAACCCGGGTGTGCGGCCACCAGGTGGCAGCGGCGTCTAGACCACGGGCTCCCGGCCGCCTGATAACCCTGGCTGGGCGTCAGCATGGCCGGCCCCAGTTCATCCGGGCGGAGGGACCCCCCAGCAAGCACACCGCTGGCGACGCTGGGTCTCCCGAGTGTCAGCTGTCCCTTCAAGGCCGGGGCTCAGCAGCAGCTCGGGATGCGGGGCCCGCGTCGGGGCGGGAAGGCCCCGGCTCGGCCCCGGGTGGCGGGGCTGCTGTGGCCGGGCCTGTCCGGTCCCCGCAGGACGCCAGCCCCACGGCGGGCTCTGGGTCGGGGCGCGGCCCGTGTGCTGACGTCCCCGAGGGCCCGCCCGCCGCTGCTGGGCCGCGCGGGGACACGTGCCCCTCCCCGCCGGCTCCGCGGGGGGACCGGCCGTCAGCCCAGCGCGCGGCCTTCCCAGGACAGAGGCCCTCGTGGCCAGCGCCCTGCGGGAGAGCGAAGGGGGACGGAGGGCCCCGGGCCAGTCCTCGAGGGCAGCCCCTCCCCGGAGCTCCCGCACGCACGAAGCCCAGCCCGGGGTCCGAGTCCCATACAGAGCCGCTGCCTGCGCCCCAGCGCCGCTCGGGCCTGTCACGGACGGCAGACGCAGGCTTCCCCGCCCGGGCTGCACCGGGGAGGACTCCGCGCCCGGCTGCATCCGTTCCCCAAACCCTGGCGTCGCCGAGCCCTTTCCCGGCGGGGTTGCCGGAACCCTCACCCCCAGCAGCCCGCACTTCCCGCCTGTGGGGCGCCCCCGCGCAGCCGCAGACTGGAGCTGCACGAGGTCACATGACATGACCCGCCCAGTCACGTGGCCCCAGCCGGCCAGTCCCGAGCCCTGTCCGCCGAGGATGCTGGGTAAACATGGCGTCTGCGTCGCGCGCCTCCGGAAAGACCCGACATGCGTTCGCCCTTGTCGCAGAGAACTTTCCCGGCTCTCTCCGGGACAGCGCGGACCGGCGCGCGGGCGGACGGTTCAGGTGAGCCGACGAGCACGTCCGTGCCGCAGGGAGAGCCGGGGGAACTGTCGGAGACGAGAACCGAGCGACGCCAGGGCGTGAGGGGAGCGGGCAGGCCCCGGCCTGCTGCCTCGACGGTAGCGCGCGCTCCCGGGGGATTCCGACCCCGCCCGCGCCCGCCCCGCGCCGCCCGCAGACGCTTGTGGGCCCGGCCTTGGAGGGTCCCCCTGCGCTTTTCCGCGCGCAGACCAGGCCGCAGGAGGGAGCCCGGCGGAGGCTTCTGCGCGGGCAGCTGGTCTCGGAGTCCTTGCCCGCGGGGACGGGAGTGGCCCCTGGACGGCAGGCGCGACGGTGCGACTCGGGTCGGGAAGCCCGGGGGCACGTCACCCAGAGCGGCCCGTCCTCCCCGCGCAACCGCGCGCTCTGCTGCCCTCGCCGTTTTCGGAGCGAGCGACAGGGACGGGGTGAGGCGCGGGGAGACCCGAACGCCGGCGCTGGGGGCTTGCAGCCGGACCCCCGCGCGCTGCGAACCGTTCCCGCAGCGGCAGCACTCGGGCAGGGACGGAAATTTAAATCCCAGCCCCCTGAGCCGCCTTTGCGCGGAGTCCCCTTTCCCAGGGTCCTGGTCCTCGGGCCGGCCGAAGGCGCGTCTCCCACTCTCCTGCCGGCTGGAGGTGCTGCCCCCGCCCCGGGGCTCCTCTCATCGCCCTGGGAAGGCCTCGTCCTGTGTTCCCAGAATCCCAGCATGTGTACAAGCAGCAGAGGTAGGATTCGTGTGCGCGCTCTCCGGGAGTTTCTCTGCCCGGAAGTTGTCACAGCCCCGCGCCCCCCAGAACTTGGATCTGAGCCTGCTGGTGTTTCAGTGGGGCGCACAGAGTCGCGAGTACACCGCAGGGTGATGAACAGGGACAGGAAGAGACCATCGCGCCTCTTCGGTCACTCTTAATCGGAGAAGAAAATCAGGCTCTGCTAACGGGGTGCGGACCGTTCCTCCTCCCACCTTCCCTCCCTCTCTCCCTGTGCGTGCAACCTCGAAAAGCGACCGAGGGCCGCAGTGAGGCAGGGGTAGGAGGTTCTCACTGGCTCTTTTCTTTCAGCGTTTGCTGTGTGTCTGTAATTCGCAGGTGAGAAGTATGTGCGTTCTTACTACTTGCATGCAAAACACGAGTGGGAGTGAGCAAAACACGTATTTTTTAAGTCAAGATACAATAGTGTATAAATATCTTTATTTTTATGGCATCCTTTAAAATGTGCATTTTATAGTAAACAAACCGTACCAGCGCAGTAATTGGAAATATGTATGTGAATTCAATAAATTATTTGGGTAGATGCCTATTTTTTTTATCTGATAAAGGTACACCATGGGAAGTTTAGAAATCGTAACTTTGAAGTAGTCTATTTTTTTAAAACATTTTATTTATTTATTTGACAGGGATCACAAGTAGGCAGAGAGGCAGGCAGAGAGAGAGAGAGAGAGATCACAAGTAGGCAGAGAGGCAGAGAGAGAGGAGGAAGCAGGCTCCCTGCTGAGCAGAGAGCCCGATGCGGGGCTCAATCCCAGGATCCTGGGATAGTGACCTGAGCTGAAGGCAGAGGCTTTAACCCACTTCGAAGTAGTCTATTAACAGTGCTATCTCCATGCAGAAGAACGGGGTAGAAAAACAGGCTTTCTAACTTGTCCGTAAACTGGCCTAAATAATACAGTTCCTTAACTCTGAACTTCACCAGCTACTCTTTCAGAATGCAAAGTCGCCTGGGAAAGGGATCACAGGCTGAGTCAGCAGTGGACCATTCACACCTTCATATGAATTATTCCAGTCACTTCCTTGTCTGCCAGCAGCCAGGCCCCACTGGAAATGAAAGGAGGGAAGAATGAAAGAAAAGGAACCAGAGTCATTGATTTGGGATGATGGGGATTGGATCTGAAAGTGCCGGTTTCAGAGGACGTCATACTGGAGGAGCTGGCTGGAAAAGGAGGTGTGCGTGGCAGTAAAGGAGGAGAGAATGGAAGAAACGGAGAAGATGGGAGCAAGAACCCTAAAGACTGGGTCTCCCATCAGCTTCCCTTATTGTCCACGCTGTACTCCCCCATCCACCCTGTGCCCTAGACCATCTGAGGCATCCCGTCACATAATATTCTATTTCAGCTATCTCCATAAACACAGGAAATACTCTGGAAATGCCAACACTTGAGTTCTGCCTTCTTGATGGATGTGTGCTTCTGGAAGTAGCACGGAGGTCCCGTATCAGACTGAACATCCTGACTCTTAAGTTTGGGAATATGACTGCCCCACTTGTGGGATTTGGGGATCTTCTGATGAGTGAACATTCGAATCAGAGAGCTCCAGGACATTAGAGCTGGAAAGACACTTAGAGAATGTGTAACACTTTATTTCATGGACGTGAAGAGTGGGTCAGAGAGACAGCAAGGAGTGAGGACGGGCCTGGGGAAGGACTTTAATTGGAATTAGCCCATCATCCTTGATTTTCAGCCGGGGCCTCGCCTGAGAGCCTTAGCTTCCCAAGCCTGTTTCCCCACGGAATCCTGTTTTGGAATTGCACGTATTGGATAACCTGTGTGCAAACACTTGCCCTGGTGTGCCACTCATAATCACATTGGCACTGAATAAATGCTTCCTTTACTACTCTGTGCTCAGATCACAAGCTACTCGGGCATAGTCCTGACCGTAAAAGGAAGTACAGGCTATGTAGGCCGGTATGTGTTAATTGTAGAGTCTCATAATAAAAGCAGACCCTACTGTTCCTTAGAAGCAGGACTGGATAACCTTTAGCTTCCCCTCTTTTAAAGTCACAAAACTTTAAAGGCTTTGGAATAAGACAGATTTGTCTACAGTTGGCCCTTTAAGCCAGACCTCTTTTTTTTTTTTTAATATTTTATTTATTTGACAGAGAGAAAACACAACTAGGCAGAGAGAGAGGAGGAAGCAGGCTCCCCGCGGAACAGAGAGCCTGATGCGGGGCTCGATCCCAGAACCCTGGGATCATGACCTGAGCCGAAGGCAGAGGCTTTAACCCACTGAGCCACCCAGGCGCCCCAAGCCAGGCCTCTTTTATGAGTTGCTGCACTTAAAAGGAAATGGAGCTTTTTACGTTGCTAGTAGAAAAAGTCAGTGTGCCAGGGATGTGGTGGACACAGTGGCCCTTCCTGCAGGGGACTCTCACCTGTGCACCTGGCTGTTGCTCACTGGACCCCTGCCTCCGGGTGAGGCTGCTGGAGTTTTCCTCCATAGCAGAATCAGCTTCTATGGAAAGAGACACAGCTTTAAGATAGGGCCCGAGTCTCAGTCTGTTGTTGCGACAGTGTTCTACTTATTTCCGGGTGATTTTGTTTGTTTCTGACCTGACTTTAACTTCAGCAGCACGCACTGATGTTCCATGTTACCTTTTGTTGTGAATTCTGCTGGGCGTTATTTTTGAAAATGTGACACCCTTTTTCTTCCTTCTTGTGTGAGACCACCAAGATGGGTCTGGTTTGTTTTCACTGAAATGTGTCGTGTTGTCAAGGAGCCCTGGTTGCTTTCACTGGAGACGGGCGTTGGAAACCAAGCTCTGTGCTGCTCAGAGAATTCAAACTGCTTAGATACTTACTGACTTCTTTGCCCTTCTCCTGTGTTTGTTATGTTATTTGCCTGGTTTTTTAATTGGGATGTTTATCGTTCTTAATTTGTAAGGAATCCTTAAAACTTAATATTAACATTGATATAATTTTAGTACATAGTTATCCTTTTTGGCATTTACACTTACATGTGTTTTTCTGGCATATAGAGTTTAAAATTTTTAGGAGTCAAATATCTTTACTTTGACCGTATGTTTTAGTTTTACCGTTACCAGCAACTAGAGATACTATTTAACAACTTACTTCCTTGTCTTCTGCATTGTCTTTTGTTTTTCATTTCTTCTTTTCAAGTTCATCTCTGATGATTTTTGAATTCGTTTTGTGAGTTAGTGCTGCAAATGTATTTTACTTTAGTTGCCTGGTGTTTATTGTGCCACTGATTTAAAATGTTATTTTTATCTTCATTTCTTATAAAAATTCAAAGCTGTCTCTTCTGTCCCAATAATAGGTCTACCTATTCCTGCACAGCCCAGCCCACCACAGACTTCTTTTTTAGATCTTGGTGTATCTTTTTATATCTTCACTCACAGTAGTGCAGACATAGGTTAACTAAAGATTTGGGGTTTCTGTGAGAAACAGTAGCTTCTCTTTCTCCCCTCTCCCATCCCATCCTTATCCAACAGAAGAAATGTTTCTAATTATTTTAGTGAATTTCTCTTCTTGCCAATTTTCTTGGGGTTATTGAACATTTTTTCTTCAAATTAATGTCAGAATTATCTTAACCAAAGAATCGCTTTAAAATTTGTATTGAAATTTGTTAAATTTAAAAAGTAGTTTTAAATCTTTTTTTAATTTTTTAATTTTATTTATTTTTAAAATATTTTTTACTTATTTGACAGAGAGAAATCACAACTAGGCAGAGAGGCAGGCAGAGAGAGAGGAGGAAGCAGGCTCCCCACGGAGCAGAGAGCCCAATGCGGGGCTCGATCCCAGGACCCTGGGATCATGACCTGAGCCGAAGGCAGAGGCTTTAACCCACTGAATCACCCAGGCGCCCCTTAAATCTTTTTTTTTTTTAAAGATTTTATGTATTCATTTGTCACAGACAGAGATCACAAGTAGACAGAGAGGCAGGCAGAGAGAGAGGGGGAAGCAGGCTCCCCACTGAGTAGAGAGCCAGATGTGGGCTCAGTCCCAGCACTCTGAGATCATGACCTGAGCTGAAGGCAGAGGCGTTAACCCACTGAGCCACCCAGGTGCCCCTAAAAAGTAGTTTTGAGGTCATTAATTTTTTTTTATAATGCTCTTTCTTTCCTGAAGTGTCTTCCCATTTATTAAAATCTTCCCTGTTCAGTGAATTCGTGGAGCTCCCTGATTCCATCCAGGTCCTCTTCAACAGTTCTTTAGTGAATCCCCGATTTGTGTGTGTTACTCAGATTGCCAAGGCATGCACTCGCCCACATATCTTTGCTTGTTAATAACGCGCTTTTCTCCATGTGTTTTAAATAATAATAAATACGTTTCTTCAAGTCACTTCTTTATAGCTGCTCACCTTAGCTGATACAGAGTAAAAAGTAGTAATAGCACAGCCCTGAGGCTGACGCTGTTTGCAGGGCCGCCACCTTCACAGCGACGTTACTGAGTCACTGGCACCAACTGCAGTGGGATATCACGTTAGTGTTGGCGTGCAAAATATAGAATCTTGAGTAATGTTTTAAAGATTTTATTTATTTGTCAGAGAGAGAGAGAATGAGCAAGAGCAAACAAGCAGGGGGAAGGGCAGAGGGAGAAGCAGACTCCCCACTGAGCAGGGAGCCCGAGGCAGGGCTGATCCCAGGACACTATGATCATGACCTGAGCCAAAGGCTGATGCTTAACCGACTGAGCCACGCAGGCGCCCCCAAGTAATATTTTAATTCTAATGTATCAAAATCCTATAAACATGATACCTTCAAATCATTGCAGTCCAGTAACTCAACATTAGGATGCCGTCCTTACAAAGGAAAGATTTAGGCACGTGGAATTTCCTGAAAGGATGATGATCCGTAATTGCTCTAGACCTCCTGTCTCGTGCTTCCTTTGAACCCCAATGCACAGACATATCCACCCACAGGTCACACACACACACACACACACACTCACTCTCTCTCTCTCTTCCTTTCAAATAGCCACTTTCCTTTTTCTCTGAACCCAGACCGAGTACCTCTTCTCCCGGTGGTCTTCCCTACCCCATGTGACTGTTCCCCGCCTCCCTGGGGTATTGGCGTTTTATTGCCTGCTTATTCTCTCTGGTGTGTGTCACAACGGTGATCAGATAATTATTTGTGGGGGTTTGCTTTTTATTTAATATCTTGGGAAGAATACAATCTTGTCTCTTTTTACTGTTGCACGTTCTACACCTAATATGAGCACATGCAACAGGTGTCCACTGAACGTTGGTTGAGTGAAAATAAAGTGAGAATTTAGAACCACCTGAATGCCGAAAAGCGGGAGCACAGGCAGGAAGGCTTTTCAGTCTTTCATGTTTTTGTTTTCATAGATTTTTTTAATACCAAGGGAAATTGCCCTTTGTGATAGTATTAGGTTTGTGCAAACCAAAACCAAAACATGAAAGTTGCTGGAAAGAAATATACCAAAATGTTCACGGTGGTTATTGCTAAAGTGGAGAACTATCCTTTTGTGTGTTTTTACTTAAAATGGGCGTGTATTAGTTTAATAGCCACACAAAAATAGTTTTTGCTTTGTTTTTAAGTTGATTTAAAGTATTTGAGCCCAAGTTACTGGAAAAAGTACCTCTGAGGCATAAGGAAGTTACAAGCAAAACAAGGTCTAAAAACAGAGATTTCAATAAAATAATTTTTTAAATGCTCTGCTTGGAGAGACGCCTGATCTGGAGAATGGTCAGTAAATAAGCTGTCCTACCTGCCCGAAGGACCACCATCCAACAGAGAAATGCACGAATTGTGGGAACACATTCACAAACGGATGAAACCTATGAGGAGATCCATGATGTGGTAGATACAGTGACACGGGGGATACTGTCGGTCCGACGGATGCTTCACATACACAAAAATACGGTTAGTTGCTTGGCCTCCGTGCGTACGCTGTAAAGGTGTGAAGAAATACCCAGAAGTAGTGACAACTGAATTCATAAGAATGATCTCCTTTGTGGGGGGGAGGGGTGATTGAGGAGAGGGAAAGGCAGTGACTTTTTTATCCAAGTCATGAAAATAATGGTGTTGTTACATAATTCTTAGTATCTTTTTGTGTGTCTGTAATATTTATAAGAAAATTCTGAAACTTCATAACCAATTTTGAAATGAAACACAAGCAAAAATGAAAGGAATCCTGCTGTTAATTCTTCCAGGAACAAAGACGCTTCCTTCAGTAGGAGAGGCTCATTCTCACCCGTTTCTAAATTCAGATTCTCCAAGACAGCCTCCCTTTCACTCTCCCTCCTTCCTTCCTTTCCAGGCTCTCTCTTTCTCGTCTCTCTCCCTCTTTTCTCTTTTGGCTCGCTTTTAAAGTCGTTTACTCTTTTTAACAGAGACGTCTTCACTAAGAATCTTAGAAATAACATGAAAAAAACCAACGGATAGCTGTTATTCTGTCACTGGCATTGTAGCTCAGCCTCGTGTGATTATAAAAACTTTTAGGATTGGTCTACTGCGTTAAGTTACTAGTAATTTATATTTCATTTATGTAGATGTCTAACTTGGCAGGCACTCCCAGAAGGCAAACAAGAAAAGAGCTTCTCGAGCTCTGTTGGGTTATGATTGATCTCATTTTTCAGGATCAGCGAGCTATTTGAGATAAGAGATGAACTGCACCAGCTTACAACTTTCTAATAACTTGAACTGTGTCTACCAGAGTCCTCACTGTATGAAAGGGGGAGGAGGCTGTCCCCAGAGCATGACCAAGCAGTCTGGAAGCACTCCAAAGAGAATAAAGTGCAACGCCTTCCCTCTGGTGCCGAAACATAAAGGAGAGAAGACGCAGAGCTGCTCTGCAGGTGACTGAACGGTCTCCATTCTTGAAAAGAGATGATTAGCTCAGCAGTGCAAAGGGTCAGAGTTCTTATTTTGCAAAGTGCTATTCCATTACAATCTTCTCATCTCCCACAAGCCCTGGGATTAGTGTGTGTTGTGCCAGGAGAAAGTAATAATTGCTTAAATGCAGAAAAAATACATTTGACAAACATTCATGTGACATAAACAGGAAAGGGGCTCCCTGCCCCAGGGCAGCTCTGCAGCCAGTCCCTCAAGCTCCTTACTTTTATGCTGATCCACTGACTATCTTCTCACCTAATTTTAGCTCAAAGCTTTGGCCTCCACCCACTCCCATCTTACTCAAGAAATCAGTTCTTTCTTTCCTTGTACTGTTGACCTACCTGTGAAGATATCAAATAGAAACAAAACTGATGGAAGGCAGAGCAGAAGAAGAATGATCCTGGGTCATGTTGCCAACTGGGGAGATCAAGACCCCGACAACTAAGGGTTAACGTCTGCTGAAGAAATCACCCTCACACCACAGATTCTGCCACAGGCCACATCCCTGTCACTCACACTCCACACACACACACACACACACACACACTCTCATGTACACACATACATGCATACGCACCGAAGCACACCATCACACTTGCACGCACAGCCCTACCTTCGTAAGACTCTATGTCCACATCCCTGGGCTGAGAGCTGACCCACTTTCAGCGTGTTGACAAAGGTGAAGAGACGAGCCATGGAAGTGGTCCAGACAGAAGACCTGCAGTGGGAACAAGATTCTTCCGACCCAGATTCCCAACAGTGCGCCCCATGGCCCAAGCGGGCCGAGTGCTTATTCCTTTCATCTCACCTTGACCAGGAACCTGGACCCACACGTGCCCACTGAGCAGGAGCCATGTGGCTGGTGCGGACACTTCAGCTGTCTTGAAAATTGGTATTGATCACTTCAGAAGACATCCGCAGGCAGCGATTGATTGTGATGGTTAAAATGGCCAAAAGGATTGGACTCCCCAGCTCACAGCTGCATTCCACACTCCGCACCTGAGCTGGCTCTTGGATTTAAAGGTCAAATTAAAACTGGTCATCCAGGAGTGCAGCTTATGTTTATTACCTGAACTCTTGTCATACGGCTGCAGAGGTCACAAACAGCCAATAAATATCCTGTATTTCAGGGTAAAGCAAGAATAGATTATTACTTTAAGAACTAGGATTAAATTACAAATGCCCAGAACACAGCTCCTGCAATTAAAGCACATTATCTTTATACCCACACTGGTATGGTACAAACTTGAGTTATTTCAATTTAATGTTTCTTAAAGTCTCATTCACAAGTAGCAAAAGATCATTATTGTGAACGATAACTTCTTCTTGTTTATATTCAAGAACCAACTCAGATTAAAGTGATCTTTTTAAAGGGCTTGAATGGGAGAATAAATCAGTATTGGTGTCTGTCTTATTTCAATAATAGTCACTATGGAAACGAATCACTGACCTATTTCTTTTCATACCTCCAAGTAAACAGTAAAGTTTCCACTTTTCTGTGTATCCTGTTTCCTCTGGAATTGTGCTCTCTGGTATAGAATGTCTCCAAAGCACTCTTTATTGAAACCTATCGTTCTTCCCTACATGTGTATTTTAGTTGAATTAAACAATCCCAGCCTCGTTGTGGAATTCCACTGTGAAAGGCACACAGAGTGCTCAGCTCCATCCGTCAGAAAACTGGGCACTTTTGGCAGCTTCTCACCCCCTTTTGCTCAGAACTGGAGAACCCCGTTGCTGCTGGATGCAGACATGGGGCCAGTGGACCCTCAGACACGTCACAAGGTGCCCAGTGGAGAAAGTCCGCAGAGTTCTGCTTTACTTTCTTTTTGTTCCATGCCGATCTGTAACAGACAAACAGGAATATTGCCGAAAAGCACTTTGCAACTAAGCTGCTGATTCAAGAAAGAACAAACGAAATATTAGCATGTGTGTGCTCCCTTCCTGTCCTCAACCCACATCCTAAATCCATTTTATATCTGGCTGAAGCCAGAAGTTCTAAATATAGAGGTTGTTCCCTCCCCAGCACTCACGAGTCACCCTGCAGGGCTGTCTCTGCGTCCGCAGGCTGTGTTTGCCTGAGCCCCATTCAACCAGCAAGTGTGGCCCCTCGGCCTGGTCCTCTTCAGCAAGGACACCCTCCTGCTGTAAAACCAAAAGGAAGCATACAGTGTTTGACTTTATTTATTGCCTGCTGTTTTTATGACCTGTAAAGTCCTCCTCTTCATTTGTTTACTGTGTGAGATGGAAAATTATAGAGATGTATTTTTTTTAAGTCATACACACAAAAAAGGACACAAAAGACACAAACCCCAAACCGTGCTCTGTGCAGTTGGCGTGCACCCCAGTCAAGGAATAAAGAGAAGATACACAGCAATGCTCTATGTAACTTGTTCCGGAAGCAGTAACATGGCCACAGTGCTTGCTTCTTATCTGACAAACCCATTTTTAAAAATGGAAAGAGGGGGCGCCTGGGTGGCTCAGTGAGTTAGAGCCTCTGCCTTCGGCTCAGGTCATGATCCCAGGGTCCTGGGATCGAGCCCCACATAGGGCTCTCTGCTCCGCAGGTAGCCTGCTTCCTCCTCTCTCTCTGCCTACTTATGATCTCTGTCTGTCAAATAAATAAATAAAATCTTTAAAAAAAAATGGAAAGAGATCTGACCTACTAAGGCAGTGTCCCAAATGTGCTGCAGATGTCTTGGGAGAACTATTTTAGAGGGTTGACAAATGACAAATATTACTACCTTTATGCTCTTAGAAAGCCGTGATTTTTTCCAAACACCCATGTCCTGATGATAACAAAGCAATTGGGGAAAAATAACAAAACGTGAAAAATCAACCTGAGACTCTGGTGTATCGCTTGTAAATGTGGCTCCTTTTCCCCACATCTTCCTTTGCCCCTGCCCTTTGCAGTGTCCTCCTATCAGAGACAGAGTCTGTCTCCTCAGCCTTCTGATCTGGGCTGGCCCCGTGGTTCTCTGACCATTGAATGTGGTGGAAGTGAGAATGTGTTCACTCTGAGCCTCAGCCTCAGGAGGTCACAAACACGCACACTCTTTTTGGCCACTGCCCCCAAAATAAGCCTGGAAAGCTGCAGGATGAGGGAGCACAGAAGAACCGAGGCATCCCAACTGAGCCACAGCTGACCACATAGACAGGAGGGGGCTGGCTCAGACAGAGGACCCTCCAGCAAAGCCCAGCCCGCATGAAATCCTAAGTAAATACATGTTTTAAACTACTAGGTTTTAGGGAAGTTTGTTACACAGCAGTAACTAACTGATCCATCTTTTCTTTCTCCCTTTTACCAACCCCCCACCAACCCCCATGACAGCTTATTGGTATGCAAAAAGGCCTTGTCAGAGAATCAAGAGAAGTCGGTGCTAGACCTGATTCTGCAAGTATTTAGCGGTATGACCTCAGACATGTCCCATACCTTTCTGGGCATCCGTTTCCTTGTCTGGATGTTTACAGTCAAGATGTTTCTAGCGAGAGCAGCTCTGTGAAGGAAACTGACAGAGCAGCCTGGGATTTTCCACACATCGGGATGAATCCTTTGAGAGGTGTGCATGACGAATCTGACCGCATTACGAAAGTGCCATCTGACTCAGCAACCCCGCTTCTTTGTCACTGTGCTGTGGAAGTGCACAGTGAATATACCAGCAGTTATGTTCAGGGCTGTCTAGGGCAGGATTCTCCATATGCCAAGGTCAGCAAGTAGCCTGAACAGCTATCGAGGAAAGGGGCTGGACAGATAGTGGTATATTCATCCTGTAAATTATTACGCAACTATAGAGCTCTCTGAAGAACTTTCAAGATACTTTTTTATGTGAAAGAAGTGAGGTTTGGGGTATATTATCATTTTCATAAACCAAACCAAACCCCTATATGAGTATGTGGTTTCATATACTTATGTGGTCCCTGAGACGGCTCAGAAGGATACAGATCATGCCGATTGCCTGTTCGAGAGGCAGAAGTTTGTAACAGCAAAAATGTTGAAACAGCCTTGTTTAGGTGGAAGATTTAGTTTAAATACAGCACTTCCATATGGTGAAATAACATTCAGCTGTTAAAAGTAAGGATATCTAATACATGAAACAATTATATAGAATGTATCTAAAATACTGGTATCAGTGAGCAAGAAATGGTGTTAAAGCAAATAAAAATGCATGATCCCAGCATTTAGAAAACCTTCGGGGTAAATATACGCCAAATACCCGTGGTAATTTTTTTTTTTTAAAGAGTTTATTTATTTGACAGAGAGATCACAACCCGTGGTAATTTTTAATAATTATGAGCTCGTGAGTGGCTTACCCTTACTTTCATGTATCTGCATTTTCTAATTCTGCTAAAGTAGCATGCACAAAAGGGGGAGGGGTGGGGCACAGGCAGAAATATTTACCAGCTCGAAGGTGCTGAGAAGGAACCAAAGGGGACTGGGTCCTTCATAAGCACCATCATATCTCCAAATAACAGGGAAATGAGTGTATTTTGAATTGGAAATCAGAGTGTGTGAAAGACAGCTTGAGATATTTAGCCTAGTGAGCTGGGCGACTGGCCATCTATAATGTCTTGGGTTCATACAATGTGATAAGAATGGATGAGAATATTTATAAAGTGCTTTAATATCCTGCAGAAAAAGCTGTTGTATAAGATAATACTGTCCTTCTCAACTCAGTTCTTGTGTCTTTCTTGAGATGGGTCCCGAGCAACCAGCAACCTCTTTCTGATTCCCCCTTGAAAGATTACCTGCTTATGTCCTAGTCTGTGTGCTCACAGGAAAACCTTGATTGGAGAAAGATGTCACGTTCTTCTTTACAGTAAATTATATAGATCCGAACCAGAGGCTTTCTGCTTCCTGACATTATGTTTGTACTTGGATAGTTGCTGAGCATCAAAATACCAGCCTGGAATAAACTCTTTTTCCACCAAATTTAAAAGACCTGGACAGGGGCACCTGGGTGGCTCAGTCAGTTAGGTGTCTGCCTTCGGCTCAGGACATGGTCCTTGGGTCCTGGGATTGAGCCCCGAGTCGGGCTCCCTGCTCAGTGCAGAGCCTGCTTCTCCCCCTGCTTCTGCTACTCTGCCTGCTGTTCTCAATCTCTGTCTCTATGTGTCAAATAAATAAAAATAAATAAGAGACCTGGACACAGTAGGAACTTATAACTAAGACGAACGATTTAGTGTAGATGGAAAGCAGTCTAGGGCAGGGGTGCCCTGAGCAGACTGGCAGGGGCTACTTCGGTGATGTGGCTTCTGCTCTCTACTCTCATGGCTGTGGCCAACCATGAGGCAACTGTCCCCCAAGCCGGAAATTCACACAGAGCAAGCCTCACGATGGGAAACTCACTGCTGTTCTGCCCAAGTCAGCTGCTGGGCAAGTCTCGTGAAGAGGGGCATCCCGAGAGGGGTTGGCCCCTGGTGAACTTACCTTTCTCTGTGGATGGCGTCTCACCTGCAGCCCTAGGAGGGAACCGAAAGGGCTTGTGAGTGAATGACATGCCCCACCGTCCAACTCAGGGCACTGTTTTCCCTTTGGTTTTTGCTCTGGGACAAGAAAAAGCCATTATTTCCTCTACACAGACCCATCGCAGGCTTAGCGCACTTGAAACCGTTCCAGCCACAAAATGTGACAGCCCAGGGCATCAGCCACTGGAGCTGACATGTGGCACCTTGTTTCCCTCCTCACTACCCCAGAGGATGGAACAGTAACAGGCTGTGTGGGCTTCTCCACGGGCCCCCGGGTCACACACATGCGTCAAAGATCGTCAGTGCATGATTTCCTTGGAAGACAACGGGGACACATGAAGTTGCTGCCTTTTCCGTCGCCCTGCAACTTGTTTCACCGTCCCTCTTGCTCACTCAGCCACCGACCCTGGCTCTCTGGCTTGGGTGTTGTAAACGGCTATTCTGGTCAGTGCGAACACCAGGCAACCACGACTCTTTGGCCCGTAGGAATGAATCCCTGCCACAAGGCTAATGACTCACGACCTGCTCTCTGTAAAAGCAGTCGTCGTTTGGGGGTAGTCTGTGGACAGAATCAAGAAACGTCCCCCCAGAGATGACAGTCCAAAAACGATGAAAACCATCCCAAAGTTGGGGAGTGTGACCTTTATTTAACTGCCAGTACTCATCATTCCGCAGCTGTAAATGTTGCCTTTCTCTGGGTGTAAAATATCTGGGTCAGTGGAAAAATCAGTGCCGGGCGTCCTCGGGAGTGAAGCAGCAGCTCCCCACTGGCGGGTGAGTCGGGGAACTGGCAGTCCACAAAGCCAGCGGTGTGAGTCTCCACACAGTGGTTCTCAAATGGAAGAGTGACCCGTATGGGACACGCTCTGTGCTCTGTCCCATCCTGATATGAGCAGGGCAAGGACAAGCAAACTTTATAAGAAGTCAGAGTCTTCGCACAAATGAGAAGATGACGTCAGTGTCCTTCCCGGGGAGCTCCGTGCCCAGTGCCTGTGACAAGGCTGATGGAAAGCCGCCACCGATGGGGTCGGGGTTGACCGGCGGTGAGTCAGATGCACGACGCCCGCGGTCAGCTCAGAAGCAAACGGCACAGTGTCTGTTTCGGGCCTGGACTGCTGAGAGGCACTTGCGGACCAGGGTGCGAGTCTGAAGGATGGAAACCCATCGTTCAGGGCTCACGAGTTAGACTGATGAGACACCGCGTCTCCGACTCTGTGGTTTGTCCCACACCTGCCTGGACCCTTCTTCCAGGGGAGCGCTCTGGAGGGTCTCCGCGGGCTCGCGTGCTGGGTGTGTGTGAGTGGAGAGAGAGCAGAGAATTCCCCAGCTCTGGAGCCCGGCGGCTCACCAGGGAGGCCGTGGGGCGCCAGCGCAGACGCCCATGCCATCCCCGCGCTGGGATGGGAACTGTGTGCTTCGAAGGAGGGCTAAGGAGGCTGGGAAGCAGGATGGCACATGGGCCTCAGTCCCACGGGGCAGAGGAACAGGAAGGGCCCGGCCAGAGAGTGGGGCACCCCTTTGGCTACACCGGTGCGGGTTCCCTGTGCGTCCTTCCCTGTTGGGGGTCACACTGGCCCATTGGACACTTTCCATGAAACACAGTTTTGTATGGAGTCACCTGTGGGCTGGGGCTCTCTCCTGGGTGTGATTCAAGTGTGGCAGCCCATGGTTCGAGACGGAAGTGAGAGGTCAGGAGACCCACTTCTGTTTCCACATCTCACCAGGCCTGTTGACAGTTGCTGGTGTGGGGGACACACAGCACCCTGGCCAGTGCACATGGAGGAGCCCCATCACGGGCGAGTCCTGCTCCCTGCACCGCGGTGAGGTTGGCTATGCTCAAGGAGCTCGCGCTGTCCTTCAAGGAAGTGGAATTCAGGGCACACCGACGGAGTCATGGCCTCTTCCCACCGAGCCGCTAAGTAGCAGCTGTACTCTTGGTAGTGGCAGCACATTGGCTGAGCCGCGGTTTATCCGGTGTTTGGGTCTGGAGGGGGGCCGACGGCATGCCCATCGGGGGCCCCGAGCTCACGTCCTTCAACGTGGTACTTGGGTCGCTCCCGCATCTACCACAAGAAGTCGGGTTTGTCAGCCAGTGCTTGAGAAAGACCAGGACGAATCTTCACGCACCCTTTAAAATGCTCCACTTTAAAAGTAGACTTTTTTTTTTTTGCACTAGAAATGAATCAGCACTTTTGCAGCATCCTAAGACAGATTCTGACCTCTATGAGAAACACAAACATTTGATATTTAAATTTAGCTTTTTATAACCAAACACGTCCCCCCTGCCTCGTGTGTTGGGCCCACTGTCTCCGGCCCCTTCTCCACAGGGGCCTGCGTTTAATCCAGATTTCTTTAAAGTGGGCGTCAGCCCATTGCTAGAAGCCCTCCAGCACCAACGCCAAGGAAATAACAACGAAATTCCCAGAATAGACACGTTTCTTTTTTTAACCTTTGGGTGAAGTGTGTCCTTGGCGAGGGGTGTTTGGAATTGAACGTGTCTCATTAGTATAAAACACAGAGTGCTCCCTTCCTCCACCAGGGCCTTCTGAAAGTATGAGCGGAAAGGCAGAGGAGCACCTGAGAAGTTTCTCAGAGAAGGTCTCCCTGCAGAGGCGGGTCTGGGGACAGGGCTTCCCAAGGAGGGGCGGCGGTGAGGCCGTTTTCAGCCAGCCCCACGGCGGGGCTGAGCTCCATGCAGGCGGCAGCTGGGGGCCCAGGAGCTCCGGCGAACGTGCTGACACACGCAGGTACGTGCACCCAGAGAAGGGACAGCGAGGCACCATTCCAGAACGCCCGCCCCAGAGTAGACTCGCCAGGCTCTGGGCACGTGGGCGTGGGGCTGGAGCAGAAAGGGGGGAACAGAGATGGGGGCCTCAGAGATGGGCACTGGCTCCCAGAGCGTGCCTGATCTCGGCAGATTTTTACCTCCCTCCCTCGCTCTGCCACAGCTTGAAACCATCCAACTTTCCCCAGCAACGTCACCCTGAGCTCCAGACATCGTCCCACCACGCTCTCCCTGAAGACGTCCTCCGCAGGTGCCCGCAGAGAATGCTGACTCCGTGAGAATGAGGTTTTCCTGGCAACCCAGTCTGCTGGTCACCCTCCCCTCCCACACCCAGCCCTGCACACCCTAGTTGAGGGGGACCCAGGAGAAGACATCACGGTCCTGCAGAATGTGGGTTGGGGGAGGATAGGCCTGAGCACGAGGCCTCTGGTAACACTGTGGCTGGAAGGGGACAAGCAGAGGTCGTGTGTCAGCTCTGGGCCGCGGAGAAGGCATGTGGCAGACAGACATTTTCCGCATCACACTGTCTGTGAAAACTGCAGACACTTCCTATGGCATCCATTCCCATGCGCTGGGGATGTCGGAAGGTGGAACGGTTCTCCACGGGGCCGGATGTCACAGGGACCTCACTAGGCTGCCCTTCTGGGCCCTGTGATGCTCCTGGTCTAATGACAAGACAGCGGCACTCTGTGAGTACGCAACATCTTTATCCGGAAAGACAGTGGAGAATCCAGGACCAGTGGAGTCATGCTGGTTTCACCAGCCCCTTCCTGCTTCTCCCAGGCCTGCTGACCCCACCTTACAACAATGGCCACTCAGAATTCTCTTCCCGGGAGCTGGGTATTTCCCTCCCTGTTTAGGAAGTTCGCTTCTGGTATCTTCCTCACCATCAGAAAGTCAGGACCCAAATTGCCCACAGGTACACCACGCCCTGGGAAATGCCAAGACCCTGTTCTGGTGGGTCACAAAGGCTGGGATGGGATATGGACACCCCTCACGGCCCTGCTGAGCCACTCTCACAAGGCCATCAAGGCTGCCCACCCACGCGCGTGTGTGCCCATACGCATGTGTGAGACATATTTTCTGGTAACAGCTCTACACAGACATGGTATCTGTGGCCAGTAAAGTAGGGCCTCTTGTGGAAAGCCCCGCAGAGCTGTACACATCACAACCCAGGAGCGCTGTATTAGAGGAAAGCTAATTAAAAATGACGAGGGAAACATTGTGCTGCCGACTGGTGAGCGCCGGAGCTCCGTCTCGGCTTCCTCGAAGAGATGCTCCCGTGCTCGTTCTCTGCGAGTCCATCTCTAACTCCCCGGAAGACCAGCGGGGCCCTGGAACACCAGCGGGGCCCTGGAACACCAGCGGGACCCCGGAACAGCAGGGGGGCCTCGCTGCTTTCCTGCCGTTTGCCTTCCTGCTCACCAGCTCTGAACCCTCCTTCTGAAGTCCTCCTGCAGCCTTTAGGCAAGCGGCATTTGGAAGGCAACGGATTATGCAATTTCAGTTCAAGTGCTTGTTCTCAGAAAAATGACTCAGATTATAGAAAGGGTCTGTGTATTCAGATGAGAAATGAGTCATCCCTCCCTACCTGCCTGCAGTCCCTCCCGGGTTGGTACCTGGCGGAGGGAAGAGGTGAGCAGATAACATGAGAGCCGAGCGGCTGGTGTCTGGTCTGGAGCCCGCACAGAAAGCCTTGTTTTAATGGACTTGACCTCAATCAGGTTTTTAAGACGATCTTTTCTGGGCTTCTCCATGTTTCCTCCTCCTTTGAGGACAAGGAAATCACAGTTAAGCAGCACCGGGCGCTAGGGCTTGTGGGCAGCTTTGACACAATCAGAGCTGTAAAATTTGCATCCCTGTAACCCAACAACCTGTCCCAGCAAACATCTGCCGGTGTCAGTTCCTTTTATGACTTCTTCGTTGGCAGAAGGAGGGGCAAAGCTCTGTGTTTGCGTTCCAGGGGCCCGGGATCTGGGTCAGTGCGTCCTTCACACCGAGGGGTGGCTCTGGGATCACACACCAGGGAGGAGGGAACAGAAGGAACGGCTCTGGAGGTTTGCTGGGCACCCGTGCCATGCACTTTCAAGGGCTCCCAGGAGATGGCACCCACTTTGTGGAAAAAGATCTCCGAGCTCCCCGTTTCCCTTTCCGGAAGTGCACAGCTCCAGCAGCTCAGCGCCCTGCGAGGCCACTTGTGCAGAAGAAAGAAGTAGGAAGTGCTCGGTGAGGCTTGGTCTTGATAGCAGAGCGCTGCTCGATGACCCCTTGGAGGGGCGATGAGGACAGTCATCAGAGCCCAGCGCTCAACCAGGCTGGGGCAGGGTCACCAAGTGTGGCCTGAGAGAAGGTGAGACTAAAAAGCATGTATGTGCAGGGGGACGTCACAGTCTTTTTATTTTCAGTTCATTTATTCATTGGTTTATTTATAGAGCAGGGGGAAGGGGCAACGGGAGAGGGGGAAGCAGGCTTCCTGCTGAGCGTGGAACCAGATGTGGGGCTCGATCCCATGACCCTGAGATCATGACCTGAGCCTAAAAAAGACTCAGACTCAACCAACGAAGCTGGTGACTGTTCACACTTTAGAAGACTATTAACACCTCAGAATGACTGACCACAACTCAGGATGGCTCTTCATACCTCAGGATGACCGTTCACACTTCAGGATTCATGTTCACACCTCAGGATGAGTGTTCGCACCTCGGGATGAGTGTTCACACCTTGGGATGACTGTTCACACCTCGGGATGACTGTTCACCCATTGGGATGAGTGCTCACCCCTCGGGATGACTGTTCACCCCTCGGGATGACTGTTCATCCCTCAGGATTCATGTTCACACCTCGGGATGACTGTTCACCCATTGGGATGAGTGTTCACCCCTCGGGATGACTGTTCACCCCTCGGGATGACTGTTCATCCCTCAGGATTCATGTTCACACCTCGGGATGACTGTTCACCCCTCGGGACGACTGTTCATCCCTCAGGATGGATGTTTACACATCAGAATGATTTTTCATACTTCAGGATGATATCAAGCAAGATTATTTTGGAAACTAGAAATAATACTTTCTCATTCTAACAATAGATTGCTAGAGTCCCAGACCCAATTATTATTTTTTCTAAAGATTTATTTATTTGACAGAGAGATCACGAGTAAGCAGAGAGGCAGGCAGAGAGAGAGGAGGAAGCAGGCTCCCCTCTGAGCAGAGAGCCTGATGTGGGGCTCGATCCCAGGACCCTGAGATCATGACCTGAGCCGAAGGCAGAGGCTTAACCCACTGAGCCATCCAGGTGCCCCCAGACCCAATTATTTTGATAATTATCAGACAAATAACGTGAAAATATCTTGAATGTGGTTATTCTGAGTTCTTTGTGGATAGGAATTGTGTGTGTTTAACAGCTTCATTGATGTATAATTCATATTCCATTGAATTCTCCCACTGAAAGTATACAATTCAGTGGTTTTTAACTATATTTACAGGATTGTGCAAACATCACCACTATTAATTTCAAGACATTCTTGTCCCTTCTAAAAGAAACCGTGTTCCCATTCGCACCAGACTCCATTGCCTCACTGAACCCAGCCCCCACTCACCCACTTTCTCTCTTTGTGGACTTGCCCATTCTGGACCTTTCATGTAGATGTGATCCTATAACATATGGTCACTGGGCACGGGTTTGCAAGGCTCATACTTGGTGCTGCGGGCATCACACCTCCTTCCTTCTTACCACTGTGTAATAGTCCATCAGGCAGATACAACATCGTTTGCTTATCTGTTCATCCGTTGACAGACATTCGGGCTGTTTCCGCTTTTTGGCTATTTTGGCTAATGCTACTGTGAGCATTTGTATACAAGTCCTTGTGAGAACATATGTTTTCATTTCTCTTGGATATACACCTAGGAATAAGGAATTATAATTACCGAGAAAAACTTCATCTAGCCAGTCACGCAAACTTGTATGTTAGTAATAAGCAACCTTCTAGTCTTCATAGAACGCTTATTTCTTATTGAAGAAATGGCAAGAAAAATAAATAGATATTTAAGTATTGAGTAAAGATCTCAGGGAACATATGTTCTCTTTTATTTGAAACAGCACAAAAGGATTCCGCTCTGCTTTCCAACAAATGCATACATTTACAGAAGTGCTATTAAGTGATTTTTCATTTATGTGACATTGTCAAGAAATTTTCAAAGAATGCATTTTTCAGATCATTGAAGTCTCTACCTTTTACAGTTTTATGATTTTTTTTCATAAAAATAAACATGCTTATATTGTAGAGGCACATTGCTGCTAATGATTTCTAGTGATTTACTGTGAGGCACCCCCTGCCCATTATCACATCATGTCCGCACACTTGTGTCCCTGGAACTGCCGTAGGCGATTGCAGGGTCTGCCCGATTTAGGGGCCTCCCCTGTCTCTAACTCAGCCCTTATTTGGGTTATTTTCACTTTCTTGACTCTTTCAGGACTTCCAGGGCCTGGGGCTTGCCAAGGGGTCTCCCGCGTCCTGTACTGTCAGCCAAACTTCCTCCTGACTTCTGCACGGAGGTAGGAATCCTCAATTGTCTCAAAGGCCCAGGGCCCCGTGCTCCCGGCCGATGGACAGATGACAGATGGGTTGGCCATGCAACCAAGTGCCCTTTTAACTTCTTCCCAAAGCC
The DNA here is from genome assembly GCF_922984935.1 of Meles meles. Lineage (NCBI taxonomy): Eukaryota > Metazoa > Chordata > Mammalia > Carnivora > Mustelidae > Meles > Meles meles. The sequence goes on along the minus strand of NC_060077.1, from coordinate 93,892,328 downwards.
GAAAAGGGTTTGCTTTGTTTGTATGTCTACATGATTTGGAAGGCAGATGGGTCAGCTTGCCCTCAACAGGCCCGTGGGGGCACGCCCGGAGGCCCTTTGGGCCGGAAGAGGAACCCGAGGGCAGTCAGTGAAGCGGCAAAGGGGACCGACTGCGTACCTCTGCAGCGGGTACCGTGGGCACCGGGTCCACTGTGACAGCTGTAATGGGGTGTCTGGGACTCTAGCAGGGGCTCCGGCCTGGATGACGCCCACCTGCCTGCAAGCTGGCTTCCGCCGGCGCTTCCTTGTCCTCACCCGAGGAGGACGGGGCTGTGTCCGCCCACACCGGCGGGGCTCTGGTCAGCTGAGCCCCTCTCAGAAGCAGGAGCCCGAGGAGGCCGGTGGGTCTCTAGAGGAAGAGCAGAAGGAGGGAAAGGGGACGGGAAAGGGTGGGATATGACCACACGGTGGGCCCCAAGTCCACTCCATCCAGAACCTCAGCCAACGGGATCTTTGCCGATGCGATTAGTTACGACAAAGTCACCCTGGAGGAGGGTGGCCCCGACTCTGGTATCCCCGCAAGGAGGGAACTCTGGACAGAGAAGAGAGTGCAGTGTGAAGCAGGAGGGGAGGCTGGGGTGAAGCCTCTGCAAGCCCAGGAAAGCCACAGGTGAGCCTGGAGCCACCGGGGCTGAGGCCAGAGCAGGGCCCCCCTTCCGAGGCTCAGAGGAAAGAAGGCCCCGCACACACCTTGAGTTTGGCCTTGTAGATCCAGAGCCGGGGGGTGGGGGGCCTAAACCCTTGGTTTTTTCAGCTCCGCCCTTGGTGGCACTTGCCGCAGCGGCCCCTGGGAGACTCCTACGAGGGGGAATCAGTGATTTCCAGCTGGCTGGGACCTGCACGGGGAATACCAGGAGCAGGAGACAGGCTTGGGGCTTGTGTGGCCTCGGGACCAACCACACAGCTCCTGTGGTTCTGGGACACTCGCTGGCAGATGGCCCTCGTGCGAACTGTCTGTACGAGTGAGTCGCTAGGAGGTGACGGCCTAAGGGCTCTAGTATCAGCCAAAGGCCCCAGATTTAGCGCACAAGCCTGGCCTCGGGAGCCGCCGCTCACGGTGTCTCAGGAACGGGAAACCTGGAGGAGGGCAGGGAGCTGCCCCAGTCCTGCGAAGAGTGCGCCAAGGCTGACCGCGAAGCAGGGGCAGAAGGCAGCTCGGGAGTAAAATAACTCCACCACGCCTGACCGAGCCCTTCACCGAGGGCAAACCGTGTCACGCTCCTGTCAGCTGGGCAGCAAGAGAAAATCCAAAATGCTGCCCACGACGTCTGGCCCTGTCAGGGATGAGATTTCCTTCTGGCCAGAGCTCCTGCGATGAAGGCTGGGGCATTGGCTGCTCTGGAATGTGCTCCCGCTTCCCCGGGCCTGTCCCTGGAACTCGGGCTGAGGGGCTGACGCGCGCCGACGTCCCTCCATCCAGATCTGTTGCTGCCGGGGTCATCCCGAGGGGTGAAGAGTCATCCCGAGGTGTGAACACTCATCCCGAGGTGTGAACACTCATCCTCAGGTGTGAACGGTCATCCTGAGGTGTGAAGAGTCATCCTGAGGTGTGGTCAGTCATTCTAAGGTGTTAATAGTCTTCTAAAGTGTGAACTGTCTTCCTGAGGTGTGAACAGTCATCTTGAGGTATGAACGGTCATCCTGCGGTATGGACAGTCATTCGGAGGTGTGAATAGTCTTCTTCAAGTGTGAAGAGTCATTCTGAGGAGTGAACAGTCTTCCTGAATTATGTCCCTTAAATGACAGCTTTCTTTATTTCTTCCACTTTTCTCTGCTGACTTCTTATCCACACCACAGTTGTGAAACTATGCTACTACACTGACAACCCTTTTCAAATTCTCCTAAATTAGGAAACTTTCTTTGTGGCACTGTGGGACCGTGATGTTGACATCGTTAAATGGATACCAATGGGCAGGTGGGGACTATAATTACGGACATTTTAGATGTCAGATAGCTGAGTCCCTTGTTTTCAAATTTCATGCATGTGAAATATGTGAAACTTTTAGCAATTTGGACACTAATTATAAAAACTGAGGGAGGAAAATTCTATTGCATGAAAGTCACATTACCACAAATCAGTTCCTTAAACTATTTATGGTAAAAAGAACATTTTATCACATACAACTCTGAGATGAGCTGCCCAAGAAGACAAACTCTAGGATCTCCAGTTCCAACCACAGAACCACAGGGCACAGGAGAGAGAATGCTTGTTTCAGAGCAATGCTGTCCAATCTGTCACTGTCCCCACCACTGTACCCAGAAGGACGTTCGCCATCATGGGGCTGGCTTCAGAATTAATGAGTTGGGTGCATGCCTTGTTGGGGACAGGGCTGAAATACAAAGCACCCAAGATTCAGCTGCCATTATTACTGTCATCATCATAGTCATTATTGCTCTGCTCACTGGGAGTCCTGGAGCCGAGAGTTCCCTGACCATCACTGGCTTGTCTGAGTTTTGTGTCTGCCCTCATGGTGGGCCCATACCTGGTTGGGGAATGAATTGCCCGTTGGCCAGCGTAGGTCATGGGTCTCCCCTGGAGCTTGGGGAGCATCATTTCCACCAGAACAGGGCGGGAAGGATGGATCCCCCAAACGGAGCATCTGTTCCATCAGAACAGGGCGGGAAGGATGGATCCCCCAAATGGAGTCCAGGGCAGGTGTCAACAGTAGGATGGTGTTGGGTGATGCCAACCAACACATGTCCGGTGCACGTTCCATTCAAAGTAATGCCTCCCGTGGGAAGAGCTGGTCTGGGGTAGGGTGGAGAGGCAGGGACACCTGTTCCTCGGGGACACCAGGCCCGAGGTGGCGTGTACTGGTAGCTGTATCTTACTTAAGAATTTACCAGAACAGAGCTGCCAGAGAGCAGATGTGGGTAAGGGCTATTGCGAGCCCCATGCCAAGGTTGCCTTTGTGCACCAGCTCTTGTATCAGGCTCCCTGCTAGGCCCTGGAGAGGCTGATGTGGGCCTTCAGGCCAGGACCCGGCTTCTTCCCCTGCTCAGTGCCCACAGCAGGGATGGGGTCCGGCCGGGCTCGCTCAGCCTTGTTCTCTCTCCACCTCCTGAGCAAGTGCCCTTTCTCCCCACAGTGTCTTCACCCGCCAGCAGTCTCGCTCAGCCTTGTTCTCTCTCCACCTCCTGAGCAAGTGCCCTTTCTCCCCACAGTGTCTTCACCCGCCAGCAGTCTCGCTCAGCCTTGTTCTCTCTCCACCTCCTGAGCAAGTGCCCTTTCTCCCCACAGTGTCTTCACCCGCCAGCAGTCATGGGTCTTACGAACAAAGTCCTCGGCTGGCTGCAGGGAAGAACTGGGTGCCCCAGACTCAGCCAGCTGGCGGGTGATGGGGCTCATTGGAAGGCGAGGGCTTCGAGAGTGCTCCTGCCTTTCCCAGGAGACAGCCCTTAGGGGAGACGCCATTATAAGTCTGCCGCCCAATTATATTTCAATCCACGAAATTTTCTCTCTGCTGTTCTTAGGCTCTGAGTATGCCCTCACACCCTTGGCAAATTCGCTTTGCCTTGTGTGTCTTGTTTATCTAACGAAGGAGGGAGGGCCCAGAGCTCTTTACTTTGGGAGAGTCAAGTGATGGCGTGGGGCTCTCCCGCCGGGGGCTAGTCCTTGCTCCAACCTCACCATCGCTATGTGGACAGAGCCCCGTGGACAGGACCGTCGGCCAGTTGATCCCCCAGCAAATGACGTCCATGGCTGATCGGATGGGGCCCCTACAGATGCAATCAAGGTGGGATGAGGTCATGGCAGGTGGTCTCGGGAGAAATGAGAAAATTGCACACACGCGCATGCACACGCACACGTGCGCACACACACACAGGGAGACAGGGAGAGACCGGAGCGACGCCTCTATAGCAAGGGAGCACTGAAGGCGGCCAACTGTTCCCAGAAGCTGGAAGAGGCCAGGAACAGACCCCTGCAGAGCCAACCCCGCTGACACCTTCGCCTCAGCCTTCTGTCCTCACGACCAGCGAGGGGCCAGGTTTCTGGTGCTTTATGGTGGCAGTCCTGGGAGACGGAGGCAGACGGCTTGACAGGTGTCTCCCCGTCTTATCACGGTAAGAACGCCACACAGGCATCCGTGAAAAGATTGCATGATAAAAGACAAAACAGCAAAAAATTCTCTTGTATTTGTAGGATCATGAATGTTTTTTCACTTTTTCGTTAAGGAAGTAAATGTTCCCGTGTCGTGATGAATAATATTGAAAAAGAGAAGTGGGGAGAGTGCACAGCACAGAAATGAGCCTGCACCCTGGACACACGGGACGGGGCACCCGGAGAGCTGCGCCCCGCAGGCCTGGGCTCCCCCGCGTAGGGCCTGGGGCAAGTCTGGTCCTCCTAGCTTCGGGTTCCTTGTCCGTGAGACTCTTTCCGTCTCCTCGGCCACCTCCCGGCCTTGCCACCACGAGGAAACGGTTTTTGCAGACCGGAAAGACAACCCAAAGATCACGAGTCACTTCCTGCGTTGACACGGAGGGGAGCCCCGGAACACTATACCTTAAAACAGTAAAAATAAACAAAAGTCAAGATAGTAAAAACAAACAAAAGTGCACTTTAGAATTCATTTCCCCCAAGCAAGCAAATAAAAGTGTCTTCAGCGTTTCCATGGCTTCTCAAAGGGCTCGGCTGAGTTTCAAACCTGCAGGCTCTCCAGGCGGGGTCTGCGGCACCATTCAATGACAAATGTCAAGAGCAGCGGAGACCCCAGTGTGGGCGTGGGGGCTTGGCTCTGCACTGTCCTGCCTGGAGGAGACGCAGCTCAATTTTAGCCACTGGCGGGATGAGGCTTTTTCTCTCACCTTGGATTACTTGGCCATTTTTCTAAAATTTAAGTGAGGATGTTTTCAAAGTTAATAAGACTTTGCATTTCTGTGGAGAGTTTAGCAAAGCAAACAAGCCGTTCAGAGCTCTCTGGAAGCTCGTGGAGATGCCCCTGCCCCTTCCCCAGGGGACAGGAGTGGGAAGGAAACTGTGGAAACCCCATTTCGGTTCCAGAACCCCTCCAAGGAATGGGGAGAGGCCACGGCATTGGAGGGAACTTTGGCAGAAGCAGTGGGAAACTTTCCTTTGAACACAGCATTTCTGGAGAGGGTGGTCTCCGCCCTATCCCCACCCGACCCTGCTTTTAGCATTAACCTTTCGTAATTGGAAATTTTGATCGTGAACGAAATTTATGAGGACATTCAAAGGCTGGAGGAGTCGAAAACCAGACAAAGCCGTGAGCGGTCAGATAAGAACGGCTCGTCATGTTCCCTGGGTTTTCACTGAGGTTTAGCCGGGAAGGCAGCTGGAAAACAGCAAGAAGGCTTGTTTTGTCTGGACAACAGGCTGAAGGAACTTTCTAGAACGTGCAGAGTTGGAGGAGGGCAGAAGCTGTCTCTCATTCTGTGGTCTGCTCCCCGCTGGCTGCGAGGGCAGTGGCAGGGGCCTGGGGTTCCCTGCTGGCCCTTCCAGTGGATGCCAGGAAGCAGGGGCGAGTCCTCACCATGGGGCACTGTGGGCTCCCAGGACAGCGTGTCCCTGCAGGCTTCTGCCAGGGACGTGGGGCCACGTGCGTGTGTCACGGCAGCCTGTGACTGTCACTGCTGGCCCAGCGAGCCGTCTCCTCCTGCTTCGGGGCTTCTCCTCCTCCAGAGACATCCTGGGATGTCCGGGACATTCATTCTGCAGGCAACAGTTAAGGCGATGGGTGGGTGAGGGAACCAGGACGCCCAAGATCCGCGTCCAGGAAAACTAGACTGACGGGGGACTCTGGGGAAGACCCTCCCGGGGCTGAAGGCAGACCCCCCCCCACAATGCTCCCAGAGATGGCCGTGTCTGGGCCTGTGGTGTCCACCTCCTCACCTCAGCACGTGGCCGCCACGTGCGCTCTGGACTTCAGAGACACTGACCTACTGTCCGCTCTTAGCACAAAGGCAAGTGCTACTGCGAAGCCGAATTGAGGCTGAAGAAAGGGGCCCAAACCAGACAGGCGGCCCACCCAGGAGCAAGGGAAGGGACGGGCACATCCACCCCGCTCTGCGGCCTGCCGTGTGGACGTGAAGTGGGGCGACATCGATGTGAGTAGAGGCGAGAAAACCCCTTGCCTGCCTGGGCCTGAGCTCACGCCCAGCCTGCACGCGTGCATGCCACCACCACGCAGACGGTCCTGGGAGGGCCCCCGACCCAAACCCTCACAGCCGCCCATGCCTAGAGCAAGCCCCACCCCCACCCGAGCCATCACCCCGGGTTTGCCCTCGTCGACACCATGCCTTGGTATGAACACGAGGGTGGAAAGGAAGTGACCCGAAACCCCGAGTGAGCATCCGAGTATACTTAGTGAGCTCTGGGCTTGGAGCAAGAGGGAGACAGGAAGGGGCACTTCTGCCAGGGGACAAATGAAGGAGCCTGGCATGAAGCAGGACGCGGGCAACCCTGCAACCTCGGCCAGCCTGGCACACCTCCTGCACAGCAGCGTCCACTCTGCAGAGCCCTGGGAGGATTGTTCTCGTCATGCAGTCGTCGTCGTGCCAGTCGTGATGCAGAAGCAGCGTAAAGTGTAAAAAAGTGGTTTTTGATTAGTATATCTTTAAAGATTACACTGTCCCTTCATTTTTAACACAAACGATCATTTTTATAATGTCTGTTATATATATCTCACTGAAACTGTGATATCCCCCATTTAATTCATAAAATGATTATTTGATAAAAGCATGTTTTGTTGACAAACACTTTTTTTAACGAGATGCCATATCCTGCTTGGTTTTGGCTCATCACACACTAAAGTACAGATGCGCAATTAGCATCGCGTCACACTAGCAGAAACAGACAAGAAGCACAGTAACGGCCCGTCTGGAATTCTTACATGTGGCTCCTTAAAAATGAACTGATTCGTTTTTATGATATTTATATTTTTATGTGGTTACCAGGTGCCACGTTTAGTTAAAATGTTTTCAGAAGTCGTAGAAAATCATTCCGTCTTAAACGGAAAGTACATATATCATGATTTCATTCTTTGATACCAACAGGGACGTGTCATTGCTACATGAGCCCCTTCGCGGGGTGGTGGCAGTTCTTGGCTTGTGGTTTTCAGCGCCACTGTTTGGGGTTCACTCTGCTTCTTGAGTTTGTAGATTTATATCTTTTGATAAATTTGGGAAGTTTTCTTCCATATTTCTTTGAATAATTTTTCAGCTTCCCTTCCCCTCTCCCTCTGGGACCTTGATGACCGGACGGTGATGTCTTCACTCTGGCCCCTGGTCCCTGAGGTTCTGGTCCGACCCTTCTTACTGGTCGGCTTTTTCTCTGTGGCTCAGACAGGGTAGCCTCGTTGCCCTGCCTTCAGGTTCACTGATTCTTTCTCTGCTCTCTCCATTCTGAGGTTGGGGCCCTCACCCCTTCTTTCATCTCAGATTTTCATATATTTCAGTTCCAAAATTTGGATGTGACTCTTTGCATCTCTCGTTCTCTGCTGACAGTTTCTTTCTTCTCATTTGTCTCAAGTGTGCTTGTGGTTATTCACTGAAACAGAGTTTTGTTATTATTTTTTTAATGGCTGCTTTAAAGTCCTTGGCAGATAATGCTGCCATCTCTGGCGTTTTGGTGTTGGCATCTGTTGCATGTGTTTTCTCATTCAAGTGGAGATTTTCCTGGGTCCTGGTATGATGAGTGATTTTTTTTTTTTTTTTTATTATAACCTGGACATTTCAACTCTCATGGCATGGGACTCTGGGTCCCCTTTGCGATTTGTGCTCTAGTCGCCTGTCTTGATGCCACACTTAGACTTTTAGTCTCCCTATTGGCCATCTACTGTTTCACAAACCGAGTTAGCAGAAAGAGCCTGGTCACTGTCAGGTGCTGGTGAAGGATCCGCTTCCTCAAGGAGAGTGCAAGGATGGGCCCCATCTCCCGCTGGGCCTCGTCTGACTGCCTTGCTGTGGTGATGGCATCAGGCCTTTTTTCCTACTAGATGGTGGTGAACTTTCTGGTCCCAGCCTTGCTGGCGGTGGTGGGAGGAGGCTGTGGATTTCTCCGTGGAGTTTGGATGGCTGAGGGCAGTTACTGTGTCAGAGTCCTCTGTCCTGCTAGGCTGACCCTTTGCTCAGAGAGAGTAGGCTTTTCTTGGGCCTTTTCATTGTGCCCACTGGCATTCCCGGGTTGCTGGCTTCAGCAGGATCCAGTTCAAGGTACGTGTACTCTCCTAGCTGGGCCGGTTTTTCTCTTCGCTTTTCAGATTCTTTTTGTGCTTGTCTCACATATAGTATCCAGAGATTTTGCTGTGGTTACGGGGAATAATAAGGAGACCTGTGTTGAGTCCTATCTTAGAAATCTCCTGTACTGTCTTACATCATTTTCTTGGACTGTGTCAAAAATTGTTCCTTCTCTGTATTCCCATTTTTCAGAGCTTAGCAAATCCCGTCCGCGAGCCTCTGCAGTAGGGCACACCGGGTGAGTGCGGGTGTTGGAATGAGAGGGCTTCATGTTTCAGTCCGGCTCCGTGACCTACATGCTGAGCCATCTGGGCAGCCTGCTGGCCCGATCCAGCCGTTTCCTCTGTAAAGTGATTTCAACACTCCTTGTCCTGTGTGGTTAGAAGTACTTGCAACCATGCCCAGTGCCTGAAACTTGAGATGCTTGGGAATTGGTAGCTAGTATGACCAGCACTTTTCCTTATGTTGTTAAATTTCAGTTTAATAGCAGGTCTGAAAACAGTCACGTGTATTCTATTCAAAGGACAGTCCCTGCTGATTTGACATCCATGGTACGCATGTCACACGCAGCCCGTGCTGTGCCCACCGGCCCACTCACCCCGCTGCCTCCCCGTCCTGGGCATAGCGGCTGGCCATGGGCAGCACCGCCATGGCAGGATTTAACTGTGCCCGGGCAGGGCTCTGTCTCGTAGCTCTCGCTGCTCTGCACGTTCCAGAAGCTTCCCGTGGGGACTGGAGCCTCGTGCAGGCACAGCATTGGTCAAAGTGAGGGCAGTCTTTGTTCCACATCCAGTTTCAAAACGCAACAAACACAGAGGAACAAAGCCTTGTCCAGGTGTGGTCCCTGCCACAGGCCCAGAAGACGCCCTGCTCCCCTTCCCAGCCCGAGGACACCCCTGAACGAATGTTGGAAGCGCTGTTAGGTCCTTGAGGCCCTGGTGGGGTGGCTCACCGACCCCGCCAGCTTCGCAGCCTCAGAGCATGGCCCCCCGTGCGGGATCACGGGCAACAGTCGGGGAGCCACACGCGGGAGGAGACGGAGAGGTGCTCATGGCCCGAGCAGACTTGCCCTCTCCTGGTGCTTCTCTGGGCTCCAGGCCATCCCTGCACTTTGTGCCGGCCGGCAGCCTGCAACAGACCCGTGATTCCGCGACTGAGATTCGGAGCTGCAGGAACAGGTCCCCACGTCCAGATCTTAAAATGCCTGCGTGCACCACGTCAATGGTGGGACACCGCACTTGGGGGCAATCAGCCCTCCTGCCGCAGCCAGAGCTGGCTGACCCATGAGCCGGGAAACCGAAGACTCGATGTCTTTAGTTCTTGTGTCTTTCTCCTATAAAACTACCTTTTAATTTTCTTTGAAACCCATTGCCCTTTTATTCCGGAAACAAGAGCAAGTGTACGAGTTGGTCCAACACGAACTGCCATCTGCAGTGACCCTCCGTGGGACGTCCGGACGGTGCCTGTGAGTGCGGCTGGGATGCAGCAGAGGACAGTGGGTGCGGCTGCGATAGGGCAGAGGACAGAAGCCTCCGCTGCGCTCCGGACCTTCAGCTGAGGCGTCACGTTGGTGACTCACTGGCTGTGTCCTCGGGTAATCTCATACTTCTCGGGGCTTCAGATGCCCCGTTTGTCAACTGGGGATAACAAACGTCCTGCCTTCCGAGGGTTGTTACCCGGATCACGTGCGTGGAAAGATTACTGGGCTTAGAGGGTAAAAACTCACTTAACGTCAGCTGCTGCTTCACGGCGATTGAACGGACAGTCACGAAGCCGCGGGGCGAGTCCTGGGAGACGCTCCCCTCGGCGCCGGCCTTGCCCTCTTGAGGTCAGTTGATGGTCATCTCTGGATTTGTCGGCCGCTCCAGACTCGGGTGAGAACCACCCCCGCTCGTCTGGACTCCGGCGGCCTCCGCGGCCCTGGGGCCCTGCTTGCTCCAGCGGTCCGGGCAGCCCTGCCGGGGTTTGGCCCAGTCGCGTGCGCACCCCTCTGTGTTTGTGTCACTTGTCTTGTGCACTTAGGAGGCTTGGCCTCAACGGATACAGCGTCTAAATATGCTGCTTACGCTGACTACGAGATGCTCCCTGACCCCGACCGTAGCTCCTTCCATGTGCAAACCCCGGTAGCCACAGTCCCTGAGCCGCAGGCCCCCACCCTGCACAGGCTTCCCGGGTGCAAGGCCTTGAACGACAGTGAGACCTTCGCTCTCAGACGGGTTTGCCGGCCTTTCCTGGTGTCTCCGGCCTCCCAGCGGACGGCCGACTGATGATTCGATGACTTGTTCCGGGGCCCTCCCAGACATTGATTCCAAGAGGAGCAGCTTGTAATTAAGTGTTAGTCACCCTCTTACAAGGTGGCCGTACTCTTTCTCCCGGAGATCCTCAGGAGTTTTTCTCCATCCTCTGGGACCTCCCACCCGATGGCCCGAGTCCTCTTGTGACGCTGGCTGATGCCTCGGGTGGCCCAGAGTGTAGCGTCCAGCCCCCTCGAGGAAGTGCGTCCTTTCCAAGGTGATACACGATCCTTCACTTTCCTCCGTGCATCTCACCGGCTAACTGTTCACAGAAGTCTTCTTCCGCAAAAATAACAAACCCGGGGGCGCCTGCGTGGCTCAGTGGGTTAAAGCCTCTGCCTTTGGCTCAGGTCATGATCCCAGGGTCCTGGGATCGAGCCCCACATCGGGCTCTTTGCTCCGCAGGGAGCCTGCTTCCTCCTGTCTCTCTCTGCCTGCCTCTCTGCCTAGTTGTGATTTCTCTGTCAAATAAATAAAATATTAAAAACAAACAAACAAACCCGGGCGCTGGTGAAGCATCTGCCTTTGGCTCAGGGCATGATCTCGGGGTCCTGGGATGGAGCCCACATCAGGCTCTGTGCTGTGTAGGGAATCAGCTTTTCCCTCTCCCTCTGTCCCTCCTCCTGCTTGTGCTGTGTCTTTCTCTCCAATTAATAAATAAAATCTTTAAATAATAATAATAAACTCAAACATTAAAAAAATTACTCTGCTCTTTAGTTTCCTCTTTAGGCGATAGGATTTTCCTTTATTTTTGCCTTCTGTTCATGTATTTGAAGATGCTAACGTGTCTTACTTCTCCCGTGCCGTGGCCCCTTCCTAAGCTTGTCGCTGTGTAACTGAGACCCTGTCTTTAGGATCTCGTCCAATCACGACTTGATGAGGAAATGATTTTCGTATTTCGTGGGGGCTGCTGTTCCTCTAACACGGTGCGTCTAAATTCTGGTCTCCCGCGAGGACCTCCCACTTCTCGCTGTTTCTTTGGCGTTGACCGGTGACTCCACATTTTCAGTAAAATCGTGCCAACTCTTAGTTCCTAAGCTCTCTCCTGTTGTCTTGTGAGCTTCGTTCTCTCCCTGTGCCCGGGGACCGGGAAGGGTCCCCCACGCCAGGCTCCTGACAGGCTGGGAGCAGGTGAGGGAGAGGTTCCCGTGGCAAAAGGCCTTTTCCAGTGTCTCCTGCCCGGAGCCCACGCCCCCAGGCCAGCCTTTGCTTGCCAGGTCCAGAGCACGTCCCGTTCATTTTCTCCATCGCATAAGCCTCAGTCTCCCGCAAGACCGGGAAGCAAGACCCTCACCTGCTGCCCGGCACGCCGGAGGGGACCCTTCCTGGGGCTCCTTGAGATGAGCTGGCTCTCTGCCCGTCCGTGTAACCGGTGCGACCGTCTACAGAGACGTTCCCCCAGCGCGTCCCCGTCTGTCCCGGGCCTTCCACGCACTCGTCCAAGTTCTCGCCGCTGCTGCCTTCTCTCCCTTTCTCTTTATGGTCATGAAAACAACTTAAAATCCTTCTGCCGAGATTTGTGTCAAAGAAAGATACACGCATCTCGTTAAGCCCCAAGTTCAGCAGAACATACGCTTGGTTTTCGAAAGTCCTTTCCTTCACTTTTCACTTCACTTTCGACTGCCCTGCGCCTGTCCGGCCTTCGTGTGCGAGTACGGATTCCTCTTACCTGTCTCCCCACGAGCGATTCCTCTTTACATCTGCCCCGATTCCTTCCTGCTCAGCACCAGATTAGTTACCGCTGCCGTCTGATTGGACCCCCCAACGCTCTGAAGGAGGAAAGTGTCTGCTGGAGTCCAGAGAGCCGTTTGGTGGTCCGCGGTCAGCTGAATTGTTTTTCCAGAGCGTAAGGGAGTCGAATGCCCCACGGCAGCCAGATCTCACTGGAAGTTTCGGCGGGTTGACCGAAAAAGGCTTCCTTGACCTCATCTTCGTAAACACACAGCACCAAGACGCCGCCCTCGGCCGTGATCCCTTCTTCCGCAGCACCCACTGGTTAATGGCCTCGGCTCCCTGAGAGCTTTTCCTCGGTGGATGGCGGTGTCTGTGCTCGCGGAGGCAGGGCCATCCCCCCTGACAGCGCCCGGCGAGCACCCAGCGCACACAGAGCTGAGCTTCTCATTAACTGGAGGACATTTTTATGATCATGGAATTGTTCAGGTCTGGTCTTTGCAGAAACCGACCGCAGGGAGGGGAAGAGGGAGCAGAAAAATGACAGCTTGGCTGTAATTAATGGTGTTTCTGTGCAGATTTTTAAATATTCATTTTTTTTCAAGGAACAAGGAGGACCCCAGTCTGCCCAGAGTCGGCTGCTCTGCTCTTCCGGCACCAGGGCCCCGCGGCTGTCCTTGCCCTCGGGGGTTAACCCGGAGCCCTGAAGTCGGAGTTCCGGAAGGACTTCGGACTCTCTGAAGCCCCGCCTGAGGTTACTATCAGTCCCTGAGCTGGCGGCTCCTGGCTCTGGCGAAGGCCTTTCCTGGGCGGAGCTCCTCCCTCCCAGCCGGGAGTGACCGGCCTCCTGGCTGCGGAGAAGCCAGCGCCAGGCCGGGTAGCTGGTGGGCGGGCAGGGGGCCGCCAGCCTGACCCGATGGGAACGGCCCCTCAGCTTGGGCGGGAAAGGCTGCACATGCCGAAGGAAGGCTGCAGAAGACTGAGACTTCAGGGCTCGCTGGCGGCCCGGTCGGCTAAGCGGGAGGCTCCTGGTTCTGGCTCAGGTCTCGATCCTGGGGCTGAGAATGAGCCCCACATGGGGCTTGGGGCCGAGCGCAGAGTCTGCCTGAGATTCCCCCTCCCTCGGCCCCTCCCCCTCTCCCCAAAACTGTGGTCCTAGGACTGATTCAATCACCAGCACGTGTCCCGTGCAGAAAGATTGCCGAAGCAGCCCATGTCACATTTTCAGTAAATGGTTACTTTCACGGTCCGTGTATAATCACTTGCTTCTGAAAATGTATTCTTGTACGCAGACGAGGGAGACAACGCTGACTTTTCCCAAAGGAATGTGAAAGGATCGACTGCGTTTAGGAGAGGAGCGTCCTGCCTTTCTTGGTGCCGTGGAGACTGCTGGTGCCATCAGGGATCTCTGCCCGCACCTCTGGGTATAGATTATTAATTAAATAAAAGCAATGCCTTGTCAATATCCAACCTCTGCGATTTTTGGAAACATAGGTGTTTCTGTCCTATTGGTAAACGAGTAGTAAATGTTACACTTATTCCTACTTTCACTCCGGGTGGCCGCACTCCCTGCGCACCGGGGCTTTTCCCACCACCCGGGATGGACCCAGAGCCTCCCCAGAGCACGAGGCCGACCTACAACAGGATGTGTCCTTCAAACCCTCGCCCCTCACCTCCCGACTGTGATGGGAGCCGTGTGGGGCAGGCCGTCCGTCCCAGAGTTTAGGGCAGGATGGAGACGGAGCCCCCCCACAGTGGAGCCGTTGTGCGGATCGAGTCATGATACGTGGGAAATCGCTTAGAGCAGTGACGGCCGTTGTTCTTACTGATTTGCCCAGATGGTGGGGTCTTTCCTATTAGAGAGGACTAAGCCGCTAAAACTCCTTTCTACTTCCAAATGTAAAGAAAATATCTGTTATTTGGAACATGGGCTTCATTATCTGATGAGTGACAGCATTTATCCCCGGAGTTTACTCAGGTATCACAGGCAAGGGGTTTCAAGAAGCTGATTCACGCATGGGAGGTGACTGTCTTCTCAGAGAAAGTCCTTCATAGCTACTGATGCCACCAGCCAAGGCTGAGATTCTTTGCCTTTTAAAGAAGTCTGAGACACCAGATGAAAGACATTAAGAAGCTATAAAGTGGATTTAGTGCTGAGTAGGCTCCAAGGTTCTCCATTAATTGGCTGGTTTCAAATAGCGGAGATCCACGTCTCCCCACAGACAACAGCGTGAGGGAAGACGGAGGGAGGAAACGGGTTCTGGCAGGAATAGGACCGGGGCACGTGGCCTCCCCGTGGAAGAGCCCGCGGAAAGTCTGTCCAGCGGACTCGGAACCTCCCGCATCCCTCTGGCTGCTTCATCCTGACAACCTGTGGCTGCCACACTCTGGAAAATGAGGGGCTGCGCGGCCTGGTTCACGGGCGCACAAGTGGACCGAGAGGAAAAGCAAAGGCTTCTTAGGAGACACGCAGGGGATGTGGCGGCTATAACAGGTAACTGCCTCCATTTCCCAGATCAGGGCCATGAGGCACGAGAGGTGACTTGCCTGCTGCCACCCAGCAAGTTGGACCTGGGAGTCCAGAGTGCATCCCCTCCGGGGTCCTGCTTTCCTTCCCCTGGGCACTGACGAGGCGGCTGGCTCCTCCCTTCTCTTGGCGCTCCTTCTCCCCCCGTCTGGACGTTCCCAAGCACTCCGACTGAATCTGCAAAAAGTGAACTGGAACTTGACCGACAAGGTCACTGCCTTTTGGGACCATTAAATCGCGGACAGACGTTGCCGAGATGAGCGGAATGTGGGAGGGACCCCATCGGGAAGAGCACACTTTAAGGAAACTCCTTGCCCCCAGGGTCCACGTCCTTCCATTTACATAATGGAGGGGTTGGAACAGGGAAGTATTCTACTCATTTCTTTATTCGCCCATAAAAAATCATGTCTTGAGACACCACGTCCCCGCGGGAACCCAGAGCCCTGCATACGGGAGAACCGATGGTTACACGGAGCCGTGGGTCACGCCGACCGTTCATTCACTCACACCGAGAGCACGTGTGAAGTCTCTGCCGTGTGTCAGTCCAGGCAGACCTGGGAAATCGGGGTATTGGGGGGTCGTGTCCACGTCGATAACCCGGTCGGGATATTGTACCGTAGCTTTGCAGGATGTTACACTGGGAG
Source organism: Meles meles (assembly GCF_922984935.1). Classification (NCBI taxonomy): domain Eukaryota; kingdom Metazoa; phylum Chordata; class Mammalia; order Carnivora; family Mustelidae; genus Meles; species Meles meles. The sequence goes on along the minus strand of NC_060077.1, from coordinate 93,876,957 downwards.
GAACAAGAGGGGAAAGTACCCACACCCTTTCTGTGTAATTTCCCAGAACAGCCCGGGCTTCCAACGATCTTAACATAAGAAGTTTAATTGGGAAGGGGGCTGCCCAGGGTCGAGTCACACCTGTTCCTGCCCTGGGATGTTGTGTGGGAAGACAGATTGGAGCTGCCTGTGCCCGGGGAAGGGAAGCCGAGAGAACTGTAGAAGGATGACCCAGAGCCTGGCCTCCTGAGGCACATGTCTTCTGCATTTCTTATTCTGCGGGACGGTAACAGTTTCTCCCTGCATACGGCGCTTACCCCGAGCACTCTGCATTCGTGACCCAAACGCCCTGACTGACGCAGTCTGCCACATCCAAACTAGCTCAGAGAGAAGAATTATTGGAACAGGTTTACCAGACAAAATGGAGGACATGCAGTTACGCTTTAGTTTCAGATAAACAGTGAATAATATTTCACATCAGGTCGCCTCCAATATGGCACGGGGAGACTTACACTCAAAATCATTTGTTGTTTATTTGAAATTCAAATTTTACTGGGTGTCCTGTATTTTTATTTGCTAACCCTGGCTCCCCACACCGGAATAGGAACGGATGTGCACGGTGATGGAAAGTCAGAATTTCCACACGCCTCGTGCGACGCCCAACGGAGGAGGTGGAATTCACAACTTGTCGTTTCAGGGAAACGCATTTTCCTCGTCCTAACGCCACACTTGCTGCAGGTAGGACAACGGTAACGAAGGGGTCTTCCTTACCAGCTGGGCAACGCCGCAGGACGACGGGGCTGGGCTGCAGCCACGTTCCGCGAGCAGCACGGCCAGTGGGCGCTTGGAGGGGACACGCTGCACGTCAGGCTCATGAGTCTTGTCCCCTCCCACCTTCTCGGCAAAAGGTACAAATTCACTCTGAAGTCAGCGCGAACTGGGCAAGAGAGGCCCTTCAAGTTTAAGTGAGGTTTGGTGCCTCATTGTGTGGGACCGGGCATTCCAGGATCTGAAATCGGGCTGCCATCCCTTCGAGAAGTAACCAAAAGATTTTGTACGATCCAAGACTGGTCGGAAGAGTTACGAGGACCCGCCGAGAACTCACCCACGGGGCAGGCGAGAAGTGGCTCCCGGAAGAGGCGGGCGGGTGTCTGCGGGCAGAGCGCTTGGCTGTCCCTGCTCCGCTGTGCGTGGCTCCGTGTCCCCCCCGCTCTGCCTGTGACAGATGACTCGTGCACGCGGCGTGCTTGGAGCCCACTGAGACGTGTGCTATTATCCACGCCACCTGCCTGAGAAGGAAACCAAGACGCGCAAAGGTGCAGTACGTCACCCGAGTGTGTGATGAGGCCCTTGTGAGGCTACGGGAAGATCTGAACCCAGGACCATCCCGCGACCAGCAGGCCGCCCTGCTTCTCTCGTCAGCCGGAGCAAACACAACCGAAATTACCACAAAGGCTCCGTATTTGTAAGCCCTCGCTCGTCGACCGCACCATCGGTTCCAAACCCCCAGCAAGCCCGACCCGGACACCTGTACACGTCGCACTGCTCGTACCACAGAAATGACGACTGTTCCAAGCCGCCCGAGAGTCGCCGGTCACCACTCACGGAGAGCTGTGCGGACTGTGCTGGGTCCTTGCTGCTTCCTCTAACCCTCTCGGCAAGCCCGTGAGAGTCTCGTCTTCCACAGAGAAGACAACTGCAGTCGGGGCAGAACCAATGATCCGTGGCTTGTGAGAAAAAGGCCGACGCCCACATCTTTCAGGTCTGCGGTCTGGCCCTTGCCCCGCAGAGCACAGGACCTCCCCGACAGGGTCACCTCTCCTCTCTGAGGACGGAGCCGGGTTAGCGGACTTCAGGGCAAGAGAAAAGTCTCCCGGGCCTCGTGGCGACTGCTGACACTCTCTTGCCTCCCAACCTTTTCCCTCGATATTTCCATTTATTGGGAGATAATGCTTCAATATTCGTAACTGAGCACAAATATCCTTTACCTTGCTCCCTGCGAACACTTAAATCAGATGAGAAGTGCCAGCTAGCGCACACACAGGACGGCACCCCCCGTCTAAGGTTTGGATAGAGCTAAAGAGGTCTGCAAATTTGGAAGACGCTCTGGCCATTCCCCTGCCGCCAGGGCGCCCCTCCTGATGCGCTGTGGGTCAGCGAGAGCACAGGGTTTTGTAACCATGGAGACGAACTGAGTTTGAGAAGCCCAGCATCCCGATTACCTTTTGAAGGTGGCAAAGGGAAAAACAAGCTCTAAAATCACTCAGTGCATAGGAATTAGTCCTCAGTTATCGAGACCTAAGGAAACTAGAGATTCTGGCCGACTCGGGAGACGAGGAGAGCTGTTACCCACAGAGGTGTCCGTGAGTCAGCCGACTCCCCCTAAGGGAGCCGAGCAACAGGGAAGGATTCCCTCCCAACCCCGTCCAGGGCTCTTGCGTCCCCTCTGTGTCTCTTGCAGAAGGACGCCCCACTGGACCGTCCGTAGGGAAGGCTCTGCCCCCGCAGCCGCCGCACCGTTGCTGTCTTCCCACCATCGGAGACGATGTCCCCCAACCCGGGAATCTCGAGCCGGTGGTGGCATCATCGGGATGGGTAAGCCAAGGGACTCCCCTAGAAAACATCTTTCCTTCTCACATTGCGTCATCCCAGCTGTTCCTGTGGTTGTGACCGAGAGTTTGGCTTCCAGTCATGGCCAAATCCAACAGAGACTGTGAGTCCTTTCCAGCCTCTGTGCCACAAGGAAACCGGGTTGGGGCCACAGCTACTTTGGGTCCATTTCCAAGAATAACTTGGGAAAGGTCACATGTTCCTTTGGCTTTTACAGTGTCCCCAAGGCCAAGGGAACCACAGCTCTCCTCTGCACGCCTGACTTCGGTCTTGGGGAGAGATGGACAGTGTCTCCGCTGTGCTCAGCCTCATGGACTGCTCTGACTTTAGCTGTGTGTCCGTCCGGATGAGAACGTGGGGCACCAGGTCGTTTCTTCAGATAGTCTTCGTGGATGACGTGATGAACTGGCCTGGGGTCCAGGGTGCCCCCAGGTACACCATGTCTGTCTGGGCTCAGGAGATGCAGGAATGAGTGGGCAGGAAGCCGGAGGGTGGGAAGGAGCGCACACCCACGTTTCCACGGGGACCTGCCTCGCGTGGTTCTCCATGTGGCTGCTGGGGCCAGACCTGACCTGGGCTCCCCCTGAGGACGGAGCTCTGATTGCGGGAGAGTGCGGCTGAGGAAGGAGCTGGTAAGACAGCAATTATCGCTCATTTGTTGCTATGGAGCTTCTGCCGCCCGTGCAGATCCATGAAGGTCTTGATAATGTTCAAGGCCCATTTATGGAACGCGCCGTTCATCACCAGGCACTCTGAAAGGACCCTCACCGGCTCCTGCGAGCAGACCCACGTCGGGAAGGCGCTGCCTCTTCACAAATGAGCACAGGGCGTGGGCTGTGGGCCTGATACCTGGGCGGGGACGGGAAAGACGTGAGGAGTGACATTATCGTTCTAACAAAGGGAACGTGGCTTCAGGCCGAACTGTGTTAGACATCAAGGTCAAAGGCTCTCCTGTGATATCACCGAGGCTTTGACATCTCCGGGGGTCACAGTGAGGAGGAAGTCATGTTTGAAGAACAAGGTGACTGTGGAGGACGACGACTGGCAACAATTCTGGTTCTCAAATCTTCGGTTTCCAAAGAAACTGTGTCGGAAATGAGCCAAGTCTCGGGCGGGTCTATCAGGTACCAGAACCTCCATTCAGAGCCTGTTTATACTCCGTGAGTACTGGTGTCTAACAACCTTCTGTAGGCATCAGTAACAGCCAATACAGTAGTGTGAGCAGTCCTCCTCTGGGCCAGTTCCCTATCCCGTCCTCCTCTGGGCCAGTTCCCTATCCCGTCCTCCTCTGGGCCAGTTCCCTATCCCGTCCTCCTCTGGGCCAGTTCCCTATCCCGTCCTCCTCTGGGCCAGTTCCCTATCCCGTCCTCCTCTGGGCCAGTTCCCTATCCCGTCCTCCTCTGGGCCAGTTCCCTATCCCGTCCTCCTCTGGGACAGTTCCCTATCCCGTCCTCCTCTGGGCCAGTTCCCTATCCCGTCCTCCTCTGGGACAGTTCTCTATCCCGTCCTCCTCTGGGACAGTTCCCTATCCCGTCCTCCTCTGGGCCAGTTCCCTATCCCGTCCTCCTCTGGGCCAGTTCCCTATCCCGTCCTCCTCTGGGACAGTTCCCTATCCCGTCCTCCTCTGGGCCAGTTCCCTATCCCGTCCTCCTCTGGGACAGTTCCCTAACCTGTCCTCCTCTGGGACAGTTCCCTATCCCGTCCTCCTCTGGGACAGTTCTCTATCCGTCCTCCTCTGGGACAGTTTTCTATCCCGTCCTCCTCTGGGACAGTTCTCTATCCCATGCTCCTCTGGGACAGTTCTCTATCCCATGCTCCTCTGGGACAGTTCCCTATCCCGTCCTCCTCTGGGGCAGTTCCCTATCCCGTCCTCCTCTGGGACAGTTCCCTATCCCGTCCTCCTCTGGGCCAGTTCCCTATCCCGTCCTCCTCTGGGACAGTTCTCTATCCCGTCCTCCTCTGGGACAGTTCCCTATCCCGTCCTCCTCTGGGCCAGTTCCCTATCCCGTCCTCCTCTGGGACAGTTCCCTAACCTGTCCTCCTCTGGGACAGTTCCCTATCCCGTCCTCCTCTGGGGCAGTTCTCTATCCCGTCATCCTCTGGGACAGTTTTCTATCCCGTCCTCCTCTGGGCCAGTTCCCTATCCCGTCCTTCTCTGGGCCAGTTCCCTATCCCGTCCTCCTCTGGGACAGTTCTCTATCCCGTCCTCCTCTGGGCCAGTTCCCTATCCCGTCCTCCTCTGGGCCAGTTCCCTATCCCGTCCTCCTCTGGGACAGTTCTCTATCCGTCCTCCTCTGGGACAGTTTTCTATCCCGTCCTCCTCTGGGACAGTTCTCTATCCCATGCTCCTCTGGGACAGTTCTCTATCCCATGCTCCTCTGGGACAGTTCCCTATCCCGTCCTCCTCTGGGGCAGTTCTCTATCCCGTCATCCTCTGGGACAGTTTTCTATCCCGTCCTCCTCTGGGCCAGTTCCCTATCCCGTCCTTCTCTGGGCCAGTTCCCTATCCCGTCCTCCTCTGGGACAGTTCTCTATCCTGTCCTCCTCTGGGACAGTTCCCTATCCCGTCCTCCTCTGGGACAGTTCCCTAACCTGTCCTCCTCTGGGACAGTTCCCTATCCCGTCCTCCTCTGGGACAGTTCTCTATCCCGTCCTCCTCTGGGACAGTTCTCTATCCCGTCCTCCTCTGGGACAGTTCTCTATCCCATGCTCCTCTGGGACAGTTCCCTATCCCGTCCTCCTCTGGGCCAGTTCCCTATCCCGTCCTCCTCTGGGACAGTTCCCTAACCTGTCCTCCTCTGGGCCAGTTCCCTATCCCGTCCTCCTCTGGGACAGTTCCCTAACCTGTCCTCCTCTGGGACAGTTCCCTAACCTGTCCTCCTCTGGGACAGTTCTCTATCTCGTCCTCCTCTGGGACAGTTCCCTATCCCGTCCTCCTCTGGGACAGTTCCCTATCCCGTCCTCCTCTGGGACAGTTCTCTATCCCGTCCTCCTCTGGGACAGTTCTCTATCCCGTCCTCCTCTGGGACAGTTCTCTATCCCATGCTCCTCTGGGACAGTTCCCTATCCCGTCCTCCTCTGGGACAGTTCTCTATCCCATGCTCCTCTGGGACAGTTCCCTATCCCATCATCCTCTGGGACAGTTCTCTATCCCGTCCTCCTCTGGGCCAGTTCCCTATCCCGTCATCCTCTGGGACAGTTCTCTATCCCGTCCTCCTCTGAGACAGTTCTCTATTCCGTCCTCCTCTGGGTAAAGAAATCATGGTGGACTCGTGCAAAGCGATTGTCTATCACTGTGAAAATGAATGGCCTAGAGTGATGAACGGCAGCGCATGTGGGTCACTTGACAAGCACACTTGAATCAAGAGTAGATCGCCCACAGCCCCCGTCACTTGTGGAGACTTCACCCGCGTGCAAGACCCAGGGATACACGGGTGAAGTAGACATAGCCCTGTGGGAAAACTGTGAAGGGCATCGCCAAGTGAATGATGAACACACAGTTAGGGTGCGGTGACCTCCAGGAGAGGGAGGGGGGACACCGGTCTATGGAAAAGGACCGCAGCAGTCCCGGTCCTGTTCTAATGCTTAAGCCAAAAATCTGTAATATGATTCCTCGTACCTCGTGTGTTCTTTTAAATCTCTTCTTCTGTGTTCATGAGCCGTAGTTTTAGCCTTTAACTGGGGTTTTCCCCTCTCCCCGCGATCCTCGATTTCTCCCCTTGCCCAGGAAGGTCGACCTAGTCCTTGCTCCTGCCAAGCAAGGGTGTAAACTTCCAGCTCCACAGAAAACAACTCGCTTGGGTCAGGGGGCACGCTCTCCCCTGTTTCGTATAATAGGATTATAAATTATTTCAAACCCTAATGATCATGATCAATAATAACAAGCAGAGCCAAGACCAGGGCTGAATTACCAAATTATCAAATATGTGTGTTTCTATCTACGATAAAACCACTGTGAGGCAGTGGTGGTGATAAGGATTTTCAAAAATTTTTCAGCAGAACGTGTTGGCAAAACAAACATACAAAATAAATGATCTATTTTCACTTTCTTCCTTTGTATGATTTTCCCGGAGCACAAGATCCTGTGAGAGACGATCCTACAGCATCCGTCCCCCTCCGGCTCACAGGGAGACAGTTATTTAAACTCACAAACACTCGTTGCCCCAGGGCCTCATCCAGCCCCAACCCCCAGAGGCCAGCCCACACCTCCCCTGCCTTCCCACTCCCTCCGCTGGGTCCCCGTGGAGAGGATGAACGAGCTCTCTCTGGCGATCAGTTCTAACACAAAGAAGGCAGATTTGGGATGGAGAAAGGCTTTCACTCCGCCCTTGTAATCCACACTGTGAGCCTCCTCCTGGGTAAGAACCTTGTCCGCTGGTGGGATGTTGTGACCCCCCAGTGAGCCGGTAGGACCCTAACTGGATTCAGTAACAAATACAAAGATTTGGGCGCAGAGTAGAATCTGACCTGCTTTAGCGTAATTTGCAAGAGCCGCTGCTTGTTTCCTCCAGGGCCAGGCCTTCCAGCGCGAGGCTCCGCAGGCCTCCCGGCAGTGTGGGGGGAGGGCACTCTACTCAAGGGCCGTCCTTCTAGTGAGGCCTTCTGGCACTGGACTGTCCGGGTGAGCAGGTTCTGTACAAGCGGGGGGGGGGGGGGGCAGCGGCAGCACCGGGCACACTCTTTGTTCAGGAAGAAACCGAGACGGCGAGGGCTAAGGGCAAACCCCAATCTTTACAACGATTGTTGTATGGCTTCGCTGTGAAATAAGCCCCCACGAAACTCCTTTTGGTTGGGTGTTGGGAAGCAGGAGAGCTCGATCGTCTCAGGAGGTAGGCACGCACCTTCCCCAGGCAGCCTTCCCTCAGCCTCCGATCACCTTGCTCTGGAGCGTGGGTGCTTCCCGCCTTGGGGCGCCCCCGGCCGCCATCGCAGAACCAAGGTGCCCATCAGGATTCGGGCTGCGCCCAGAGCGGCCGCCTCTGGCTGACTTCAGCCCAAGAAGCTCACCGGCATGATGCCGAGTGGGGGGAGGGTCGCAAAACTGATAGAGGACACAGAAGTCTGCCGGGAACTCCAGAATTCTGGAAGGTCAAAGAGCAGGAAGCAGCCTGGCCCTCTCTTTGCGTGAGAAGTCGGGCCGAGGTTCTAGGACTGGACACCAGTGCCGCGACTGGGAGCAGACTCCAGCGTCGCTTCCCGCCCACGAGTCAAGGACCTGCGTGGGAGCCTCTAGTAGGTGCCTCGCAGGTCTGATACCCGAGTTCAGACCACAAGGGCAGAGAAATGGGGGGTCACCGCGTGTCCCTGGACGCACTGACACGGCCCACCTTGGGTTCTGCCAGACACCAGGGAATGACGGAAGCCCGTCGAATCCGTCCCACCGGCCTCACTAGATTGTCACGCACACACACACACACACACTCTTTGCCCCAATGTTCGTTTGCGAGAGCAGCGACTTCGACACGGCGCCCTTCTCCTTATTTCAGGCGAAGACGGGGCTTGCTCCCTCTCCCACGGGTGATGGCCAAAGCCTCAACGGTGGCCGACCGCGTGGCCGTCCGCATGGCCGTGCACGCTGGGTTGCTCAGGTTCCACTCGCGAGCGTCCCCACTGCTCTGACACCCGCGAACCACACCGCGCTGGTTTTGCCTTCAGCCGGCGTCTCAAACGGCCGGGACGTCCTCATGCAGGACGGCTTCCAAATATTTGCTCTTGAGGAATCCGAGGGCTTGGGGGTCAACTGTGCACACCTGTCCTGCCAGATGGTAGCGAGGGTGAGTGGGCTTTTCCATCTGCATCCGTGTCTCGTGGTTGCTGTCACAAAATGCCCCCTACACCCCCACAGCTGGGGGTTTAATACAGAGGAAATTTACCCTCGGAAAGCTCTGCAGGCCAGAAGTCCAAAATCAGGGTGTCACCATCATTGGTTCCTTCTATGACCCCGAAGCAGAGTCTGTTCTCCCGTTTCCCTCCAGGCTTCCAGGGGCTCTGGCCATCCCTGGCGTCTCCTGTCCCGGCCGCTGTCATCACCTGACTTTCCCCCGGCATCTCTGCTCTCTCCTTCTCTTCTTATTCGAGCACTGGTCACTGGGGGCTCCTGGGTGGCTCGGTCGGTTAAACGTCTGACTCTTGGTTTCAGCTCGGGTCCTGATCTCAGGGTTGTGGGATGAAGCCCCGCATCGGGCTCCCTGCCCAGCGGGGAGTCCGCTTGCCATTCTCGCTCTCTGCCCCTCCCCCTGCTCATGGGTCATGCTCCCTCTCTCTCAAAATAAATAACATCTTAGGAAAAAAAAAGAACCCTGGTGGTTGGATGTAGGGCCCTGTCCCTAAGTCCAGTGTGACATTACTTTGACTGATACATCTTCAAAGACCCTATTTGAAGTGAGATCACATCTGAGGTTCTGGGAGGACGTGACCGTGTGCGGACACTACTGACCCGCGTGCAGAGTCAGGCGGGCCTCACCTGGGGTGTCGGCCCCGCCCCAGCTCTGTGACCTCGTCGTCCCCACCCCCGCAACAGGGTGACGGTGTATGTCGGTTTCCGCGGACTGTCCCTGCTCCCGCTGTGATTCCGATGTTGTCCCCATCCACTCTCAGAAGGGAAGCGTGAGCGACACACCGCACTGTCTCGCCACGCGTGAGGTGCGTGCGCGGTCTGACAGACAAGGAGCCCTAACTTGTGTTATCAGAAGCAGCAGCAGCCAGCGACGGGGCCGCACGTTGTGGACCAAGACTTCCTATAACCCGGGGTGGGGGGAAGGCCGAGCCCGCAAATAGTTCGCAGCCGTGGTTACAACCAAACCAGGCCCTTCGTGCGCGTGTGCCAGCGTGCGGGGCGCGGGACGGAGGGTGAGTCAAGGCCCTGGTTGGCCCCCAGAGGAGCCCGTCCTCACAGCGAGGCTGACTCCAGGGCCACACGAGGCGCGCTGGCAACGGCGGTGACAAGGCAGGACTGAACCCCGTGCACCAATCTCTCCCCCGGCTGAGCCCCGTCTCGCAGACAGAGTGACCTCTGACGGTCGCTGAATTCACGAGACTTAGCTAGACATTTCTCAAGTCGAGGTTCATCACACTCAGGAGTGGTAACACCAGCTTTCTGAGAGGGACAGACGGACTCTAAACCTTAACTTCCCTTGCCCCTTTGTCAAGCGACTCTGTTGGACTCGCCCTCTGGTTCCCAGTGATCCCGGAATGCGGGGCATCCAAACCAGCCGCCGGTCTGCCAAAAATGCCCCAACCCAGACCTGTGGGACAGCAGTCTCCGGCGCAGAGCTCTGGAATCTTCTTTTTAAATACCGTCCCTTGCGATCCTTGAGCATTCCCCGAGGCCGGAGAGGCCGCTGCCCGCTGCCCGGACGCTGGGCCTGTCGGGAAGAACCAGCAGGGAGGTCCGGGGCCCCACAAGGTTGTTCTGTATTTACCCCCACACGTAGACTTGAAATAATCGCAGGTCTCTGGTGTGTCTTCTTTCCCAGCTCCTTAAATCTGTAACTCCGGCGGCGTTTGCATTTCCGAATCTGTTACAGGGACGTTCTGACATTTCCCTGCAGCTCTAGGACTCACTGTCCAGGGCGGTGGCCACTGGCCCTGAGCAGTTATTTAGATTTAAATGAATCAAAATTAAATACAGCTTAACACGCAGTTCCTGGGTTGCACTAGCCACATCTCGGCTCCGAACAGGGCTTTGTGTCCCTGCGGAAAGTTCTTCTGACGCAGCATGGCTCTGGAGGCCTGTTTGTCAGCCCTGGCTGTGTACAGGAGTCCCCTGGAGAGATTCCAAAATCCCGGTGCCCAGGCTGTACCCAGGCCAATTCAATTGTGACCTCTAGGGATGGGACTCAGCAATTTCTAGAGGTGGCTTGCACCAGAAGCACTGGCGGGATTGTTGAAGCGGAGATTGCTCGGGGTGGGGGGACAGTGGGGGGAGGCCCCAGCCCCAGAATTTCCAATTCAGTAAGTCCAGGTTGAGATTTGAGAATATGCACAAGTTCTGAGGTGCAGGCTTTGCGATCCGCACCTCAGAAAGAAGGTCACTCAGGAGAGCATCTGCCTGTGCACAGAGCACCACGCTGTCCACCACTGTCCCCCTGCAGGTCCCCAACCCCCCCGCTCCCACACTGCAAGGAACAGCAGAGAGCAAGAGCCCTGTTCCTGAGCCGGGAAAGGCTTTGGAAGAGCTATCCAAGGCAGAGACCTGGCACACAGCATAAAAGGAAAGTTCTCTTTTCCTCCCAGCTCCTCCCTGTTTTTTTTCTTTTTCATCCCGGTTCCCAAGTCCCTGAGGCTGTCGGCCATGGCTGCCTCTCCGGCCCAGCTTGGCTCCCCTGACGAATGGGAAGGAGCCACGGGCCCCCCCAGACGCTCCTGCCGCTGCTGGGAGGGAAATCCCGTGAGAGTCCCCGTCCTGTGATCTGTCTCTCAGTCCCCAACAAAACCAAAGATCCAGAAGGCTGCCACCCGTGAGCCCGGCTTTGTGCCACTGAAACTTCTGGACGCCAGAGCCCACGTGCACTCTTTCAGGCTCACACACCTAGACTTACGGCGAGAGCCCCCCCGAGGGACGGGACCGGACAGCCTGCACCGGCCTCTGTCATCAGCCCTGCGCCAGCCTGGTTCTGGTCAAGGGGTCGTCCTAACAGTCACGACACATAGATTTCCTCCTCCTTGTTCTTTTTATCCGTCTCGTGTCTAACCTGAGGCTGCTCTTCGTGCCCAGTGCATAAGAGCGTTTATAAGGTGCAAGAGCCCAGTCCTCGCTTAGCCTGTGTTTTCCACTTAAAACAAATGTAGTTGCCGTCACCCGGCGTCCGTCACTGTGCCCTAAAGGAAGGAACGATGCTTGCTTCTTGGACTTGCTGGGTTTCACTAACTCTAAATCTTAAATGTTATTTTGAGGCACAAAAAAATCTTCACTCTTTCTTTTTCTTTGTTTAAAAAGATTTTATTTATTCATTTGACAGACAGAGATCACAAGTAGGCAGAGAGGCAGGCAGAGAGAGAGGAGGAAGCAGGCTCCCCATGGAGCAGAGATCCCGATGCGGGGCTCCATCCCAGGACCCTGGAATCATGACCTGAGTCGAAGGCAGAGGCTTTAACCCACTGAGCCCCCCAGGCGCCCCTCTTCCCTCTTTCTTAATCTCTCTTTTTCAATTGCTATATTAGAGCACAACGCGAGTACACCGGGTCGTACCATGAGCCAGAAGGAAACGCGGTGGGTCCAAGTCGGGTGCTGCCCAGAGCCTGAGGTTCGGCTCATTGGTCTGTTTGGATGCCTTTCGGGATGGTAACTGTTAAAGACACAAAGAACAAAATTATTAAAGCGCAACAACACGGTCCTTCAGGCTCGCCGACAGACGTGCCCGTCCACGGTTCTCTTCAAGTTCAGACCCGAAGTGCATTCATGTCACAGAATAATGTATCTAAGTCTCTCCTCACGCCCCGGGGCTTTCGGTTTCAGATCAGATGGTGCTTCTCGTCTGCATTGAGGTCAAGCAGGAGGAGATTCCTTTTCCCCTGGAAAGGAATCCTGGACTCCAGGCACATTGTAGTTCCTCTTTCATTTCCCAGCACAACTGTGACATTTATAAATGCAATCCCCTAATTCGGTGAGGAAACCCGGCCCCCCATTTCGAAGGCTCTGCCTTCAGTGCAACAAAGCCGGCAGGTCAGACCCAACACGGGCAGGGAGGGGAGGTTTCTGACTCCCCAGACCTTTGACCACCCTCTTTCCCCTGGGCTGCAGCTTTTCAGTTAGGAAGTTAAAGAGAAGAAAAGCACAATATTTAAAATTCAATCACAAGTGTGCCTGTGTGTCGTTAAAGACAGACCTTTGTCCTGTTGCTTTCTGGACTTTGAATGTGGATTCTTCTTCTTGAGATTACTGTTGTACTTCGTTCTCCTGGAGAAAAGGAAAAGCTTTAAGCACCCTAAAATGAGGCTTTCACCTGATACTAATTTTCTTCTTAGTTATAAAGGCTATTGTTTGCTTGAACAAAGAGGGATGGGAGCTGTTAGTAGCTGTTTACATGACAGGAATGAGGGCACCGAGGGAGGAGGGGAGAGAGCCTTCTTCATTAAGGAGGCAGGGACTTGGATTATCGCAGACAGACAAGCCCTGGACGGAAAGGGGCACCGGGATTTTCTTATTCTTTCCCTGCAACCAAGACACTATATTTATCATCTGTTAACCGCCAATAACATGTTTCAGACAGCTCTAGGTTAGTGTAAAAATTTAGGTTAAACAAGCAGTTGGAGTCTGATTTTTAAGAACAACAACAACATCGAACCTTCCTAGAAGTCCACGCCGGTGGGTTCGCAGTCACACCACCATTTTCTGCGGGGCGGAGGCGCCCACACGCAACACACAGGCCCGGGGTGCCCATCGGCCACGTGGGTCTGAGTCCCCCAGGGAATCCTGGCCTTTTGGGAGAGCAGCGTCTGACACCACACAGGCCTGCAATAAACATTTGCGGGACAAAGGCTGAATGAATTTCACTTGAACTGAACATGACTCCTTTGTACCTGAAGAATTCACTCTCCTTTCAGCGACTTGAAGTTTTGCTGAAAGGGTTCTTCTGAAATCTCAGAGCAGAAAGGTTTCCAGCGCTTCAAAAACTCGCTGGAAACCGCTCCAGTCAGAGCAAGAAGCCCGGTGAAGCCCTACGCTCCTAGCCTTAGTCAGAATATTTTTATTTTTGAAGAAATGAGCCGTCGGTGTGAATAAGGAACCATGATCATGTGTTAGGTACGCGCCTGCTACCCACTAATTTGACATTAGACCCGATCCCATGTTTGTTTCAAATTCTGAGCACAGGAGACACGAGTCAAAGTGTGTTTTTAATCTCCGGGGAACAAACTCAGAAACGGGAGGGAAGATGAAACAGGAGGCAGGGGCCCGGCTTTCAATGCACTTGTTTTAAACTGAACAGATAATCAAAGCATTCAGTGAAGGCGTAACTTGTCAGCCAGAGGTTACTCCATTGTCCCCTGAACCAGCAAGGGAGTTGTGGCCCTAATTCCGTTCACCAGGGAATGCCTGTTGACCATCCGAGCCCTCCTGGAAAGGCACAGGATTTTCAAACGGGAACAATTAACACGGGGTTCCCGAGCCGCCACCCCTGTATTTGTCTAGAACAGAACACGCTGCCTTTCAAAGGGCCCTTTTCCTCGGGGTGGAAACACTGACTCCTGAGGGGCCGCCACAGCTACTAACGCATCTCAGTCTCGAGTTTCAGGAGCAAATCGCGCAGCGCACCTTGTCCTGAGTGCGGGGACTCGGCGGGGCCCTCTGCCTCCCCACCGTGACCTCGCTCAGCGGTTTTTCTCAAAGGACAGGACAGTCTTTCGGTTACAGGTGCGCGGCCCAGGACGTCCTGGGCAGGGCGGCTGCTTGCTGTGACTGCACCTGCCTGCTTGCTGAGCGCCCAGGGGTGCTGGGTGCTGGGTGCTGGGTGCTGGCCGGGGCGGAGCCCTCCAGAAGGGGCTGCAGAGAGGACGGTCCTGGCGCGGGGACCCAGGCCCACCTCTCCCGGGCCGCCTCCAGCTGGGAGGGCGCGGGCTTCTCCCGGACGCACCGTCCCTGGCGAGCCCCCGCCTCCACGCCGCCCTCCAGAGAGCGTGGGCAGGCCGTGCGCGCGGGCCTGCGGGCGGAGGGCGCCGCACGGGGAGGGGGCGCGGGCCGGGCCGGGCGCCCACGAGCGCCTGTGCCGCATCCCGGGACCCAAGGGCTTAGGCCGCGCTCAGGCGTCGTGTTGTAAAAGCGAAAACCGGGCGTGTCGCGTGTCATCGCGCCGCCGCTCCTCGGCCTGTCGCCGCGAAGGGTTTCCGGGTCGCGAGGCGTCCCAAAGCCCCGGAGGCCGCAGCACTGGGCCGACCGCGCCCCCCGCCGAGACAAAGGCCCGCGGCGCAGCGGGGCGTGGAGGCCGCCCGGGAGGGGGTGGGGCGCGGCGCGGGGCCTCGGGGTTCGGGCCCGCCCCGCCCCGCCCCGCCCCGCCCCGCGAGCCCCGCGGCCGCCCAGGGCCGACCGCCTGCCGGCGCCGCCCCCTTCCCGGGGAGGAGGAGCCGAGCGCGGCTCCCCAGCTCCGCATTGTCCCGGGGACGCGTCCCCGCGCCCGCGCCGCCGTCCTCGTGGCCCCCCGCGCCCCGGGGCCCCCGCTCGGCAGCCCTGCCCGGCGCCCGCGTCTTCTCCGCGGCCCTGCGGGACGACGAACCGGAAAGTCCTGAGCGCGGCGCTGCGCTTCGATGCCGGCCGCCCCCGCGGGCCCCCCGGCGACTCCCGGGCGGTGACCTCGTTCCGCGCCCCGAGGTGCGCCCGCCGCAGCCCTGCCCGCCGCTCCCGGGCCGGGTCACGCTGCCCTTCGGGGCCGAGACCTTCCCGGCGCCGCCGTCGCAGCCGCCCCGGCCCTGCGACCTCCCCCGCCGGGCCCGCTCCCTCCGTCCCCGCACGCGCCGCCGCGGCCCGTCGCCGGCAGGGCTCGACGCCGCCCGGAGGTGGGAGCCGAGTGAGGCCCGAGAGGCCGGCTAAGGGGCGCGGCGCGGGGCCCGGGGTCCCGGCCTGTCCCCGCCGGGCTCGCGCTCCGACGCCCGCGGCCCCCCAGCGAGCCCGGGTCACGGGGCAGCGCCGCTCCCGCGGGGCCGCACCTGCGCGCACCGGAGGCCGCTCCGGCCCTTTGCCAGCCTTTGTCAACGCGGCGCCCAGCCTCTGCCCGTGTCCTCCGGATCTCCCTGCCCCTGGCCCGCGCTCAGGTCCTCCCTAACGGACGGCTGGGGGAGGGAAAAAAGAAAGGGCGAGTTTGGGAGTTAGATTTCCTGTGTATGGGCGGCGCGTTTCAACAGATCCAGAAGGGGAAGAGGAGCAGAGCACAGGCCTCTGCCCACGCCTCCCCTCCCCACCCAGGCTGCTGCCGCCGCGGCCTCCTCCTCCTCCTCTCCTCCTCCTCCTCCGCCTCCCAGCCAGGGCTGGGACGATCTGAGCTCTGGGATGATGACATCTGCATTGGATACATTTTCTTTTTCTTTTAGGATAAAAGTTTTATTTCAGAGAGAAGCACAAAGCCACCACTGTCTTGAACAAACCAGGGCTTCTCCAGGGCTCAAGGACCGTCCAGAGGGAAACAAAAAGGCATTAGCTCCTGATGAAGAGAAGTCCAGGGCCCGGCCATGGGAGCCCCGGCACTCCAGCCCTGTGGCACCCCAGGACCTGGGCTCACCGTCACCACAGAGACTCCTCTCTCAGGCCCTGTGACTCTTGGGAAATCAGCCTGGGACCTGAGCCCGCCCCTCCCCCATCCTGTCATCCCTGAGGAGCAGGACTGGGCTTACCTCCTGGATTCCCACCCTGAGACACTGAAACACGTAAAGCCACAGCCTTGATCTTCTCATGTACTTTCACACGCTCATTCGTTCAACTCCCATCAGTTGAGTGCCTTCCGGATGCCTGGTGCCGTCCTAAGTGCGGGGAGTTCTGTCCGGTCTGGGGCTTCCACGTCTATCTGCCCTCGAGCTCAGGTCATAAAGCTGTATGGATCAGGGCCCCTCTATGGCGACACTCTCCGTCTGGGGAGAGACTCTTGCTGTGGCCCACTGAGCCCTGTGGCCCACTGAGCCCTCCGTCCCACAGCCCACTGCGGGCTCTCGCCTCCGACACCCACTCTTCCCCGTTCTCTCAAGGTTCCTGGGATCCCCAGTCCTGGACAGGTGAGCAGGTGCAGGGAAGGGACCTGCCGCCTCCCCCCTCTGCCCAGTCACTCTCCTTAGAGCTCTCATTGTGTGTTTCGCTCCAAACACTCCTTCCTCCTCTTCCTGCAATTCGACGGGCTTCTGCGTGTCTCTGTAAGCAAACACACAGAGAACCAACGACCCTTCTTCCCTTCGCCACCAGCAACTTGAGAGGATAGTTTCCGTCCTGCGTCACCTGCACTGACTCCTAGATCCATGGAATCTGGCTTCTGATTCCCTCCGTCACTGTATGAAATTGCTCTCTCAAAGACCACACTGACAGTCACCAGTGTGTGGCTTCACTGTGGGCTTTGTGTCCTGCCTCACCAGCCCTGGTCCCCTTCCAGGACGTGGACTGAGTTGCAAGCCATATTGCTGAGGGGCTCCGGTGTTCCGAACTAGTAAGACACACCACGGGCCTCCGATGGGGCAGAATCAAGGGTGGGGTTTTGGTGCAGGGATGAAACCAGAAACCAGAAATGTTGAGTCTAGGCCACCAAACCGCAGGATTCCGGGTCTCATAGTCGCATCTGTTTCATCCCACTCCGGATGTAGAGGCTCCGAACAACAAAAAACAGGATGGCACGCGGCTTCGCGGGGTCCGGAGCTGGGGGAGGTTTAGTGGGGTGTCTGCCTCAGGGATGGTCCTGATCCCCCAGGCAATGTGATCTTTTACTTTCTCCAAAAGACAAGACGTAAGGTAAGGGGCGCCTGGGTGGCTCAGTGGGTTAAAGCCTCTGTCTTCAGCTCGAGTCATGATCCCAGGGTCCTGGGATCGAGCCCCACATGGGGCTCTCTGCTCCACGGGAGGCCTGCTTTCTCCTCTCTCTCTGCCTACTTGTGATCTCTGTCAAATAAATAAATAAAATCTTAAAAAAAAAAAAAAAGACAAGACGTAAGTCCAGGAGGGAATGTGCTATAAGTGGGCCCTGCCCTGCCCTGCTGGGTGCACTGGGTTTAGGAACCGATGATGGAAAGCTTTAGCGCCAGCTGTCAGAGCGGAAGCACGCGTGTGCTTTGTCCTATCAGCTTTCCTTCCGGGATCCGTCCCACACGCGTGCTTGTGCAAGCGCGCGGAGACGGCGACACAATCATGTTCAGTGGAGGGCCTGACAGCGAACTTTGGGAAACGTTGACGGGCCCCCAAAGGACAAGGGACGGCTTAGACCGATGACAGAGCCCCATGCGATGGACATGTTTATTCGTGTTGACGTGGACGATTTACTGTTACATGAAGAACAGCTGCCAGTCGTATGGTTTGATCCCATTTCTGTAAAAATACACGCACATGCATGCTTTTATCGTCCTGGAGAATTTCAGGAAGGACTTGGTTTTCCTCCACGAAGTGGGAACGAGGAATGTGCTGGTCCAGGAGGGGATCGAGAGATATTTCCGTTTTTAAGTTTACACCATCGAATATTTAAAAAATTGCTTCCAACCAGTTTGGGATGAATCCCGTGTTTACCGAGACAGACTTCATATACTGTGACACGTGCCATCTTGCTGTCACGGCTCCGGCTCAGTGACAAGGTCGCACGGCGGTCGGTGCCAGCTGAGTCCTGAATCGGACGGACTGCTGTGATGATGGGTATTCCACAAGTGCAGGGGGAAGCTGGCTCAGGTCCCTGTTTCGTGGTGCTCGAGCGCGGTTTGAGGAGCAGGTCCCTGAAAGGGACCCCAGGAGGGCCACGGTCATCGCATGCCCCCTGGGACCAGCTCCTCCCCGGCCACAACTCTGGAGGCTCCCGTCCCCTTGTCATTCTGCTGTTCTCACTCATCACTACCGTTCTGGGTGGCCACAGTCGGTGGTTTTGACCAGCCCCCCGACGGGCCAGCCTCAGACGGTGCTGGTTGCTGGATGGTTCTGACCCTCCTAGGCACAGCCCCACGGCCTCCAAAGCCTGAGTCCCTCGGCGCAGGGGAGGCTCCAGAGATCCGCAGGAGGAAGGTGGGGCCTCCCACGCGGGAGCGGGCACCTGCCCTTTCCGCATTCTCGCGCCCGGAGCAGAGGCGAAGCAACCCTCTCCTTCTGTTGGCCCCTCTCTGCAGGTCTGTATAACCTTCCTGCGCGAGGTCTGTCCTGCTACCGCGAGCGACAGTCCTGTCTTAGGAAGGAGGGGATCAGAGACACGAGTTCCTCACTCCGAGTTCGCCGTCAACTGTCTCTCCGACCCTGCAGCGAGGGGCCTTCTTGTCAGGAGGAAGCAGCACTTGCCGTCGGGGTTCTCCCTGGGGACAGGCCTCCAGGTGCCAAACCCTCCTGCCGGAGCCCTCCGTTTCAGCTCCGGCCCTTGTACCAGACAGCATCCAGGGGTCCCCGAGAGCCCTGACGTCTGCAGGTCCCTCCGCCGGGCCCGGCTCCAAAGGGCACCCAACCCCGGCTCCAAACCCGTGATGGATGGCGTCGTGCCCGCCCCCCATACTCTCACACCATCCAGAGCCCTCGTTTGCGAGCTGTTTGGAGGTTGCAGCCTCTCTCGCGAAGAACCGCATCCCATAAGGGTGCACCCCTGCAGCAGGCATGGAAACGAGCTCGGGCCCTTCACCCCGCTGCACGCTGAGGCTGGCCTGAGGGGTCACCGCGCAAACCCAGAGACACGGCCCCCCACCCCTGCCTGGCAGGTACCTGAGGCACAGAGAGATCCTACACTATTTATAAATCCCAGAGACACGCAATCAAATCGCCAGACCCGGGAGGCTCAATACATTTCAATGGGCTCTGACTCATCCCGATGTCTGTCTGCAGAATCTGAGCAGAAAATGTACTTGAGAAACAGAGAAGAGGACTTAGAACAAAATAAAATGTCAGGGAAATGACATGTCAGGATTCCTCTCCCAACGAGAGAGGCCAGCGGGACCAACTGACTTCTCACCTTTGTTGTACAAATTCAAGGACAGAGATCACTTTGGACAAATTCATTTTTGGGAGGCAGAGAATTTTCCCTTTTATCTTAATGCAGTCAGAAGAGAAACCAGCCCATGTAACTAATTTTAAACAATGCCAGATTAATCTTGAATTGTTTGGTTAGTTTATTTCTTTGTCTTCGCCCTTGGGTGTGACTCTCTGGGCCCGGGGGACCTCGGAGGGGTGGTCGTTCCGGGCTCTCTGCTTTGTGGTCTCTCTGGCCGGTCACCACAGACCGGGAGGATACTTTTCCTTTTCACCTAAAATGGTACAGGCGTGTGAGCTGGTTAGGCCACAGTGACCCTTTCAATGACTTGATGTATTTTCCTAAATAAAAAACAAATGGAGAAGACAGGAGTCCAGACCCCGTAAGGAGGGAATGCTTCAAGACCGAGGTTCGCCCCCCGGGGAGAGGCACGGGCGCTCCTTTGCACGTTGTCGGTCTCGGAAAGGGGAGCTCCTGAGCCACGTACGCCTCATTGCAGCGCCCTGCCCCGCCCCCTCAACCCCGCACCCTTGCACTTCGCAGGGACCCGCGTCCTTTAGGAGCCTTCACTGTGTGTGAAACTCGGTTCGGCGTTTCACTGAAATGTGCTCCGGCGCTGTGACCGGGATACAAAATCCCAGCGTTTCTCGGACAGCTTCTCCCTCCTCTGCATCCCTGCTCCATCTCCTTCCGCGCCCCTGGTTCCCCCTGACCCCGCAAATGCTGCTTTCCTGTCCCAGGTCCTCTGCGCCCTTCCATGTTCTTAAACGCATCACAGTGGGCCGCGGGCACCTGCCCCGTGGGGACTCCTGATGGTCCCCTGGCGAGGGGCAGCCGAGCACCTGCCGCCCTGGGGCCTCCACAGACGGGACCTTGAGTTTCCCCGAGCTGGCGGGCCGGACGGGGCCTGAAATCCCATGTGACATCTGGTGCAGGCCCTCCACCGGGTGGGCTCTGCGGGTTCTGGATAGCGGCGGGGACGACTTAGCGGGCAGTCCCTGAGCAGCAGACACCGTCCTCAGAAACGGCCCATGGGACTGTCCCCTTCATCTCCGTTTTATGGACAATAAGGCGGTTCGGGTGTCTTCGGCCCTGGCGACCCCGCGGGGAGAAGGGGAGGCAGGACTGGTGCCCGGCAGCCCAGGGCTCTGTCTTGAGGCTCCGCCTGGCAAGCCGGGTCACAGGCCACAGAGGACAGAGGTAGGTCTGGCCCGGCCCCGTCGCCTGGCCGCGTCCTCTCCGAAGTCTTCAGTGGCGGAAGAGGATGGGCTGAAGCAGGTTCGCGGGGACGCTGCGACCCCGGCTGGTTCATGGCGCTGAGAAGACGCGGGAGGGACGTCAGCTCCTGTCCGCACTGACTCTAGCCCAGCGCCTCCGCCCGTCCGTCCGTCGCCTCCTCGCCCGGTCCTTCTCCCGCTCGCGCTGGGGCTGGCGGGGGACAGTGGGTTGAGCAACAAGTGCTCTGAGCCTTGGTGGCCGCCCGCCCCAGTCGGGTCCCTGGACGGGGTTTCTGCTGTCTCCCGGACTGCGCGACCCGCTGCCCTGCCGCCCGCCTCGGGAACGGGCCGCCCCTGTGTGGGCCAGCGTGACCCGGGCCAGGCTCCCTTCCCCGCCGCGTGGCCCAGTGCTCCGGGGCTCCCGGGACCGGTGGCGCGGGCGTGGCGGGGGCTGGACGGACTCAAGTGCGAGTCTTCACCAGACGAGGCCCCTGGTCCCCTGCAGGCGCGTGACCCGACGCCGAGCCCCATCGCTTGGTCTGACCCGCACAGGAAGAGCCTGTGTCTCGACCCTGCATCGTCTGGACAACGGGGCGGTCTCCCGGGTCACTACTTCGGGAGCTGGACAGGCACGGCGGGGTCGGGAGGGGAGCTGGGGCTGGTGTGGCCTCGCGGGGGAGAGGAGGGGCTTTTCCCGCAGGCCCAAGGCGCCCGACCTGGCCCTGTTGTCTTCATGTCCATCCCCTGCCTCCTTCCCCCGTCGCCGCCCCCACGCCGTGGCTGCGCTGGCCGTGCTGGTCCGCACACCCTGAGATCAAAGTCCCTCCTCCTAGGAGCGCACGTGTCCGTTGGGACCCTTGTCCTTGTCGGGAAGATCTCGGCGAGCAGAGACTGGCCCGCTGCCCGTGAGGGTGCTGGGGGACACCCTCCCCCTCAGATGGTCGGACCAGAGCCTGCTCCCCACCCCGCGCTGCACCTGCTGCCTTCTGGGGCTCTAGCCTGGTCGCTGGACACCGCAGGTCCTGGCTCTGCCATTTTCCCTGTAATAGCAAGAACGCCAGCAAGAACTCCGGGAGAGCCTCACACACTCACACGCACTCACACTCTCACGCTCACACACGTGTTTCTTGCGTATTTACTCTTTCCCGTGACTCACAGCATTTTTCCTGCGTGCGTAACTGAAACCAAACATCTCCCATTACACGCCCGGGAGCTCGTAACTCCGAGAGAGAGTTGCCTGCAAGTTTGCACGGTAAAAATATGTATTCATCAAAAATAATGTTTAAAGCCAGAAATAACTTAGGCATTGACAGTTTACAAAGAGAGATCTGAACACCTTTTTTTTCAGTTATTCACAAAAAAGTCTTCTGTTACCATAGATACAGATCTACGGACAACAGCGTAGTCCTTCTTGGAGAAATTCCGTCTGCCTGGATCATGCTGGTAACAGGCGGCCCGCGGGAGGAGGGCCAGGAGCCACGGTCAGCCAATCCCGCCAGGTTCTGTTTCCTGCGGGTCCCAGTGGGGCGCCAGGGGACTTGACTTGTGGGCTGGAGCGAGTTGGCAACTGAGATATGGGCTCTGAGGAACTGGTGGAGCTTGGAACCCCAACCTGTTGGTCCACTGCCCTCCCCAGCCCCCCGCAGAGGAGCCAGGCCTGCCGGCTCCATCCCACTCCCTGGCAAGGAGTGGTCCCTACTCATGGGTCCAAAGAAGTGTGCTCCAGCCCAAGGGAAAATCTGCGATAGCTTCTGAGAGTTGAGGTACCACACCACACCGGCTGTGACGTACGGAGTCTTGTGCTGTCTTCGATGGAGCGTTTTCTCTGAGAAAACAGTAATTTCAGGACAAAACAGGACCGAAAACACTGGATAAATTAAGGGCCCGTAGAATTAAGTACAAGAGGAACGCCGAAGCCTCCAAATGATATGACCGAGGGAGGGAAAAGCCTCCGTTATAAATGGGCAAACCCAGAAGGCAGCCCGGTCAGAGCCAAAGACGCGAACTTGGACTCTTAACTCTGGGTTCTGCTCTGAGCCGTGCACGTCATCGCTTAGTTCAAAACCCGAGTCTCACATTCAGAGTAAATGAATCACCTCGATCACACATTACACTTGCTGCTTATTCTTTTATCTGCTTAATGAAGTCTAGAAACATTTATGGGGCTTAAATTTGCCCTTTGAAGTGGTGGAAAAGTTCTGGAAATGGACAGAGCTGGCGGCTGCCCAGCACTGTGAGTATCGTCACTGTCACTAAGCTGTGCCCGTAGAAATGGTGAGACGGCACATTTTACGTCTATGTGTTTTACTACAATAGAAAAAATATCATTTAAGTAGTCAGCCAGAAAGCTACGAAAATATATATATTTTTAGTTTAACTAAAAGTAGAAACAGGGACATACACCCAATCGTATTGTGAGTTACCCTGTGTTTTGTTCAATGCATATAACAGAGGTCACTTTGTTGTTTGGAACAATCTGAGAATGACATGAATTGCTTTACTTAAAGAAGCAAAACAGAAGTTGCTTTTTGAGGGCCATGATTGGGAACAAACAGCCGAAGGCATGATTTGCCCGGGGCAATGCCATCTCCTTTTCTGCTGTGGTTCAAGGTCTGTGAGGCTGTGTCACCGGGTGGCTCTGGGGTGGTGACAGGTACGGTTTCCTGAGTTTGGGCCTCGTCCCTGCAAGCTGGTGCCATCTGCCCCATCCCCGGCAGCTGACATAGAGCTCTCTGAAAGACGGCCATCACGTCACCCACACCTGCCCTTGTGAAGACCAATTTTATCTGAACCTGGTCAGTATTACTTAGAAAGATCCTAAAAGGCCAGGGGTAGTGGGCCAGGCAGCGGGGGAGCCTTTGACACCCACGAAGGGTCTAGGGAAATCTGATCGATGATCTGTACACCCTAGACCTGTGTCCATCTGAAACCCGAGTGGAATATCAGAGATCTCTTTTCACTGTTTCCACCCTCTCTCTTCCAAAAAAAAAAAAAAAAAAAAAGAAGAAAAGAAGAGGTTGTTAAATGTGGTTCGAAGTTTAAACTTATGCAGTTTAAATATTCTACTTGATATCACAATATTCTGCATGGATACTGGTAGAGTGAGGGAAGTCCAGATGACCGTCGGAACAGAGGAGAGATTGTACTCATCATAACACTTCCCTTCACAACCCTAGGGCTGTTACAGAGACGCTTTCTATGTGTTTATATTAAAGATGCCCCTTATGAATGTGATTGCTATTTGGGTATGTGTGGATGTTCCTGAAAACACCAAAATGTGACCAATCATTCTTTCCATCGAGTGAATGCATGAGGATTTCAGAAAACTCGGGATTTGTTGGGAGAACAAACCCCGCCCACCACGGAATGCCTTGCCATGCTCTACACCACCCACTTTGTGTCCTGGCAGTCCCTGGTGGTGAAAAAGGAAGTCAGCCTTTGGGTTTCAAACGACCTTTCAACACCAACACTAACCAAGATCAGTAAAGGGTGTTTCATGGTTAATAACCATTTGTCTTGATATGATGAGTTGTTACAAGTGGTTAAAAATATGGATGGATGGAAAGAGAGATGGATAAAGAGAAGAAAGAATGAATGGAAGGATGGATGGATGGATGGATGGACGGAGGGATAGAAGGATGGATGGATGGATGAATGGATGGACGGAGGGATGGATGGATGGGTGGATGGATGGATGGAGGGAGGGATGGACAAGGACAGCTTGGTAGATGTGGAGTTTTTTAAGGGACATAATTAATTTTATTTGCAATTTTCAAAAGAAACCATCTTCTCCACCCTTTTATCCTTTTAAAAATTTACAAGAATTCAATCAGTGCTAGATATCTGGGTAACAAGGGGGAAGCGCCGACATGATCAGGAGTACACAGAGCTGGTAGGGAGACGTTCCAACTGTGCACCCCGACTGGCTTGTGCTTTGGGAGGCCTTGCTGAAAGTAAAGTTTTAAGAAAGTAGAAATCTTTCCCCAAATTGCAATTAAAATCTACTTTTGCTGTCACCCTCATTGAAATTCCTGATTCAAGGAGAAAATGTAGATTTTTAGACCTCCTTAAAAATTATATATACCACTGGATATATCTTACCTCTTCAAGTGTACTTATGGCAATTTAATATATGAAAACATTACCTTGAAGGAAAAAGAAGTTATGCAAATGATCTAGACACAAATGAATTCCCAGGTAGTATGATTTTTTTTGAGGTATTAATGGATTCAAGCTTATTATTTTTGTAAAAAGAATAGTTTTTAGGCTTTGACTTTCATAATTAAAATGTTCATTTTTGTATTCTCCACATGCAGAAGTGTGTATACCTGACTTGAGCGTTAAAATTGGCACTCTATCGAATCTATTTTGCACAATTTTTTTTTTTGCCAAACTAAATTTATCCATCCCAAAATGAAAAACAAAACAAAACAAAGAAGGTGGTAGGCAATAAAATGTTGAGGTGTATTACAGATACCAGGCTGCTTGGGGGCCTTCACAGGACACATGCCTCTTCCAGTCAGTAAAAGGAAGGATTCGGTCCATAGGTCTCTCAAAATGCAAACTGCTGATTCTAAATGGATCTAATCCAAGAGTGTGATTTTCACTAGGGTCGACGTGTCCATACCATACCACCATGTGTGAGAGAGGATAGTCCTGGCTCCTTCTGTAGATCTTAGATCCATAACATTCAATGTAATTCCCGAATTTTGATCAATGATATCATCATGGGCGGAAGAAATAGTAAAAGATTCAAATAACCCTGAAAACAGTTTTGTTTTACTCTTTTTGTTATTATTTGGTTTAGAGCAAATATTTATTTTGTTATTATTTGGTTTAGAGCATGGTTTAGAGTCTCAGTAATAGACAAAAGGGACAAACAGGATTGGTCATCAAGAATTTGTCTTATGTCTTTGAGCTCCTTCAAGACAAGGATTGTATCTTTCTTTTATCCCCAGATCCCAAGACACATAATAAGCCTTTAAAAATGGTTACAATGTGGACAGATGAATGCATGGAAGGGAGGAAGGATGGGGAAATGGGTGGTCAGATGAATGGACAGATCAGAAGGAAGGTAGGATGGGTGGCGGGACAGAAGGATGGGGAGATGGGCAGTCGGGTGAGTGGGCAGATCGGAAGGTAGGGTGGATGGGTGGAATAGAAGGTAGTAAGAAGAGGAAAACCAGTAGAGCTTGAGTGGTTCAATGGAATCCTATAAATGGAAAGGACATTTACATTGAATATAGAGTCACGTTAAGTAGCATTAATGTACTTAGCAATATTTCTCAAAACATGACCTAGACACCACATTTATCCAAAAAATTGAGACTCTTGTCAAAAAGCCAGACTACTGGACTCACCGTTAGACCTTCGAAGTTAGAATTGCTAAAGCTGGACCCAGGAATACACATTTCTACGAGTTCTTGCTGCAGACCGAAGCCGAAAGTCACTCAGCGGTGTTACGAAGTCAAGGAAGTAAGACCGCTTTTTTTTACTATTGTGTTTGTCAACATGGACACTTACGAGATAACCAAGAGATGATGAGAAGGGAAAGAAGCAGTCTCTCACTAGGGATGACAGCACAGAAGCATGGAGTGAAAATAAAGAGAATCCACTCTGTTTCCCCAAGAGTGGGCGGGACAAACCACTTGGTGGGACAGCAGAGGAAATACGTATTAGCCTAGAGCCGCTCCGAGCCCTAATCTGAGCTTGTACCAGCACTGCCTGACTTCTCCACGTGGGCCGACAGTGAATACCAGCACTGCCTGACTTCTCCACGTGGCTGACAGTGAATAATTTCATGGAATGGTACTTTCTTTGACCGAAAATGCATCGTGGACATCTCAATACAATACACATGGAAACTGCGCAGAAATATCACAGTCTGTTCCCACCTGTAATATCGAGGGCAGTTAATTCTTACGTAGCGGGGCACAGGCGTCACGAGATCGGAACTGCATTGCCGTACAAATGCCCGGGGCCTCGGCCCATTCTGTACATTTAAATTAGAAAAGACTTAGGTGTGTGTTCACCGTGATTCACTACAATGACAGTGTCGCTTACGGGTGCTGCGCGTTTCTGAGGCAGCTTCCCCCGAAGCCAATGATTCTAACTTAACATCAGCAGCGGGACTCCAGCGATGGGTTAAGCATTTATCCTCGGAGCACTCACACGTGCACGAGACATTTTCAGCATTTACTCTGGGTCATTCTCCCTGAGCCAAGGGTGGAGTCCGGCGTGCGACTCGGAGCCCTTCCGTCTGCACCGTCTTCATTCCCCCTCCCGGCCAGGCTGAACGCGGGCAGGGCAGGCCAGGTCGGCAGGGACAGCACGAACCGTCAGATGGTTCCTTACAGGCTGCTGTCGGAGATCGTAAGGCACAGACACGTTTTGCAATGTGATGCCGCTTCTCAGAGCCTGTTAGGAGACAGGCTTCACGCTGAATCTTGCCGAAGATTCAAAGATGGGTGCGTTGACCGTGGGAAAGGTTCTCCGCGCTACGTCCTCCCAAACAGACCGTAAAAGAAATTCCATCTCTCCCAACACTGCAGCCAACCTCATTGTCAAGTACATAACGTCCATTGCGCACAGTTGACTCTGGGTCTGTTTCTCGGAGAAGAGCAGAAATCCCAGACTGACCCATCGCCGCCCGCCCCTGGCTGCCAGGCCCACAGCCATTGCCCCTCCTGCTTCGGTGACTCCCCGATGGGCCACTGAAGATTGGCGCGTCACCCAAGCCTCTCATACAATTGTTTCAGCCGCAGGAAATCATTACGACCATTATTTACTGAATAAAACATGGTCAGTACATCGGGGGGCTTCTAAATTAAGCCCTCAAATGATTTTATCACGTCCAATTCACTCGACTTTAGAGATGAGGCAAGGGACCTGGGTGTCCCCATCTCGGGGCCGTGTGGATGCATCTGTCACTATATCACTCACACTCGTACCGCTGTGTCCTGCCGTGGCACCCGACTTCCAAGTCTCAACCATTTCACGGAGCATTCATGAGTAATTTTCCTCTCTGAGCATCAGGTCAGCCTCCCGCACATCTAGATTCTGGCGCCACGTGGCGAGAGCGAGACGCCGTTACAAGCTGGCCCCGTGTGCCTGCTCTCGTGGGAAGTCCTTCTTCACATGTAAAATGAGTGGAGCCTCATGAGGTCACCGACAAGAAACCACAGGCGACGTCTAAGAAGCAAGCCTGGTCTGTGCTACGTTTACGGATGTGGGTCCATCCCTGGGGAGCTCGCCGCTGGGCGAGACACGGTCCCAGGCCCCGCGGACTCTCTCCGAGGTGCGTGCAGGAAGAGGAAGGCTGGAAATGCCACACGCAGCCTGTGGCACGCCGTGTGGGCTCTCCGCGTGGCAGGGAAAGATGACTCGTTCCGGGCGGGTGGGGGATGGAGATGTACAACACCTGGAAGTCACGATGAGGCCGATTTTGGACTCATGTAAGTTCAGTTTTAAAAAGAAAGACTTTTAAGTTGATGCTTGTATTTCGTGGCCTGGAGAGTTCTGTCCTGGACTTGACTATGTCCAGGCCGAGGAAGTACTTAGCGGGCGTCGCGGGGCACAGTCGAGCCTTTGATCTGTGTTTGGGTTACGCCGACTCTCAGTCTGGAGATCCGAGGACTCGAAACGGGGAGCAAAGAAAGACACTAATCTTGTGAACTTGACGTCTTGAGCATAAGACATTTTCCTTTAACTCGTTCAGGCCGGGGTGGCCGTTTGGAAGCGCTGACCGCCTCTGCCCGGGGGAAGGCGACTGCTCGTTCACCCCGGGACAGTGGCCAGCATCTACTGTGTGCGACGCCTTGCTCTGGTCACTTGGATTCTGACCAGGCGTGAAACAGACCCACGCCCCGTGCGGGACGGGCTCGCCTCCCAGCAGGAGGGCGCGGGCAGCGCCGCGGTCCAGAGCAGTGCACCGTGTGGCGTTTCTCGCCTGGAGGCTGCCCGCGCGCTGCGGGGGTCCCTGTGGGGGGCGGCGTGCAAGGCAGGCGTGTTCGCAGAGAGGGTGAGCACCCCCGGGTCCCCCACGGAGCCCGGACCGCCTCCATGGCCCTCGCTGAAGGCCAGCCCCGCGTTTCAGCGCTGACCTTGCTCGGAGGCCCGACACGGAGCGGGACGCACGGACTCGGCTCGTGGTGGCTGTCCTGCTGTGTCTTCTTCCCACGCGCGTGCTCTGGGTCGGGTGTGGAGACGAGCTCCGGCGGCCGGTGGGTGCAGGGGAAAGGGCGGCAGGAAGTCCCAGATCGAGAGGCCGCTCTGCCTCACCGAGCAGCCCCCAGTTTCCTTAAAAGGCGGGCGCGGCGCTCCGCGTTCCTCCGGGAACCACGAGATCGGTCGCCGGAGCTTTGGCAGAGCGAACTGGCCCAACCCGTTTGGAAGCAGTCGGGCTGTACGCACCCCGCTCTGGGAAGAAGAGCTCGGAGCCTTGGGCCTTTTAGTCTTCACTTTTAAACGCCCGCCTTGCTTGTACAGCACCGTAAGAGGAAATCACTTGCAAGTAATTCCGGCGATGCCAGAGGGACGAGGAGCCGGCGCGGGCACTTCCACGATTCCCGGATGCGCGGGTGCCAGGGTTCGGCGCGTCCTCCTGCCTTTATGCCGTCCGGTTGGAAGTAGAGACGCGTGTTTGATATGTGCCCGCGTCTGCTGCTCACGAGGGGCGTGCGTGTGTCCGTGAGCGACTCGCAACAACGACATCGGGCTCCAGCATCTGGCCACCCTGTAAACTCCTCACCTGCACCCTTTCTGACGGACACTCGGATATTTCAAAACTCTCATGTTAACACATGCTGCCAGAGACACCGTCGCGTCCACACACACCGGAGACCGGACTCCGGGCACAGGCCGAGCGCTCCGAGCCTGGAGTCCTGCGCCGAACTGCCAAGTCAAAAGCGAGTGTATTTTGCAGTTTGGTAGATACAGTTAGTTTTCCTCCCCAAAACGGGGAGTCACGCCGCAGGATATGCCTGTTATTCAGATGTTCACCGCAAAGGGAGTACGAACGTTTCAGTCTTCGCCAGGCTGGTGGGTGAAAATCGACACTCAGCTCTCCTCGCGTCTGTCTGTCAAACCTCAGCCCCTCTCATGCGGCCTGAGTGTTCCTGCTTCCAAGGGCGAGTCGTGGGTGTCTTCTCCACGTTCCTTTTTTCTTTTCTTTTTTAAGAGTTTATTTATTGATGTATTTGACAGAGAGAGACACAGCGAGAGCGGGAACACAAGCAGGGGGAGTGGGAGAGGGAGAAGCAGGCTTCCCGCTGAGCAGGGAGCCCAATGCGGGGCTCGATCCTGGGACGCTGAGATCACAACCTGGACTGAAGGCAGACGCTCAACGACGGAGCCCCCAGGCGCCCTGTTCCGCACATTTGCATCTTCTGTCTCCTCCTCTTCCTTGCTGTTTGACCTTCATGTATTAGGGAGATTCATATTTTATCTGTTGGATAAATCACACATTTTCCCTATTCGCCATTTATGTTGTGTGATGTCTGTGGCCAAATCAATTATATTTTCCTTATTACTTTTTTGGTCTTGGTCTTATGCTCAAACGATAAAACCTTCTCCACCTCAAAATTAAGATATTCTCCCCTAGTTTATGTTTTTATTTTCTAATACACATACATATTTTAATCTGTTGATACCGCATTTTATGAGTGGGTAAGTTAGGCGGCCAACTTTTTTCTTTTTCCCTAAAGATAGCCAGTATCTCTTATTGTTTACCGTATAATCAAGTCTGTATCATATAGTCCTTAGATTTGTGATAGAATCTCTATCATGCGGTTATAAAATGTCTAAATGCGTGTGGATCTTCTTCCAAAGTCTTTATTTTGTCCCAAATGCCACTCGCCTCTCTACCCACTAGAACTCTTCATGGTAGCTAGCTGACTGGAGTGGGGCTAAGACACTCGTGCTTCTTTGGCCAACGTTCTGTAGTTACCCCAGGACATTCTCACCTCCACATTAACTGCGTATTTTCCAGTACAAAAGTGAGATTTGGATTCAACTCTGAGGTTAATCTGGGGTAAGCAGACTTCTCTAGATTACTGGGTTTCCTCCACAAGCGCACGCTCTCGTCTCCATGTTTCCCAGGCTCTGTCATTTTCCAGTAGACGCATTTACTTGAACTCACGTGCATTTCTTGTTATGTTAGACGTTAGGTGTGATTCAACCCTTACTGCTGCTGTGAATTATATGCAGAAAATAGGATGCGACGCTCTGTGTCCACAGAAAAGAGATCATTTTTAAATACTTCAGTCACTTTCCTACATACCTCGTATTATATTTTGGCAAAAGTTTGGGGCTTTTCTAAGTCTACGACCATGTAATCTGCTCACAGAGATAATATTAGCTTTCCATTTCCAGTATCTTCCTGTTTTTTCTTGTTTTAACTGAAACTCCAAAACAGTTGAAGATAATACGGCCCATGTTGTCTGTTTCTCTCTCAAATCTTTGATCATTTCCTAGAAACTTATTCATAATTTTGATTAATAGAGATCTTTATCAGGAATGGCCACAAAATTTTGAGTTGTTACTTTGACGTCTACCTGAAGGAACGTAACATTTGTGCCTTCCGTCTATGTATGTGGTGAGTGACCCTTGCTTTTCAAGAACAAAACCTACTTGGTCGTGGGACTTTGTCCTTTTTGTTTGTTTGTTTGTTTTTTAATTACCACGGATTTACTGGACTCACATTTTCAGTGAAAATTTTTGCATTAATTTTCATAAGGGGTGTTGGCCTGAAATGTTCTCTCTTTTCCTTGTTCATTTTTTTTTCAAATGTCCCCATGCGGTATGTGCGTGTAAAAATGAGCTGTCGTGCTCTGAGATTATTCAAATAACCTAGGAATGGCCTGTTTCTTGGGTTTGTAGGATTTTCCTTCACACTACTAGGTAGATCTTGGTATCTTTTTTAATTTTGCTATTAGCAATTTGTCCCGTTTATCCTAAAGAAATAATGGGAAAGTACACCATGCACCGATGTTCACCGAAGCATCCTTTCTCTCAGTGAAGAATCAGAAGCAACCTCGGTGCCCCACAGTGGGGGTGGGGGGCACACGGCTCCCTGCGAGCCAGGTGACCGTGCAGCCAGGAAAACCAGCAGTGAGGAAAACTGCAGAGCAAAACACACAGTTCAGGATGTGAAAGTGAACGTGGCTTATCATTCCAATCTGGACAAATGAGGACGCAGGAAAGGACAGCGAGGAGGCCAGCTTCTGGGACTGCTGATGGCTTTCTCCCTGCGCTTACTTACCAAGCTTTCTAGAACACGCAGTCAGGACCCCCAGCAAGCACTCCGGAGCTGGCTGCCTGTTTCTTACTCCTGCTCCAATACCTACAGGCGTTACGACCGTGGGCAAGTGCCGTAACCACTCTGTGCCTCAGTTTCCTGTTTGTCTGCTGTGAGAAGTATCAAATATACTTACATAAACACACAAAACCTTCAACCTTCTGGCACACAGCAAACGCTCTGTCAAACATTTGCAAGTTTTGCTGGAAATATGGAGACAAGACAATGTCCAGTGCCTCCCACCCCTACTTCAGTCACTGCCGCTTGCTGGCCTTCGACCGACGGAAGAAGAACGTTTTTGCAGGTAATGACGGAGCTGGGAGACGCGCGCAGACAAGATTTCGTCTAAGAAGCAGGACCACCTCTTTTTCAACGAAATGGCTTTCTCCGCAGCAGAACGCTCACGTGAGAGCCGGACGCCTACAAGACGTGGAAGGAGAGGACGATCTTTGGCGACGGAGAAGAGGGAATGCAGAACTTGTCTCCATCTCCCCTAAAAGCTAGTAGAAGTACACGGCCTGAGCGGGGTCCTTCAATGGGTCAGTCCCCACGTCCCCGCAGCTGAGGCTACACCGGGCCTGCGTTTTGTTCCCAAGCACGCTGCATCTTTCCGCGGATTCCACCATCTTGCTGGAAACAAACACTCCGTTCCTGGAGCACAAGTACTTCGACCAGCGCAGTTTTATTGCTGTTTCGGCCGTTAAATCAGGGAACAGAGCTCCAGAGAGTTTTAACTTGGCCACTGCCCAGAATGTTCCGGAGGCCACCAAGTCCAACAAAAGGTAGGCACAGTCTTTTGCCCGTGTGGGTCATTGCTGGGCTGGCATCTGACCTCGAGCACAGGGTTGCTGGTCCGTGTGGTCAGACTGCCGGGACAGCTGTGATTAACTCCGCTCCCTGCTCATGCGGCGGGAGGCTCTGTTTCTCCGATGCCAAGGTCTCACCCAGACTCCGAAGACCCCAGTTGCCCCTCGACTAACCAGGGCCCAGATGGCAGCCCTCTGGGGCCCCAGGGCTGCCTCTGTGATGCACAGGATTGCTCTGTCTTGCAACACATTTCCCGTTTACCTAGTGGCTTTTGCAGGGGACAAGGCAAAGCTCCATGGGGAAATCCTAACACCCGACTTGCCCATTGCCTGTCCATGATCCTTGCAGCCTTCATGAAGTCAATCCTCGAAACACGCAGGAGAACAAACGGGCCCTGTCCTCGTTACACACGTGGGAGAGGGCAAAGTGAAGTCCCTCCATTGGTAGACGTGTTTATGCAAGCCCCGGTAAGGGACAGCGTAGCAGGACTAAGGCAGGGTCTTCAACGTCTACAGGCTTCCAGTCCAAGTCACCCTGCAGCACCGTCGGTGAGTCAAACCACCATTAGGAATCGCTTCAAGACCGCCCATGGAATGTGGGGGCAAAGGATTCCCACAGTGATGGTCGGGGGTCACGCGGGGACTTGGGACCCTTAGGAGGGTGTGGTCCTCAAGGTGACAGGAGGGCTTGGGTCCTGGTGTTTTCAGCAGAGCGCGGGGGCAGGGTTCTGTTCCCGAGTAAGACGCTCCGCTGGCTCATCTCTCCGCGTGGAGTTTGTGATTGTTTCGGAGGCGAGGTTGCCAGAGGAGGAATCAGCGTTCCGGTGGGAGAGTGGCTGAGCGGAAAGCCCAGAGATCACCCGAGACGGAGTCCCAACGTCGGTGGCAAACCAGCTCAGAGTGAGCAGGTTCAGGGAACCAGGGCCCGGTCGGAGGCAGAGGCAGGACCAGGCACGTCTGCTGAGGGGCCTTCGGGAGCTGGTCTGACCCCGGCGGCCCCCAGCCTGGCCCCCAGCAGCGGTGAGCAGCGGCACGGGGTGTCTGGGCCCGGGACACGATTTCCACCACGGTGAAACAAGGAGCCTGAACTCATTTCTCTATAAATTCCTCACTGTCGTGAACTCTGAGTCACCGGGGAAAAGCCACCCCCGAGTGCCCAGGCGTCAGGCTCTCAGGGTCCTGCTTGGCGGCTTTGGGGCCCAGTGCAGAGCCACGGCCATGGGATGACAGTGGCCGGGCAGGGCAGCGAAAACCCGGGCACGAAGCACAGACAGCGAATCCTTCAGCAGCGTGGGGCGCGTGGAGGAGAAACTGAGGCAGGCATCATGTCCCCCAGTGGCCGGGAGGGATGAAGGGGGAAGAACCAAGACCCAGGCATAGGGGAGGCCCGACGGAGACGGGTAGATGCCGACATGGGGAATGGTGCTGTGGTGCCTTTCTCGGGGGGAGTCTGGGCACCTTGCACGTCTGGGTCTGGGACAGTGCACGGAGTGGGGGTGGCCAGAGGGTCGGAAGGAGACGTGGTTTAAACCTAGGTGTGGCCGTGGCTCCCCCGTGGCGCGGCTCCGTGGTTCTGGGGGAGCGGAGCAGAGCCACAGCCCCCGGAAGGCCGGGGCCGTGCAGACATCGGGAGCACGTGGAGGGACAAGGCCGGAGCGCTCGGCGGGACCTGGGCCGCGAGCTCCGCGTGGTTTTGGTGAGGTGAGATTCCCATGGCAGAAAACCAGCCACTGTAAAGTGCAGAGCTGAGCGGCATTGGGTGCGTCCCTGCTGCTGGGCCACCGTCGCCACGACCTGCTTCTGGGACGCTCAGGTGACCCCGCCCAGAGCGGCCGTCCCCACCGAGTAGTCACTGTGCCCCCCCCACCCCCCGTGTCCGCGGGTTTGTCTGCAGGGCTGGTCCGGGCTGAGGGCTGCGTCACAGCTCCCGTCCCCTTCATGTGCAGTGGGGGCCGTTGGGTTCAGGCAGGGGCTGGGGCTCCCGCCTCGGGCTGTCGTGTGAGTACGACCCGCTGAGGTTTCCCGTGCACCCTGTGCCGTTTCCAGAAGTTCCCTGGCAGCCCCTTTCCCCGGTGGGGAGGTAGCCTGAGCTGCGCACTGGTACACGGCTGCGCGAGCCTGGAATGAGAGTCGGACTCGGGGCCTGTGCCCTGAGCTGCCACCGTCTGTTGGACGTGACAAGCCCCAAGCTGCAGAGCAGGAAGTGGCCCCAACCTCAGGGCATGGAAGCTTTCTGCCCTGGCGCTCCTCGGGGGTCGGGACCTTGCTGGGACTCCGGCCACGATCATGCTACGCCCCCCCAAGCATGTCCTGACCCTAAGAGGAGACCTGCTATCTGGGGGGCTGGGCCCTGAGCTGCAGGGCCTTGGGAGGGAGCTTGTGACCCAGGCGGGGACCACTGCGTGTCCCAGAGGCTGTGGCTTCAACAGGCTTGAAATCAAATTTAAAGACACGTTGAAAAAGAATAAGGGAGAAAACCTCAAAGATGTGCCATTGTAACAGTGAGTGTTTGGGGCGTCAGCACAGAGAAATGCACACTGTGGGGGGACACCGGGGCTCTGCTGGATGGCGCCCTGGATGTGGGGACTGGGCCCGGCCTCCGACAGCCTGGCAGGCCGCTGTGGACTCTGAATGCAGACCCGAGGGCCAGGGCTGGGGGATGGGCACGGCTCACTGTGCTTGACTCTTCCTGGCAGTCGCTCTCCTTGAGGGCGGCCTCAGCCACTACAGCCCCCGTAACAAGGGAGGCTCTGGGAAGCGGCTTGCGGGCTCCGAGCTGTGCGGAGCAGTGGTGCAGGATGGAGGCGGGCGCGTGGCAGAGCTTGCCAGGAGGGCAGCTGTTTTGAAGACTGGTTGTTGTGAGTCTTCATGAGAAGCTCAACAGATTTCTTTTAACAACTTTAGAAAGGAATTAATATACTTGCGCAGCAAAGGTAAGAAATTCAGGAGCGGGAGCGCAGACTGGGAAGGGGTCCCCCAGGCACGCGTCCCGGGCGCACACTGCGCAAACTTACAGGGCCCTGCAAGGAAGTTTCCTCCGTTCCTGGCTCGTGAACTTGCGCTGACTCAAGCTAGCAGGGGCCGTCCACCTCACTGCCGCTTTCCTCTTCCTCTCTGAGACAGCGCTTCCCGGGCTGGACCCTTACACCAACATTTCCTACTGACTGCCTTTAAAAAGGCTCTGTGAGGCCACGATGAAACCATTCCCGGCGGCCTGAGGCCACACTGAGCTCCTTCCTCCTCGGAACTCCTTAAAGCATGAAGCGTGTGTGACCCGTCCTCCAGCTTCGCTCCCAGTTGTTACGTGCACGCATGTGAGTGTGCGCGTGCGTACATGTGTGCACTGGGCATGTGCACGCCCACACACGCGTGTGAGTGTGCGCACACACGTGTGTGTGCACGGGCGAGTGTGTGTGTCTGTGAGTGTGCGTGCCTGTGGCTCTCCTCCACCCCAACCTGAACTATAACATCATAGACTGTGAGAGATTAAAACCACAGTTTCTCACTCCCCATTTCCTATTCTCCACCCGTAACCAACCCTAACCTGGCAACCGCCACAGGGTTAGAAATGCATTTTGACCATTAAGTAACTGGGAACCAACTTAATTTCCGGATTTGACAACAAGGGTGATGACCTTCAGGACCAAATCACAGAAGACCCTTGGTTTCCCGTGCTCAGTGGGAGTGGAGAGGTCCAGAGAGCAAGTAAAATCAACTCCGCTGACTCGACCGGCAATTTCAGAAAGACCCACCTCTCAGCTGTGGTTTCAGGAATCGTCCCGAATTCTGCAGAGTTCACAGAGCCCTTCGCCACATGCTCTGGGTCATTTAAAAGACGGAACTGCATGCGAACTTGGAGATGGGGCCAGCTTCTGAGAAGGATAGGAAAATCGTTTCAAATGGGGTGGCTGGCTCTGGCCAAGCCCTCAGGGACACGCCGTCCTGTCCCTGTCCCTGTCCTGGTATGTCGGCGGCAGCCTGGGGACCAGGAGGAGGTGGGGACGCTGAACCTCACAGGCATCCTCGAGGTGGGACCCAGGCTGGGAGCCGCCCATCACCGGGCTGTGTGCCTGCTGCCCCTCGCTCCTCTCCCAGGCCAACCCGACGGTCAGTCATGGAGACAGCACACTCCCCTGGAGCGGGTCCCCTGACCGACTGCCTCTGCTCCTGCCATACAGCCCATTCCAAGCCGAAGGATCCCTCCTGGAGTCGAGCCCTCTCTGCCCCGGGAGTCCCCACCAGCAAGTTCCTAGGGGCAGCTCCTTGCCTTGATGGGGAAAGATATACTGTGACGGCACCTCTGAGGAGTAGTGGGGGCTCTCTGAGAAAATCCACAGTGGCCCCAGCCGGGGCTGTTGGGATCCTAACCAGTGAGACTCCAGCTTGCTGGGCGGGCTTTACCGGCACAGCTTCCATCAGCGCCCAGCCCGTCCGGGCACCGACGCCCCCGCGAGACATGAGGTGCTCCCCAAACTTACAAGCCTCCCAGAATCAGTGTCAGAGTTCAGCTGGTTTTTAGAAGGGACTGCTGTCATATTTGGCACAATCCAGTGAAAAGCATTTTGGTTAGATTTGGAAGGTTTTTTGGTTTTTGGATTTTGAGACCTAGTTTTTCTGTTGTTTTTGATAATTCCCTAAAAGGAACCTGACCTTTTGGGGGCAATGAACCAGTTCTGGGTTTTCTTGAGAGTCTGTTCTTGGACAAGGAAATGCATTAGTGATGGTACTCTGCATTATTTATTAGGTTTCTAGGTGCACAAGACGTGTGTGCTGCTCATAATTAAAATAAAAACACACAATAAGAGCACTTATTTTAGAGCCTAAGATGTAACCTCATACATGGCTTCAGTGTGTCCCCCTAAATGAGATTATGACAAGCCAGTTTAAATTGCTGCTGGCACATAAAAAAACAGGGTGATCATTTTTTTTTTCTTCTGGGAGAAAACGGACACGGGCAGCTGGCTTGTAGCGAAGACACCATGTAGACCTATCCTTGTTGAGATTTTAGTTATGTGACAGGGTTTCTCAAACCCTGCGTTCGAATTTGTGATGGTTAATTTTACATGTCGATGTGGCTAGGTTGCGGTGCCCAGTTATTTGGTCAACACTGGACTAGATGTTACCGTAAATGTTTATTTAACACCCAGGTTAGTCAGCAAAAGCACCCTCTACAGTGTGGGTGGGCCTAGTCTAATCAGTTGAAAGGGAACAGCAGTTTCCCGAAGAAGGCATTCTCAAGACCGCAACACAGAGAACTTGCTTGTGTCCTGCCGGCTGCCCTGTGGAATTCAGAACTGGGACTGCAGAATCCACAGTCTCCTGTCTGCCAGCCCGCACATTCCAGAATCTTCCGCCCCCACCATCTTGTGAGCCAGATGCTGAAATCTCTCCATCTCTGTCTCTCTCTTTTCTGTGTCTCTGGAGAACCCTGACCGATACAAATATTGTATGGCCAGAGGCTCTTAACTAAATATTGAGCTTAAAACAGGCAAACAATCCCCTTCCCAAGTGACCTGAAATTAGTTAAAATAAAATACATCTTTTATTCTCAAGGTTTTGTTTATTTACTTGACAGAGAGAGAGTGAGTAAGGGACAGAGGACGAGTGGGGATGGGACAGAGGGAGAGGGAGAAGCAGGCTCCCCGCAGAGCAGGGACCCTGATGTGGAGCTCCATCCCGGGACCCCGGGATCATGACCTGAGCTGAAGGCAGATGCTTAACTGACTGAGCCTCCCAGGCGCTCCAAAATAAAATATGTCCTGGTGGCTAGAAACGAAGGTTCCTGTTCGATACTGTAAAATGGGTACATGTGCCATTTTTTTCATATACAATTTTAAGAAAAACAATGTGCAAAATAAAATATTTATGTTATTTTAAACAGTTTCAAAAGCTTTGACTCAAACCCGTGGGAGAGTACAGTGCCAGTGGTCAAGTATTCAGTTAACTCACATGAACAGATGCGGCCCAAACCCATGAAACTGTATGTTCAGTGAAGAAAGAAGAGCTGCCCTTGTTTGCTAACAGTGAACAGAAACCTCACAGCTTCACTGAAAAAATTCTGTCTTGTCAACAAGGGGCATTTTTGGATTGGTCTTCGTCCCCCGTGCAATGACTTTGTCACTGTCCGGCCAGAAGAGAAGGCGGCTTCGGAGCCCGCGCGGGGCCGTCAGACCCTGTGCTCGGAGGGATAAGCCAGAGCGCGTCCCCTGTAATGGCCCCCCGAAGCCAGACGAGCATGCTGGGAGCTGGGAGCCTTCCCGTCTCTATGTAACCTTCCCCAGGAGGGCGTCTATATGGCAAGGCCAGAAAACCGTCTGGCCCAGGTTCCAGCCCGACCAACCCCCCATTTCCCGACCCTTCCACGGGAGCAGGCCCAGGTGCCCCTGTTGTAAAAGGAAGACCTTCCCTCCGATTCCAACACGTGGATCTGCATTTCCCACGTAAGTAAAACTCAATCAGATTCTCCGATTTCTCAGGGTGGACTCTGGAAGTAGGAATTTCTATATACGCTGATAAGAAAAAGACGAGATCACACCTCATATTTACACAGTCCGCACAGTTTATAAAGCGCGTCTCCCTCGTCACTGTTTTGACCTGTTTCGACCTGACAATGACCTCCAGAGGTAGGAGCATCAGGCACTCCTCTCTCCTGTGAAGGCAGGACGGTGAGACTCAGAGAATGTTCCAGACAAAGGCCGAGGGGAAGACCTTCTCTACAGAGCTGGGGGAGCCCGGGCTGCCTGATCCCGCCCCGTCCCCCAACCCCAGCTCACCGTCAGGTCACACTGGCACCATGGGACTCGACAGCTTCATGGCACTAAGTAGAAGGCGGCCTCTGAGGTCAGGCCGGTGCATGAGGAGGGTTGAGAACGTTCACCCAATTTCATAGACGGAGGGCCAGCGACCACCTAGTGAGTATACTTGGCTACTGCGCCCATTGTGTGCAACACCCCAAGTCCACGACGGCAGCCCTGTTGTCTCGGCCCCCCGACGCCCACGCCGCCTTGCAAGGTGTCCCCATGCTGAGTGGTGGCCAGCGCTGGCGGCTGTGCTGGGGACCGTGTCTCTCCATGCTGTGGCGGTCAGGTGCATAGCAGCCTGGTTCTGTCAGGCCTCTGAGAACCTTCCTCAGATGCAGGTGGCCCCAAGGGGTGTGACTGAGGAGCTGTGCACTACCAAGAGCCGTGAAACAAATTCTTTAGCTAAATTTTCCAAATACAAATGAAATGTGAGAAGCACAACGTATGCCCAAAGAGTGGAAGAGAGAGGGGGAGGCTGACCAGAGTTTTTAAAGACACACAGCGTGGCCCTGGGAGGGGGAGGACTGGTTCGCCACCCAGTCATCCCAGAGGAGCCGCTGGGACCTTCAGGAAAGACGTTCTGGGTCCCGCGCCTTTGCTTTTCTTAAAGGACAGATCATGGTTAGCAGCAAACAGATTTTGTAAAGACATTTGATGGCTTTAGAAAATGCAGAGACTCTATGCAGGCGTGTAAAAACAAGCTTAGCATCACACAGGAAGGAAGGAAGGAAGGAAGGAAGGAAGGAAGGAAAAGAGACTTGCATTGCTATAAAACCAGCAGCAATGTCCACAATAGCCAAACTATGGAAAGAACCCAGGTGTCCACTGAGAGATGAGTGGATAAAGAAGATGTGGTCTAGATCTACAATGGACTATTGCACAGCCATCAAGAAGGTTCCATCTTGCCATTGGCAATGACGTGGATGGAACTAGAGGGTATTACGCCGAGCACAAAACAAGTCAGTCAGAGAAAGACAGTCATCATGAGATCTCACTCATATGTGGAATTTAAGAAACAAAACAGAGGCTCCTCAGGGAAGGGAGGGAAAAATAAAATAAGATGAGAATTGAGAGGAAGACAAACCATAAGGGACTCTTAACTATAGGAAACAGACTGAGGGTTGCTGGGGGGGCGGGGGGGGGGGATGGGGTAGCGGGGGGAGGGGCGTTCAGGAGGGCACATGGTGGAATGAGCACTGAGTGTTATACGCAGCTGGTGGATCACTGAGCTATGAAGCTCAATAAAACTCTGAAACTAATAAATTAATTAAAAACTGCTTTTGACTAGACATAAACACACCTCTTAACACGACTGTGCTTGTCTTTCCCTGTGAAATCAACCCCATCTCTACCTTGGGAGTCCCACTTTCGAGTTTTCTGAAGACCCACACGTTCAACCTGCGTGAGCCAGAACCGCACGTGAGGCGTACCTGCAGGGAGTCTCCGGTTTTGGCGTCCAGGCGTGTCTCCGTCCTCTCTCTGAATTCTGCCCTTTGACTTCAGAAACAGCGTCTGCGTTTTCTGTCTTCTGCCCTCTCACTTGGTCGTAGTCGGGCCAGACTGCAGACAGACGCCGAGACAGGCAAGCCCAAGCCGCCTCGCGGGACACGGGCGGAGGCCCCTCCCGGGCGTGGGGACATCAAGGCCCGGCGTCGGCGAGAGGCTCTCCTGCGTGGGAAGTTGGACCCTAAATCCTCCGAGCCACCATTTTGGAAACTCAGCAAATAAGAGACGCTCTGGATTGCTTCTTCTACCCTGGGGTGACTCAGGTTCACCCACAAGGGCCCGAAGGTACCCACGAACCATGGGGGCACTTAGAAGTCTTAGAACATGCTCGACTGCCCCCAGGGTAAAGTCTGGAACTTCCGGGGCCCCCATGAGCCTACTGGCTTCCTGGAGACTGTCCTACACCGTCACCAATATCCGCCGGGCCTCAACAGCCATCCCGTGAGAGTCCGCCAGGAGCGGCCGTCCGTAACCCACCAATAAATACTCGGGATTTTGATCTGGATGCATCCATCCAACTGCCATGCTGATCGAATGCCCACGATGCGCCGCATAATGACGGCCATCGTCTGCTGTCTTATTTCCCGTTCTGGTCACGCCCTGAGAGCATCGCATGAAGGAGCTGTTCCTGTTTCCGCCGGGTAGAGGAGAGCGTGGGGCTCGGGAGGAAGTCAGTCCTTTGCTTCTCAGTCCCAGTAAGAGACGCAGAGAGGCAGGGCTCTGAGCTAAAGTCATCACCTGTCCCGCAAGCGCTCACTGGGCACCTGCCATCATTCTCAAAGCAGGTTCATTTCATTACCTCGAAATGTTTCTACGCATTCTCTCTTCTCTCAAAGATGAGAAAATTGAACGCCCCAAAGTAGCTTTCCCAA
Organism: Meles meles; assembly: GCF_922984935.1. Classification (NCBI taxonomy): domain Eukaryota; kingdom Metazoa; phylum Chordata; class Mammalia; order Carnivora; family Mustelidae; genus Meles; species Meles meles. Next base: position 93,835,264 of record NC_060077.1, on the reverse strand, counting down.
TCAGCTGAGCTAGTTACTCTGAGACAAGGACAGGATACAGGTAATACATTTCAGTTCACTTAGCACTGTTTTCCTAGTGAGCCCGTCTGCATTTTCTTGTTCGTTTAATACGTACACATACGTGTGTAGAGCGAAAAAGTTAGACTTGAGACTCCTGAGTTGTTTTCAGACAACCTTAACAATTCCTTCTGTCTCCATAAAGAGCCCAAGAACACCTCCAAAAACTACTAACAGAAAATACCCAGCTGTGTTCGCCCACACAGAATTACCAGGGCATTCCGGTTGTCAGAGTGAGTAAAACTGGGGAGACCGCCCCATTTCCAGAGCTCTGTCTTCTTAGAGTGAATTTATGTTCATGGTAACATACGTCACACCAGCCACACAGGGGGATCACAGAACTGCAGGGATGGTTTCTGCCCTTGGGGGGCGTGGCTCCGTTGGGAAGCAGGATGCCCCCGGGGGATGGTCGCACCGGAAATGCCTCGAAACTGATTTCCAAGTAGACTCTTTCCCCAGGCATCCTTGAGTGGGAAGGGAAGGTCCTAGATGTTTACGCACTTGGGTCCTCAGATGAAGAGCTACTCATTTTAGAAAGGTGTGGGAAGGTTTTGTGAACTCTGATTTCCATGGATAACCCACTAAGTGCCAAATGCAGAAATCGAGGCCCACACAAGCAAGAAGACAGATGATGGAACACAGGCACCCGGAGGCGGGACTCGTGTCAGAAGTCCCGCAGGAGGGGCCGCGTCCTCGGCGCCGCCGTCAATGCTGTCTCTGACCCTGCTCGTGTGTTCTTCGTGGAGCCAGAGGAAGCCCAGCGGGGTGGGGGGCTGCCCCCAGCAGGCATGCCTGGTCTGCCGGCTCCATCCCGTCCGCCGTGCGCTACGAGAGGAGGGACCTCAAAGGAGGCAAGAGCAAGAACAGCAGGAGGAACGGCGGGAGGCACCGGCTGAGGAGGAGGAACTGAGCAAAGCAGGACGCCTGGCCGGAGGGGCGGTGCGGCTGTGGGACGACCCCCACCTGCTTGAGCTCCTGCCCTGTCCAGGTGACGTTCCAGCCACTGTCCCCCCAAGGGCAGCTGAGCTAGTTTTCTGAGACTACATGGAGGGCCTGGGCGCAGGACAGGCATTCGGGGGGTCCTGTGTTTCACTGAGCCGTATGCACCCTAGTTCCTCAGGGCACCCCTGTCTTCCGCAGCCCTGGGTTTCCCAGGAGTCCACGTCCTCTTCAGGACGGAAAATTCCCACGCTGGGCAGCTCGTTAGCAAATACAAAACGAGCAGGTTAGTGATTTAGCAAATGCAGTGCGTGTCCGTTTGAAAGACAGACACGGGGGCACCTGGGTGGCTCAGTGGGTTAAGCCTCTGCCTTCAGCTCAGGTCATGATCTCAGGGTCCTGGGATCAAGTCCCGCATCGGGCTCTCTGCTCAGCGGGGAGCCTGCTTCCCCCCAGCCCTCTGCCTGCCTCTCTGCCTACTTGTGATCTCTCTCTCTGTCAAATAAATAAATGAAATCTTTTTAAAAAAAAAGAAAGACGAACACGGGGAGAAAATGTTTTCTCGTTTGTGTGGAAGAGGCACGCAATGTCAATGAAAAAACAAAAGGAGTCTGCTCTGTGTTTGTCTTGACCTGGGGCTTTGCGCTGCTCAGAGGACCTGGAGACGACCGTTGTCCCTCCCCGCACAGGGAGTTTTCTTACCAGTGGGAGAGAGGGGCTGGAAATTGGGTTAGCCCGGGTCTGCCGGAGCAGAGGTTGGGGGCCCTTACTCGGCGTTTGCTCACTGGTCAGCCGGGGTCCTGGTCGTGACCCCACAAAGGCAGTTTGAGCTCCTGGAGCTCACATGCACAGGGGTCCATCCTCTCAGCCTGTGGTCACAAAGCTCCAGAAGACGAGGGAGGATGGGACCAGCCCGGCAGCACTCGCTGCCTTGTCCTTCCTGGGCCCCGGTGCCGCTCGGGCCACCCGGCTGCTCCGCACGTGCGTGCTTGCTCCCCGTGCCGGGCGGGAGCCTTCCAACTCACAAGTGTGTGCACACCGTCACACTGGTCAACAGTCACACGTGCGCGGGCTCTGCCCCAGGCCCTGGAGGGGGGTGGCGGGACCGATGGTGTCTGTCCCTCAGCGCAGCAAGCCGCCAAGCAGCACACCGAGCCACAGATCCAGCGAAAACTCCTGAGTGCACTTCCCACACTCCAGTCTCTCGGCGCCAGCCGGCCGGCCTACCCCGCAAAAATCCCCGACCCTCTGAAGCATCCTGACACCTCTACCACGGTGGGGAGCTGGAGCCGCTCCTCCCCCTGCAGCCGGAAGGACAGACAGACGGCTGGCTCCCACACAGCCGGCACCGCAGGACCCGGGGCGGTCACTGCTGCTGAGAGGCGGCCGTCCCCACCGCAGCTCCCACCTTCTGCTCCTCCCGGATTAACCCAGCTCCCCCGGGAGGACCCGTCCCCAGGAACGGTCCGATCTCCCTCCACAAGGAACAGGGAAAGCTCTGTACCAGGTGCACGGGGATGAGTACCGACCCCGGTATCAGTCACTGACACCTTAGTTCAATTAAGTGAACTATGGCCTCTCCTAGGAATGCGGTGCCCGTGTAAAGCTTCAGCTCCGCCCCTGGAAACCCTGCCGTGGTGCTCTCCACCCTGCCGCTGGCCCTTCCCTCCCCGGGCAGGACCGGGACAGGCCCAGGCCCGCCCTGCACCTGCTCCGGGGGCTTCCTGTGCAAGCGGCGGGGTCCTCAGGAGCCCACACGCCCTCCAGGACTTCGGCTCAAAGTCTTCAGGCCCACGGGGATGTTAGGACAGGACTTGGGCCGAAACCCTCCAGGGAAGAAAGGCAACAGGTGCCCATTTGAGCGCTGGTGAGTCAGTGGGGGCCCTGGGCGGGGGTCAGCTCGGACCCTGGGGCTTTAGCGCCCTGGAGCTCCGTAGGGTGGAACCACAGGACTGGAAGGAGTTCCGTGTTCCAAGGTAGCAGCTTGTTCCAGAAGCAAGTCAGAGGCCAGCCGGGTGGGACGCGGATGCGGGAGACAGCGGCCCACATGGCACCGCAAATATGGCAGCGACAGGCGTGGGCGGGATGCGAGATGAGCTGCTTCGAGTCAAGGCCTGGGAGCCTCCTTGGATTCACAGAGAGCTCTGGGCAGAGAGCACGAACACGAGCAGCTCAAAGCTGGGAAACTGAGGACACGCCAGCAATTTGATGCCTGAAAGGTTTCACTTATGTATGAAGTTTCTGGAAGAAAATCTTGGCCCTCAATCTGAACGGATAGCCTTCCAGCCAGATGCCCTGCCCCCCCTCCTTTAAAAACCCTCCTGGAGCAACCTCACAAAACAGACACGGAAGCTCTCTTTTAACAGTAAGGATCCAGAAAGAGAAAGGGCGCCATGTCCCGGGTCACTCTCTGGAGCAGCATCTTTCTAGCTTTAGGACAAGGACGTGGTACGAGGTGGCAGTTCTTGTTTCCAGCAACCCCGGAACAGAGCAGAAGGTGAACCGCTGCTCCCATTCTCTACTCTGAGAAGCTCAGATGCCCGACATGTCTGCCCTTAGCGCTGTAAATGACCTTGACCCACACCCATCAAGGTTCCTGCCTTCTAGCTCCGAGTGCTGGGGTTGCTTCTGCCGTGGAACCAGCGTCCGCTGCTTAGATGATGGAGCTTCGCCGCCTCCTTGTGCCCTCCCCCGTTCTTGTTTGCTGCATCGTTTACGAGAAAGTGTGCGGGGCCAGCCCTATAGCCAGACACGGAGAGTGGGCACTCTGGTACAGGGCTTTGTGCTTTTCCGGGGGTTCTGGTAAGCAAGAGCTCACTTATTCTTATATTCCTAATCACTGGTAAATTACGGAAGATGTAAATACATTGTCTTAAAAAAAAAATAGAATAGTTCCTTTGGCTGCTCTCCTTTCTCCTGCTCCCCACAGGCAATCCCTCTAGCTATCTTTAGATGTGTTTATAGTTCTACACACATTTTGATATGTCCATTACATTGTGTGTGTGTGTGTGTGTGTGTATGGGTGGGTTATCACAGTGCAAATGTAATTTTGCAACATGATTTTTTTTTACTTTGTTACTTTTTTAAGTACTTTATTTTTTAGAAATTTATTTTTGGGTTCATAGCAGAATTAAATGTAAGGTACAGAGATTTCCCAGAGACCCCCTCCCCCGACACGTGATGGCCCGCCCGTTACCAGCATCCCCACCAGAGCCCTGCATTGGTCACAACTGGTGAATCCATGCCAACTCGTCATAGTCACCCACAGTTTATTTACATGAGGGTCACTCTTGGTCTTATACATTTGATGAGTTGCCCGAATGTGTAATGTCATGGGTCCACCATGATGACAACACACAGAGTAGTTTCACTGTCCTAAAAATCCCCTGAGCTCTGCCTGGTCATCCCTCCCCCAACCCAATCCCTGGTAACAACTCATCATTTTCTGGTCTCCATAGTGTTGCTCTTTCCAAAATGTCGTATAGGTGGAATCCTACAGTGTGTGGGCTTTTCAGATTGGTTTCTTTCCCTGAGTGACAAGCACTTAAGTTTCCTTCATGTCTTCCCATGACTGGAGAGCTCATTTCTTTTTAGCTCTGGTTACGGTCCATTGTCTGGATGGACCTCAGTTTATCCACTCACCTGCTGAAGGACGTCTTGGTTGCTTCCAAGTTTGGGCAATTACGAATAAAGCAGCTATAAATATCTATGTAAAGGTTTTTGTGTGGACGTTAGTTTTCAGATCCTGTGGGTAAATACCAAGGATCATAATTACTGTATCTCGTGGTGAGAATATGTTTGGTTTCATAAGAAACCACCAACTGTCTTCCAAAATAGCTACACCATTCTGTGTTCCCACCAGCAAAGAATGAGAACTTCTGTTGCCTCCTATCCCCGCCAGCATTGGCAGTGTTCTGGATTTTGGCCATTCTAATAGGTGTGTGGTGGTATCTTATTATGCCTTTAATTTGCATTTCCAAGGACTTGTGATGTTAAACTTTTTTTCCTGTGCTTACTTGCCATCTGTAGATCTTCTTTGGTGACTTGTCTGTTCAGATCTTTTGCTTATATTCCAATTAGGTTGTTCGTTTTATTATTGGTGAGATTTAAAGTTCAGTATACTTCTGGATAACAGTCTTTTAACAGATGTGCCTTTTGAAAATATTTTCTCCCAGGCTTGCCTTCTAATTCTCCTGACATTGCCTTTCATAGAACAGAAGTTTTTCTTTTTAATGAGCTCCAACTTACCAATTTTTTAATGGATTGTGTCTTTGGTGTTGAATCTAAAAAATTCATCTCCAAACACAAGGTCATGAAGATATTCTCCTCTTCTAGGAGTTTTATGCATTTTGCAGTTAGATTATAGTCCATTTTGAGTTAACTTTTGTGAGGGGGTGTAAGGTCTGTGTCTATCTAGATTCAGTTTTTGCATGTGGATATCTTGCCTCGTTTGTTGAAAAGATTATCTTTGCTCCATTGTATTGCCTTTGCTCTTTTCTCAAAGATCACATGATTATATTTATGAAGGTCTATGGCTGGACTCTTTATTCTGTTCCGTTGATCTGTTTATCTTCTCCACTGCCAACACCACACTGTCTTGATTCCAATAGCTTTTAGTAATTTCTTGAAGTTGGGTAGTGTCATTTCTCTGATTTGGTTCTCCTCTTTCAATGTCGTGTTGGCTATTCTGGGTCTTTTGCTTTTCCATATGAACTTTAGAATCAGCTTGTCAATGGCCACAAAATAACCTACTGGGATTTTAACTGAGATCATATTGAATCTATACATCAAATTAAGAAGAAACAACATTGACAGTATTGAGTCTCCTTATCCATGAACATGGGCTCTCTCTCCATCTATTTAGTTCTTCTTTGGTACCTTCCATCAGTGTTTTGTCATTTTCCTCTTTTACATATTTTGTTAGGTTTATATCTAAATATTTCATTTTGGAGGAATGCTAATGTAAATGGGAATAAGTTTTTAATTTCAAATTCCATTTGTTTTCAATATTTCCTTGACCTTAGCAAGAAAGATTTGAGTTTCTCATAATTAAGTGATATTAACTGTAGGGTTTTTTTTGGGTAGATTTCCTTGATTAATTCGAGGAAATGTTCCTCTATTCCTGGTTTGTGGAAAATTTTTATCATGAATGAGTTTTAGATTCTGTCAGATGTCTTCTCTGCATCTATTGATATGATCATGTGGTTTTTCTTCTCTAGCCTATTGGTATGATAGATTGCATTAATTAATTTTTAAATGTCGAGACTGAACACCTGGGATAAATCGCACTTGGTTGTGGTGCATAATTGTATGCATTATGTATGCATTTGATTTACTAAAATTCTTTTGAGGATTTTTGCACCATGTTTATAAAAACTATCAGTCTCTGGTTTTTTTCCTTAATGTCTTTGTCTGATTTTGATGTTCATCTCTTCATTTTTAAGTGACATAACTGCCTCCTTAAAAAAGTCCAAATAAAAAATGTGTATGATTTCTACTTATTTTTTAAGACCACTCAAAATATGCACGCTATTTTAAACAACAAAAGGACATTTAAAAATCCCTTTTAGCTTATTATCCAGTACTAGTTGCTTAAAATACGTAATCACGTTCACGGTAAAACCAATCGAGGCCAAGTGTGAATGATAATGCCTTATCAACAGTAATGCATGGGGGGGGTATTTCATAGTTTCCCCGTCTACTGTTTCATTTTACTCTCATGAGTGGGCCGGTATTGCTATGATTTCCCCTTGCAGATCAGCAAACAGGGACTCAGGGGTGCGTGCCTTCCTTGGGGTGAAATGAAGTTGAATGTTCTTGCTCCTAATCCAGGTCTTTCCACCAGAAATATAAGCTTTCCTCCATGGGCCTTTTTCTTGCCTCCCTGAACCCCAGTTTTCCCAGCATGTTCACTGAAGGCCTCTAACTAGGAGCTCAGGGCTAATCCAGCCTACAAAGCAAGAGGTACAGCTTTACCCTCCTTTTGCTCAGCCCCTCCCCCTACCCCATCGGCCCCATCCCCTGTTGTAGAACCATCCCAGACACAAGCTGGGCGGGCGGCCCCAGAGCACTGCAGAGCACACGGCTCCCTCCTTTCTCTCCATCTCATCCCAGCGCTGACCTCGGACTTCTGTGCGACCAGAAATGACGCGCTCCCTGCTCTTAGCCATGACATAAGACCTAAAATGAAAGCCCAAGAGTCTGTGTGCCTTGACATCTGGCAATACTCGGAGGGCCTCACAGGGCCTAAGGGCATGTTTCCCTCCCCACTCTGCTCCCATGGACATGGTCTCCTCCCAAAAACTCCTCATTATGGGCACCAAACCCAGTGCCTGTTTGTTCCCTGGTAGTGGGCTTCACTTCCCTGAAAGCTCGAAGAATGGTTTGAACAAGCTAATCATGTCCCCCACGGGCATCTCCCACGGGCATCAGCCGGGGACACTACGGAGCCTCCTCCCACAGCCCCTGCTGGTTCCCTCTGCTCCTGCAAGCAGTCAAGGCTCCTTGCTCTCTTCACACTTTCCGAGTCACTCTGCGCCCCTGCTTACGAGTGCACCGCCGCTATTTAGAGAGACATGGGTACCAAACGTTAATGACCCCTGGGAAGGTAAGGTGTCCCCATTCAAGGGCTATCAGATCCCTGTCACGTCCTCCACTTTGGGCCATTACCTCGCACAAACTAGCAGCACGCCTTTGGTTTGTCTTTTAGAGTCTCAGCCTTTTTGCACACTGCTCTGCAGTTATTTTAAACGTACGCATTATTTGTCATAAGCGACAGGTTTGTATTTGTTCAGAGAATGGAGAGGGACGAGGGCTCCTGGAGATCAGGGTCAACTAGAAAGCCAGAGGGGTGTGGAGATTCCTAAGTGGGGCTCCCCAGGGGCACAGGGGAAAGGACCAAGTCCCTTTCTCCCAAGAGACAGCTCGTTAGAGCCGGCCCCGGTCTGTAGGCACCACGTTCTCGTGCTGTGATTGTGCCCCCGTTCAGGTTCTCCTCGTAGACCGGGCAGAGGCTTCCGGGCCACACCAGCTGACCAATTACAGGCAGGCCCAAACTTGAACGTTCTCGGGCCCCTGGCCCTTTCAGCGACCCCTATAGAGAACAGTCTCCGGTCTTCCTTGCTGGTATTTAGAAACGACTGATGTCAAAAACCCCCCTCTCCATCCTCCCCGAGAGGCAGGGAGCGCAGAAAGACGAGGGTACACAGGCCGGCGCTCGTTCAGAAATCCGTTTGCACCTGGAGAGAACAGCCGGTTTCTCTTCCTGGCGTTTTCTCGTGGACATACATTCTTCAAGGCACACAGAGCGAGGAGCCCAGCCAGTCCTTCTGGACTCTTCCTCCTGCCTGCTTAGGTGGGCCTGGAACCAGGTAGAACAGCCCTGGAGTGTTTTCTTGTAGTTGCTCTACCCCCCAATTCCACGTTTATACAAATATCAACATGACATTTAAAAATCTCTGTCTCCCTGTTACTCGCAGCCAGAATCTGTGAATTATTCCCTGTAAATTCTGCGGTGTTCAAACCCGGTGCATGCGTGCATAGTGTTCCTGCGGCAACACACAAGACCTTCGCTAGGCCAGCGCGCTTTCCCCGGGCTTTGGAATAAATCCTCATGTAGGATCCGTTTTAAACCACAAGCCCACTTGCACAGCGGAGCAACATCTGGAACAGCGGAAGATGTCGGGTAACATTGCGAAATATAAAACATGACACTTATTAACTTTTTCCTGTGTTAAAAATATTTTTAAATAATGGAAGCAATCTGATAGCACATTTGAAAAAACTTTGCTGCTCAGAAGATCTAGGAAGAAAGAGAATTCAGTCCTTTTCGGGTTTATTTCATTGCTTTTTGCTTGAGTTGCACTTTTTCCCATTTTAGAACATCATTACCTTTGCAAAAATGGATTTTGCTCCAAAAGCATTCTCACACACTTGCCTTTTCGTAGGTAAGAATGTCACACTGAGCCCCAGAAAAACAAGCCGTACATCAACGTATTAACGAGCAAAGCAAGTCCGCGGTGAGAGGTTCATTGTCATCCTGGTCCTCCTCCGGTGCAGCCGCGCAACGAGCAGGGGTACGCAGGTTTCTGACAGCCCACGCGTCGGAGCGCCGCATGCCCCTGCGAAGTCTATCCAGAAAACCGTTCCAGCCGCTAAAGGGCACAAGGAAATCTGAACCAGAGCTGGAACCATCCTGACCATCGGGGGCCGGGGCTACAAAGTGGGCGGCAGGGTGCAAATGCCCTGAGCAAGACCCATCCGGGGACTGGCCACCGCCTCTCTGCCACTCTCTGAAACCCGAGTCCTGGCCACAAATGTCCCCAAGTCAAACTCGAAGCCTAAAACAGCTCCGAAATGTTGCCTGCGCACAGAAGGAGAGGAAAGGGACTCTCCCACAAGGAATGGAAAAACAGAGGGACAATGTGGAACACACGAACTGACGGCAAACGTGTCTTCTTTAATTACGTGATAAGAGATTAAATAAATCTTTAGCCCAAAACACTGAAAGTCTGTCTATTCAGCAAACACAGTGAATCAGCAAATTGTTTTTTTCCAGCCTCCCAGTTTAGTGAAATTGACCTGTCTTTCCAGCCAACCTGTCTTCAGCTTCCCACCGTTGCAAAAGCTTTAGAAAATTGAGAAGGCAATGTTCCAGCCCTTGGAAGGCCAAGGCCTCCCTGATGGCCACGTCTAGGAGGGCAAGAGGCGACGCCCATGCGCAGAGGCTGCTCTAGGAGCTGCAAATACCAAGATGACAGCCCCAGCCCTGGCTGGAAGCCAGACTCCCTGCAGATCCCGCGCAGAGGTTGCCCCCAAATAATGTCCCACAGTCCCCACAGGAAGCGCCACACAGGTATGACGGTGTCGGCTTCTTGGACGCAGACATGGAGGCTCATGGAAGCCAGCGTTTTCCCAAAATAACAGAGGAAGGAAGAGGCACAGATGAACGCTGACCCAGGTCTCCCCGGATGCAGCTACTCCCAGAACCGTCCTCTCCAAACTGTTCGGTAACTACGTATTCACAATGAACTGCTTTCTCATCATTCAAGAAATTAGCTGCCAGAAATGGTTCCACCTTGAAGAGAGAGTCGAGGACAACAGACACCAAGAGCAGCTCAGTGGACCCTCTCGGGTGTGGAACGGCCAGCGAGCCGAGCGGCTGCAAGTGCCCGAGGACGGCCGGGTGCGGGCGGCCTGGTGCTTCCCCAGAGCTTGCTTTGCCCAGCGCGGCGCCTGCGTTTTCGCACCAGCTGTTCCAAGAGTCACGTTTTAGGCAGCTGGTGACAGTCATTTTCTCATTCTGCAGAGGAAGCCGCTAAGGTTCAGGCGGGTTAAATGATTCACCCGAGATCAGGCGAGCCTCAGGATCCAGACACGAAATCCCACGACCGTGGCAGAGAACGAAGCTCCGGGATCAAGGTGCTCACCGACCGGGTTTCTGGTGAAGCAAGTCCCAACAAACGCAGGGTTGTGATGTTATACAACATTTCCCAAAGCCCGTATAACCCAGATTTCATGCCTTTTCCTTTGTCTTAATTTCTGACTTCAAAATGTTTAAAATACCAAGTTTCCATGTAACTGGGAAACTACCTTCAGAGTTTATTCTTTTCTTACATTTTATAGTTTTGTTGTAGCTGAGAGCTGTAGGAGAATTTGAAAACAGCAGAAATGATAAAAGCGCGGGCATAATAACAGAGATAAATAGTAAGATAGAGCTGAAGACTGAATCAGTGAGTGAAAATATAAGATTAAGGCTTTTTCTCAGAAACCTACAGGAAAGGCTGGAGAGATAGGAAATACCAAAGAAAAGCATAGAGGAATGACAGTAAAAACACCAATATCTGCGCAATAGAAATCCCAGGAGGGACCAATAAAACCAGAGCAGAACGAATGTTTGGAAAAATAATGCAGGTGTATTTCCTGGAGAGAAAGAAAGAAAAAAAAGCTTAAGGAAGTTTTTAAAAAGATGGGAAAATAAGGAAAAACGGCACATATGGACATATTGCAGTGAAATTTAAGACCACCAAACACAAAGAGAACACTCCGAGAGCTTCCATACGTAATGCGCAGCTCGCCTCCTGAGAACAAGACCCCGATTGTCACTGGACTTCCCAACAGCAGCGCTGACTGCAAGAGAACAGTGGAGCAATATTTTTAAATAATTAAAGGAAAACAGATCTGAACCTAGAATAGTATTTCTAGAATAGTATTTCTTCACAGGTGAAGACATGCCGGGCAATCCCCGCATAGTCTCAGAGGGTTTCCATACAAAAACCCACTTTTTGTGAGAAAACTCTTGGGGGAAAATCCTAACCCTAAGAGAGCTAGACCCCTGGACATCGCTGTAAAACACAGGGAATTCACAGGAGCCAAATATGTTGGTGACATTTGTTCCTGGGGAGAACCCAGAATCTAACCCGTGGGCAGTTCAGCACGAAGCATCGAAGGTTGGGGAAGAACACCACGGGATACGGAAGTGTGGTAACTTCCTTCCTTGTGAGGAGGAAAACATGGACACGGATAAGCTTACAAAGTCGGTGAGGATCAATGGGAACACCTGGGGGGCTCAGTTGGGTAAGGGTCTGCCTTTGGCTCAGGTCATGATCTCAGGGTCCTCAGATGGAGTCCTGCCTTGGGCTCCCTGCTCAGCGGAGAGTCTGTTCTTCTCTCTCTCTCTCCCTCTGACCCTTCCCACTGATCGCTTTTTCTCTCTCAAATAAATGAATAAAATCTTAAAAAAAAAAAAAAAGTCAGTAAAGATCAACGCACGTGAGAACTTGTCCTGAGGTGAAGACAATTGTCAAAGCAAAAATGCCAAGGCTCAAGCCAGCAGAAGAAAATCGGGCCCATACCGTAGAAAGCAGAAACAAAAACTAAAAGGAGGAATTCAGCAAATTAAAAATATAAGATACAAAAAGTGAGCTTTTTCCTATGAGTAATTACGATAAATGAAAATAGGTTAAATCCACCAACTGAGAGACAGATCTGGAGTTAAAAAGAAGAACATAAGAGAAAAACACTGAGAACAAAAAGACAGAGAAATGGAAATAGAAGGGTCAAAATCTTCTACTAAGCCAATATGAACTGAAGGGGAGTTGTGTAGTAATCGGAATTTCCGACAAAATAGAACGTACAAGGCCAAAAATACTGTCAGGATCTGAAGGGTGGCATTACCTGCTGGTAAAAGCCCTGAGAGAAAACCAGAAGGTAAATCCATAGTAAATGTAAGTACGGCCTCAGCCCATGCAAGCGGCAAGGGCCAGGACCTCAGGGAGCAGCGGCTAAGTCAACAGTCCTCCACGAGGCTTTAGCACGTCTTTTCCCAAAAGGGAAAGAACAAAAAGATAAAATCTAAGCATTGCTGTCCAAGACCCAAACGAGGTCTCCAATCAGCTTGAGCCATCACATAACATTTACGAAAAGAGGCCAAACACGCATCAATGTCCTTCAGGTTCTGTTCCACTATAATACTGGGAGAAAACATAGAAAGTACTGGAGCACCTGGTGGCTCAGTTGGTTAAGCATCTGACTCTTGGTGTCAGTTCAGGTCATGATCTTAGGGTCACAAGATCAAGTCCTACATGGGGCTCCCTGTGGGTGTGGAGTTGCCTTAGATCCTCTCTCCCTCTCCCTCTGCCCCTCCCCTGCTCTTTCTCTATCTCCCTAAGAAAATAAATAAATAAATAAATAAAGTGCACCACTCAATCATGTTAGTGTCTTTACAGAGTTATGTAACAGAGTTATGTAACATATTCTACTCGTAGAACATTTTCCCTAGCTCCCTAGAAGAAGCCATCAGCAGTCACTTCACACTTCCCTCCCCAACCTTACCTCTCCACCCTGAGCCCTGAACAACCGATAATCTACTTTATGCCTCCATTGCTTTGCTTTTTCTGGACATTTCTGGACATTTAAATGGTCTATGATAAGTGGTCTTTTGTGACCTCTTCTTTTACTCTGAGTAATGTGTTCAAGATTTGTCTACACTGTAACATATATCAGGAATTCATTTTTTTATTGCTGCCAAATAATGTTGCATCTTATGGCTAGACCACATTTTGTTTATCCATTCATTAATTGATGGAAATCGGGTTGTTGTCACTTTGGGGCTATTATGAATGATGCTGCTATGAATGTTTGCGTACAAGTTTTTGTGTGGACATATGGCTCATTTCTCTTGGATATATACTTAGGAGTACAATTGCTGGGTCATATGAAAACCCTATATTTTACATTGTTAGAAACTAACAAACTGTTTCTTGAAGTAGTTACACCATTTTGTATTTCCACCAGCAATGTACGTGCGTTCCAGTTTCTCCACATCAACACCTGCTATTGCCTGACTTTTTGATGACACCCATTTTGGTGGATGTCAAGTGCTATTTCATTATGGTTTTTATTTACATTTCTCTGGTGACTAATAGCGTTCAGCTTCTTTTGATGTGTGTATTGGTCATTTATATGTCTTTTTTATAGAAATGACTATTCAAGCCCTTTGCTCATTTATAAATTGGGTTGTCTTTTAATTTTTGAGTTGTCAGTGTTCTTATATATTTTGGACACAATCCTCTTATCAGTTATATAATTTACCAATATTTTCTCCCAGTCCATGTGTTGTCTCTCATTTTATTGACAATGTCCTTTGAAGCACAAAAGCTTATACTATTGATGACATCCAACTTTTCAGTCTCTCTTTGATCACTTATGATTTTGATATTATAGCTAAGAAATCATTGCTTAACCCAACATCACAAAGATATATTGCCATATTTTCTTTGAAGAGTTTTATAGCTTTAGCTCTTACATTTAGTTCTATCATCCACCTGGAATTGATTTTTCTGTATGGTATGAGGTAGGGGTCTAATTTTATTCTTTTGCATGTGGGTATCCAAAGAAGCCAACACCATTTGTTGAAAAGATGATTCTTTCCCCATTGAATTGCCCTAACACTTTCATCAATGAGCCATAAAGAGGGATTTTATTTTTTTTTAATTCAGTTCTGTTCCATTGACTTAGGTACCACGCTGTTTTGATTACAGTAGATTTGTGGTAAGTTTTAAAACCAGGGAATTTAAACCCTCTGAATTTGTTCTTTACCAAGATTGTTTCTGTGATTCTAAATCCCTTCCATTTCCCTTTGGATTTTAAGTTCAGCTTATTAGTTCCTGTAAAAAGTCAGGTAGAATTTTATAGTGATTGCATTGGACTGTACTTAAATGGAGGAAATATTTTCATTTTAACATCGTATGTTCCTATCCATGGACACAGAATATCCTTCCATTGATTTTGGTCTTCTTCGATCTTTTTTTCAAAAGTTCTCAGGATAAATGAAATGACAATTCCACTGTCAACTTTATTCTTAGTGTTTCATCCTTGCTGATGCTTTTCTAAGTGGAAACTTCAATTTCACTTTCAGATTGCTTATTGCTGTATATTATAGAAACACAATGATTTTTTGTATTGGTTTTGTATCCTTTAAACTTGCTGAACTTGTTTATTTTTTTTAATATTTTATTTATTTGAAAGACAGAAATCACAAGTAGGCAGAGAGGCAGGCAGAGAGAGAGGAGGAAACAGGCTCCCTGTGGAGCAGAGAGCCCGATGCGGGGCTCGATCCCAGGACCCTGGGATCATGACCTGAGCTGAAGGCAGAGGCTTAACCCACTGAGCCACCCAGGCTCCCCGCTGAACTTGTTTATTAATTCTAATACATTTTTAGTGGTATGGCAAACTTTTAAGAAATAGTTAAGTCTTCCTATACAATTCTTTAAAATAAAATACTAGAATGAATAAAAAGTTGCCCAGCACATTTTTATGAAGCTTGTATCATTTTGATTGCAAAATCAAATAAAGGTAATAGAAGAAAAGAAAGTAAAGTTTCAAAAATCCTAAATAAAATTTTAGTCAGAAGATTCCAATATTATATTTAAACAATCATAACTCACTACCAAGATGGGTTCATTTCAGAAGTTCAAGGAGAATTGAATATCAGAAAAGTAATTAATGCCTCTTTTCCACTAATTGTTTAAAAGGGAAAAGTTATATGATTATCTCACCAAGTCAATGACATAAGGAAGTATTTGATGACTTAATACAAAATCTCTCAGCATACAAGATCATAGAAGATTTCCTTAAGGCAAAGGTTACGTGTCAAAAATCTAAAGCAAATATACATAAAGAAACAACTTGAAATGCATTCTCTTTAAGTTTTGGGGGTGGAAACAAGAATATTCACTATCATAGCTGTATTTTAACATAGTCATAGCAGCCTTAGCCAATGGTATAAGAAAATTAAAACAAGTTAAATTGAAAGGAAAGAGATAAGACCTCATTATTTGCATTTTGCAAATAGTCATTTGCATAATTAACTAAAAGTGAAAATATAGTCGATATTAAAATAAATTAGAAGATTTAATTAGGTTGTTAAAGATAAGATCATCTTACAAAACAAAGAAGCATTTCTCTATACCTGAAACGTCCAACTAGAAAATAAGATTTATAATAAGAACACAAATTAAGAAATATATATAGACGCCTTACATCTAGCACCAAGATTTGGCTTCTAAACAGCATTCTCTAATAAAGAGAACAGGAGTTTCTTGAAGAAAAAGGCCAAGGCCAGGGCTGGGGCGTGGAGGGCACCAGAGGAGCTGGAAGCTGTTGTGGTGTGAAGAAGGAAGGACGTGCTCGAGGAATAATGAGGCGTATCCAGAGGACACAGGAGTCAGCTTGTATGGTCAGAGCTGGAGCTGGCTGAGCAATACAATCAATCATGGTAGTAAGAGATTATTATCCGTACAACAAAACGAATGTCCGTAAGTTCATGCTGATAAAAAAACTGAGTAAATAAATCAACAGGGGAAGAATGTACCGCTTTTCCTTACAGTAGAATCCCAACTCACATAGAGTGAGTGATGGACACTGAAAACCCCGTTTTGCAAACACCCCAATCATAATTCTTGCAGGCAAAAAAAAATCATCAGTATATGCTAAAATTAGTGGGTGAAAGTGTGGTGAAAAATAGGATATTTGCACAGCCTCAAAGTATCTCTCCATCATAAGCTCATTAATTAAAAAGAGAAAAATAATAACTTTGCTGCAGAGAAACCTGACAGGCACCACCTTAACCGTGTTACCAAAGCTGAAGAGAGTTATGAAAATTATGTACCCTTTGTTCCGATGCCCCGAGTAGGGCACAGAATCACTTATGTGCATGCTTTCCAGGTTTGACAAATAGAAACACAGAATGCCCAGTAAAACTTGAATTTCTGATAAACAATGGAACATTTTTTAGTATAAGCTTGTCCCATGCAATCTTTGCGTGGTCTGTTTGGAACGTCTCAACCACAGTGACACGGTATTCTTCATTTGATCATGAGGACACCCGAATTTAATCATGAAGAAACATCACACAAACCCAAATAGAAAGACATCTACAAGCCAGCTGTCCAGTAATGCCTCCTTCAGTCAGTATATCTTTCAGCAGTATTAAATTGACGAAAGGCAAGAAATACCAAGAAAGTGTCCTAGAATGGAGGAGACCAAGGAGGCATGACGATGAAATGCAGCGAGAAGTTCCGGGCTGGATCTTAGGCCAGAAAAAGGACCAGCGCATGAGAAATGAGTCGAGTAACTCAAGTTCACATCTGGGGAAGCTGAGTGATGAGCCGAGAGAAAATCTTTTTGTAACCCTTTGCAACTGGTTTGTAAGTTGGAAACAATTTCAAAATGAAAAATTTTAAGAGTAAAGATATAAATGATTTGAATAAGTCACGGCTTGCACAGGATAACATTTTAAATGCTTTAAATTAGCCTCAAATTATTCCATGAACTCAATGCAGTATCGCTCAAATTCAAGTTGGACCCTTCAAAGAAACTCTAAACTTTATAAGAAAGAATATAGGTCCACAAAATCATAAATCAGCCTGAAAGAAGCATGAAGAGGGGTGTTCTCTCTGCCTGACAGTAAGCAAACCCCAAATCCATCCCGGATGGTAATTGGTATCGGTGCAGAAACCCACAAATCAAGGGGAACAGAACCGAGAGCTCAGCGGATTTTGCGCTTTCCCTGCTGACCCGGGGAACCAGCTTCCCAGCCACCAAGTGACCCTGCGGACACCTGGGTCTGCTCCGGTGGCGTGGACGCTGGAACCGGCCCACGGGGCCACCTAGCCCTCCTGACTCGTGGGAGCACATGCATACTCCACGACCCAACAATGCCTGCTTCCAAAAATGCCCTCACATCCCACCGGGGCTACCCACGAGGGTGTTAACTGTGCACAAGGATATCTCCCCGAGTGTCCTTTTGGTAGGGAGGTTGGAAGCAATCTGGTCGTCCACCCTGGAAGAACGGCGAGGCAATTCTGGAAGGAACTCTTGCCACGGGGCCCTCCCGACAGCGAGAAGCGAGGGGGGTTTGTAGACATTATCAGAGTGAACGCCAAAGACAGACGCCTAAGAAGAGAACAGGAGAAGCAGAATGAAATGTGTGATGTGACACCATCTACGTTTATTAAAACACTCCAACAGAAAACGATACACTTTTCAAGAAAACCTATGCAGAGAACGGAACAGGCGTAACCCGTGAACGTGCTTGCCGACTGCGGGGCGTATTCAGGGGTGGGACGAGAGAAATTGGAAGCAGGGGCTCTGGACACCGACTGGTTCATCACACGACAAGGAGGAGCCTGTGGCGACATCAGGCCGCTCGCTGAGGAGGAAGAAGAGCCAGCCCAGGGCTCACCCACGTCGAACACCACACACACACACACACACACACACACACACACACTCCTTCCACAGCAAGTGGGTGGTGCAACAAAGACTGACGACATTGGGGTCCATCTCACCCCGCAATGGCGAGCGGGGACCAGGACGCCGGACGGGCTCAGCGGGACGGGCGGGGGCGGGGAGCCGCGGGGGCGGCGGGAGGAGGGTCCGGGCATAAGCCAGTCACACTCCTGACCACACCGCACGCGTCTTTCTAGGGAGCTCGCACCCGTGACGCAGGGGGCTCTGTCTGCTCTCACGCCCAGGTCTCGCCCACGTAAGGCCCAGTTGCCCAGGGACGTCAGAGTTCAAGAAAAGCTATTTTCTTGAAATGCACGAAATGCTATTGCGTGCCTAAGAAGTTCCCAGCCTACGCTGGGGGGACGAGGTCTCCGGGGTCCCCGTGTCACTGTCCATCCCCCCGAGGCCCGGACGCAGCCGTGAGCTTCGCGGAGGGTCCCCACCAACACAAACTGATATTTGTACCGTCCGCTCCCACGTCCTGGGAAACTTCTTCCCTGTCCGCGGCTTACACACTCTGAGCCCGTATGCCGCACCATCCCGCGCGGCCTGCTGACAGCTCGTTACTGAAATTTTCCTTCACCAGCTATTAAAATCGCAAGTGCCTCATTAATAGGGGGTTGCAAAGGTTTAGCTCAATTTCTGCAGCTCTGTCAGAGGACGAGGCGTCTGGGCTGGTGCCCGCGGATTTCCCAGGCACAGGACAGGGCCTGCTCCCTGAGAAGCCCCATTCAGGAGATTCCCAGAGAACTGCGAGGAAGCACCTCCTAGCGTGGCGGGTCTGAGCCCACTGCCGAGGAGAGTGCGGGGTCCCCTCTCGCAAGAGCTTTGCAGGTAGGACAGTGGAGAAAAGCCGGGCAGCACCCGCCAGCTCAGGGGGTCCGGAGGCGGCCCTGGGCGCGCGTGCCAGGCAGGAGGGCTGAACACGGAGCTGGCGGGTGGAAGGCGGCCCTGGAAACACCTGACGATCCAACTCATCCCATAGTTCCCTCCCGTCCTACACTTCCCGGACGACCTCACATAGGGTTTTGCTGTGTCTCTTCCTCAGCTTAGAATTCTGGCCGATGTCTGCATGCCCAGAGTAACTGCACAGTAGCCTGAGCTGTGCCAGAAACCCTGGGCACAGAGATGGAAGGCGGGACAGTTCTGTGCTACCCAGTCTCCCGATGTCTGCGGCGGCCTTGTCACTGTTTCCCGTAAGCCCGAGTCTTCCCAGCCCTCCCTGGGTCCGCTGTCAGGGGAGGGAGGCGCACGGTGACCCGCAGGCCTCATGGAAGCCCTCACCCAGCGACGAGGTTGGCGCGACAAAGGGGAGAAAGGAAGGAACCCGACCGCGAATGAAGCCTCGAGCAGACGCGCACAGGGAAGCAGAGCCGCCGGAGGTGCCCCCGTCCGTCCCCACCCTGCCACCTGCAGTCACGGGCTCTCCCCCCTGCCTGCTTCCGTCCCACTGACCTCGGCAAGCGGGACCGCAAGTGCGGGATGGTGCCCTGGCTCACGGCTCGCTCGTTCATGTCGCCAGGAGCACGCACAGAAGAGATGGGTGTGAATCCAGACGGGGGCACCCCAGTCCTTCCCAGCCCTGTTCTGGACGTTCTTCGGACAAAGAGAACACGCCTGCCGGCCCGTGTGTGTGTGTCTGTGTCTCAGAAGCCCTCACGTCGGAGTCGGTGATAAGACAAAATTAGCAAAGCGAGTCACGTGGGTGACTGATGCTCGCTCCGCCCGCCGCTGTGGGGGGCTGGGGATCGGGCTGGCCCAGAGCTGCCCTTGGGGTCCGGGACCCCTTCTACAGAGATACCGGACGGCGACCCAGAGCAGCAGGCCCGTGTCACCCGTTCGGCAGCACGGGCCCCGAGGAACGTGGAGAAAAGTTGTCAGCACCTACGGACTGAGCCCAGCCCCTGAGGGTCCCTGAGCTGCAGACGGACACATGGACACACGGACACACGGGGGGCCATGTGGTTGGCTTGCCCCCTCTGAGGCGGGAGTGGAGGACGGAGCAGAACACACTCGGGCCTCCTCCCCAGGCCATGGGAAACCCCTGCCTGACTCCCACCGATCTGTGCTGTACGTGACGGTCCTTGTCAGAACGAGCTGGGTAAGACCGACAGACGCCAGGCCGCGGAGCAAACGTGAGCGCATGAGTTGTGCGTCTTCTGCCCCGGTGGCCGACGATGGACCCCTGCGCCCTCCCTGGGCTGGCGAGGCAGCCGTGGGTCCCGTCCAGGGCAGACACGGGGATCTCTGACTCAGGTCCAAGTGTGCTGGCAAAGACACACCGGGCCACCCGGAGGCTGTGCAGGTGACTCGAGGGACATCAAAGCCCCAGCCCCGTCTGGTCTCGAGGGGGTCAGGTGTTCACACGAGCTGGGACCACACAGGTTCTGCCCTGGGGTGGGCTCTCCAGCGTGCTCGGGTGTTTCCCTCCAAGTCTGATGCTTCTATATCCTTCCCTGGAGAAAACCCAGCCACACTGTCCCTTCATCTCCAGACTTGGGACTCCCTTCAACTGAGGAGTTATCCCAACGTAGTTTATTTCTTTCTTAGAATAATTTTCACGGGTCACGTTCATTCAGGAACTCTGTCCCCATGCGGATGATTCCCCTCATGTTTAAATAGCCCGGTTCGCAGGGACGCGGTCTACACACCTGCCCACGTGCACCTCTAGTGCTGGAAGGTGGTTTCTGTCCTGTGAGCTTGGGGAGCTTCAGGACGCGCTGGAGACCATGGAGCACGTATTACTGTCCCCTCGTGTGAGCCACGAGGAAGCCGAGAGGCAGAAGAGGAAACAGGTGGCTGGACTGGCCAGCAAAGGAGCTGGGGGTTGGCCAAGCCATGCCTTCCACATTCTGGGCTTCTCACCATGTCTCGAGAGTTCTGTACCCCGGGCACCTTGGACAGTTTGCGGGGAATTTCTTCGAGAAGAAGAAGTGGACAGGCAGATGATGCACGTAAGGCCCATCATGAGCCCCTGTCCTTCGGGGGCCCCGGAGACCCCTCCCAGGAAGGCGGAGAGGTTTGGTGGAGACCCCTCCCCCCCAGGTTCCCCCCGCTTCTGCGCCCAGGCAGCCCTTCCTTCCACCGACCCCAGCCCCGAGCTCCTTCCTGCTCCTCCAGGAGGCCCGCGCCCCAGAGGAGGGCTGAGCTGATAGGGAAGCCGCTAACGGGGGTGATGACGTCAGGGCTCTGCCCCCACCACCCACGGCGGGACCCACAGCTCTGAGCACATGCCGGCATCAAATAACCCTCTCATCCCACCCACTTGGTGTTTAGTGACAGAAGTCCACAAATCGGTGGCAGATGGTGCCACTCAGTCCACGTTACCGGGGTCGGCGGCGCATTCACCAGATGCAGCCCCGGCGAGAACGGCCACGCTCATTCATTCATCCACTCACTCCACACAGGCTCACTGGAGGCCTTCGTGTGACGAGGCTCGGGGACGCGGCAATACCAGACACATGTCACCGTCCGGAAGACGCGCCCGGTCACAAGGATGACCGAGTGCTCCGATCAGCGGAAACTCAGGGCGGTGTGGGCCTCGGGGAGCCCGCAAAGGACTGAGGGGCTCTCCCTGCGCGGTGTCTGGCCGGACACAGACCTCTGGCAGCTCTGGGCCTAGAAAGCTGAGCTCCCTGAGCCTGATGCCATCCTGACTTCCAGGATCTCAGCCTCAGGTTTGGGGTGCCTGGCCCGTCCTGTGACTTGACTTGAAGGGTTTCTCCAGCTCTGGCCTGCCTTGTGCTCACCGAGGTGACAGGCTACGTCACCACACAAAGAACCCTGACTATTCCGCGAGAGCCTGGCTTAAAGAGAGCCCAGCGACTTCCTTGCCCCTCTTGGGAAGAGGTCTGTCCCTCAACAGCCAAGGGGACACGCCAGTAGGATGGGAGTGGGGTGCTCCTAATATGGGGTTTCTCCCCGCAGATGCAAGAATGAGATTGTGGTGCCCAGATTTCGATTCAACAAATATAACATTTCCTGCAGGGGGAGGGTCACACCCTCCTTCCCAGTCCCACACACTTGTCACACCTGCAGCCTGCGTGACAGCGTGCTCACTCTGGAAGTAGAGGGTGGGTGCCAAGAGGGGTTTTCCCTCATTTATTTGGTGATGGGGTGGGTGGTGCCAGGTGGCTTCAGGGCCATGGACGGCAGACCCAAGGAGGGCAAGCAGCTACCCCCTTTACAGGTCAGACAGAGGGGTGTCCCTAAACCTGGTGTGAAATGGGTAGGTCCTAATGTGTAAAGAGGGGAGCAACATATCAGTACTTGTTTAATCTTTTAATTGCTAATATTTTCATTTAGGTCTTATTTATGCTATAGCAGAACTGTGATTTCTTATCTTTTTATATGCAAATCCGACGGAACAGTGGGGCCCTTGTTCATAGGAGACTCTCAGTATGCCCATTGTGGGAGGGAGGGAGGCCTGTGGACCGGGCAAAGTACAGGCTTGGAAATCAGGAAACAGGAGACCCAGTCCTGGGTGTGTGATTAGCCTCTTGAGACTCAATTTCCATATCTTAAAAATGATGTTAGACTAATGATCTCTTAGGTCCTTTTCAGCTCTCAAATGCGATGACATGGAGCATAATTTGACCGTTTAGAATTAGTGTAGGCATCAATGATTATTGCTGCTTTGCATTTAGGGCTTCATATTAATCACGGACACACCATTTATTTGACAGCGGTTTTTTTAAAGGGATATAACCTCCAACTGAAACATTGTTCATCTGAGAAAAATATGCAATGGCACCATGGGAAATTGCTGATATTTGATCATTTTGACTTGCACAAATAGCAACTTCATGTGGTTCAGCTAATGTTCTCTCTTAAAAGGATTTACTTTAAGACAGAAGTTCTCCATATAATGTGATTTTTTTTAAATTTCATGGACCGACATAATTGTCCACAGAACTAGAACAAATAATACGAATATTTTATGGGACAACAAAAGACCCCAAAGAGCTGACGCTTTCCTGAGAAAGAAGAACAAAAATGGAGGTTTCACAATTCCAGATATCAAGCTAGACAGCAAAGCTGTAGAAATCCAAACAGTATGGTACTGGAACAAAAACGGACACCTAGATCAGGGGAACAGAACAGAGAGCCCCCAAGTAAACCCACACTTATACGGTCAATCCATCCTGACAGAGGAGACAATAACATACAGCGGGAAAACGACAGACTTTTCGATAAATGGTGCTGGGAAAACCGGACAGCCACACACAGAATAATAAGACTCGATCACTTCCAATCCCCACCCAGAAAATAAGCTCAAAGTGGAACAAAGATGTAGATGTGAAACCTGAACCGTAAATGTCCTGGAAGAGAACACAGAATGTGTCTGACGTCCACTGCAGCAGTGTTTTTCTACATATGCTTCCTGACACAAGGGAGACAAAGCAAGAAGAAACTACCAGGACTACATCAAGACAAAAAGCTTCTGCATGGCAAAGGGATCAACCAGCAAAACTAGAAGACTATGTGCTGAATGAGAGAAGAGATTTGCAAATGACATACTTGACAAAGGGTTAGTATCCAAACTATATAAAGAACGGATACTCAACACCAAAACAAAAACAAAACAAACAAACCAAAAAAGTGAACAATCTGATTAAAAACTGATCAAAGGACCTGAATAGATACTTTTCCAAAGAAGACATCCAGATGGCCAACAGACACATGAGAAGATGCTCAACATCATTCATCCTCAGGGAAATGCAAATGAAACCACAATGAGATATTGCCTTATAGCTGCCAAAATGGCTAAAATTAAAAAGACAAGAAGTAATAAGTGTTGGTAAGGAGGTGGAGAAAAGGGAACCCTTGTGCCCTGTTGGTGAAGAAGAAAATTGGTGCAGCCACTGTGAAAAACAGTGTAGAGTGTCCTTGAAGAATTAAAAATGGAAATACCATGTGATCCAATAATTCTTTTTTTATATATATTTTATTTATTTATTTGACAGAGAGAGAGGTCACAAGTAGGCAGAGAGGCAGGCAGAGAGAGAGGGAGAAACAGGCTCCCCACTGGGAGCCTGATGCGGGGCTCGATCCCAAGACCCTGAGATCATGGCCCGAGCCGAAGGCAGAGGCTTAAACCACTGAACCACCCAGGTGCCCCTGATCCAATAATTCTATCCTGGGTATTTACACCTAGAAGACAAAAACACTAATTCAAAAACATAAGCACCCTTATGATTATTTGCAGCACTGTTTGTAAGAGTCAACATGCAGAAGCAGCCCAAGTGCCATCAAGAGACGGATGGATAAGGCAGATGTGGTATACATGTATACACACAGACACGCACACATGCACACCTGGGCATCAGGAATATTACGCAGCCATAAAAAAGACGAGGTCTTGCCATTTGCAACAACATGGATGGAGCAGGACGTGTGATGCTAAGTGAAATAAGTCGAACTAAGAAAGGCAAATACTATAGAATTTCACTCATATGTGGCATCTAAGAAGCAAAACAAACAAGCAAACAAAGAAATAAAAGGACAAATACAAAAGGACTTTTAAATACAGAGGACCAACTGGCTGTTTTCTGAAGGGAGCTGGGTGAAGGGATGGGCTGAAATAGGTCATGGGGATTCAGAGCGCTCTTACTGGGTCATGCCCTGGGCTGGGAGGTCACTGAGCTCAGCAAACAGGACTCCCAGGTAGCTGGGCCAGCATCCCTGAGAGAGGCCACTGAGGGGACCACAGCCGGAAGCCAGGACCCACTGCAGCCCTGGGGGCGGTCAGGCCTGCCCGGGCACTGCCTCCTCTCTGCCTTTCTCAAGAAAAGCCAAGCATGGGCTTTCGGTGGGCAATCCATACCTGACTTGACACAGGCATGCGTCGGTTGATCTTTGGGATTCGCTGAGAGTGGCAAGAAGTGGACGGGCTGGGGAGCCTCCAAGCGGACTTTATTCCGGCTTCTAGTTTCAGGAATTTGAGAGCGACCGGCCTTGACTGCAGTGGACGGCCACTGAGACAAAGATACAGAAGGTCACAGACTACGGACAGGAGATTCTGGAAATGTGGCTGGCTTTGAGGATATTGGAGATTCTCTTGTGAAAACTCCCCTTTAATTAGAAAGATGTTGAGTGATGATTATTTTGAAACAAAATGAGCAAAATTTAAAATTTCACTGTAAAGATCCACCAATGGTAGCAGCCAAGGAAGAATGTTTGAGTGTCTCCGTGCGAACAGATTTACAGAAAATGGAAGACGGAGTGACTGGCTTTAAAGGCCCTGATAAATGTGGGAAACAGAACACACACATACTCACGGCAGAAACACATCGGAGCGCGGTCCCATCGGGGGGTGAGGAGGCCCACAGTGGAGGTGGACCAGCAAACGTCACGGAGGAAATCCTGTTCTCCCACTGACCTTGTCTCCCCAGTAAAATGTCCTCAGTCACGCTGGGCAGACAGAATAAGACACAAACATGCCTCCAAATGTCATGTGAGGAACCAGCGGTAACGGGAGAATTAAATAATCGTTTCGTCAATGCTTGAAGCGTGTGCTGTGGGGGCAAACAGGGTAGAGAATTCAGTATGACTCCGGTTACGGTTATGGAAACTTTCAGAGGGCAGGTGAGCCTGAAGCTTGTTTTGAAGGATAGGAAATTTGTAACAAGCAGAGAAAAGGCATCAAAGTTACCATCCAGGTAGAGAGAAGCCGGGGGATGCAGGCACGGGGAGGAAGGACTCTGTTGTGTCCAAGAACCAACCCACTGCGTGTGTCCTGAAGCCCAGAAACAAGAATTGTTAAGAAGATGAGGTTCCAAGGGGCACCTGGGTGGCTCAGGGGGTTGAGCCTCTGCCTTCGGCTCAGGTTATGATCGCAGGGTCCTGGGATCGAGCCCCGCGTCGGGCTCTCTGCTCAGTGGGGAGCCTACTTCCTCCTCTCTCTGCCTGCCTCTCTGCCTAATTGTGATCTCTGTCTGTCAAATAAATAAATAAATTATTAAAAAAAAAAAAAGAGATGCGATTCCATGCAGAAGTTGTGACTTTATATTCCTTCAGTCCAGCGCTCAGTGGAAAAAGTCAAGCTGACATGCCCATGGATCCTTGGATTTAAAGACTTCCGGGGAGACATGGCGTCACTCCAACACAAGGCACAGAGCTGTAAATATCTTAGGAGTGGTACATATATTGCAAGTGAGAAGTCAACCCTGGACGTGAGTTAATGAAAGGCCCTCGGATTTGGACTTAAAACACTGTCCTGTCCCAGAATCGTATGTACATGTTTGTTCACATGAAAAATGTTGGTTTAAGTGAATGGTGAACCTTTGCCACAATTTTCGTGACTGTTTTGGCATTTCCTGGGTGTGAATGTGTGCGGAAGTGGCCAGCAGAAAGACCTTTTCTTTGGAAAGGGTTGAAGAAATCAAGGCCATTTGGCCCAGACATGGAATGATCAGCCCCAGACAGACGGGACTGGGATTGTGGAGATGAGGACGGCGTGGTGGGGGGCCGTCCGTCATTTGAACCAGACTTGGGTCAACGCAGAGCTGGGCACAACCTAGCAGGTTGCGGTCACCTCAGGGAGAGATGGACTCTTGCGCTGGAGAATGAGATGCTTGGCTTCAAATCCACTCCTTCCCATTCTAGCGTTCGTTGGACAAGAGACCATTTCTTCAAGTCCCAAGTGAGGAAAGACATGGCTTAGATCACGGTTATCAAGAAGACTGAAGAAGAGAGCCTGTCACAGGGACTCAGGACACGGCCCAGTGCTGAAGAAGTCACCCGTACAACCTCCCTCATGACCCTCTCCACCCCTCCCCCATCCTCCTTGCTTGTATCTGTGCGATGAAGCTCTGCCCGGAGAGCAGACGGGGCCTGAGTCTGGAGCTGAGCATCAGGAGAACGGGGTGGCGTGGCCACTCCGCGTCGGCCCATGTGCAACTCCAGGCTCTGTGAGCAGCGAGGACGAAACGCCGCGTCACTAAGACAGGACGCCTAGCAACGGTGCTGATTGCAATAAGCCATGGAGAACCGAGGAAAAGTAAAACATGAAAATAAATTGTGTGGGTTCCAAGAAAAAAAACAAAACACTCCATTACTTAGTTATTTCACTTATCCTTATTGCCTGATGATCAAGAAAACCAAAAGCGATTTGCATTTCATTAAGCACGTGTCCGATTGGGTTATTACTTTAAAAACCATTCTAATGTTGGGGGTAATTTTCATATGATTATCAAAGGCTAACCTGAGTTCGCGTGTGGCCATCATGAATAGTTTCTGAAATATGTAGCTAAGTCTTCTGGTTAGACCAACAAAACAGAGAGGATCAGTGCTCAGAACCCAGAGAGCATCTCTAGTCTCTTTGAAGGTAAGACCATGATTTGGGTTTGTTTTTTGCTTTTGTTTTTGTTTTACTATAATTAAAAACACCATATGCTGAGCCATAAATTCTCACTGAAAAAAACACAGAAGAAATCTATTCACCCCTAAGTGTGTTAAGTCTTGTAAAGAAAATTCAGATGCTGGGGCGCCTGGGGGGCTCAGTGGGTTAAAGCCGCTGCCTTCAGCTCAGGTCATGATCTCAGGGTCCTGGGATCGAGCCCCGCATCGGGCTCTCTGCTCCGCAGGGAGCCTGCTTCCTCCTCTCTCTCTGCCTGCCTCTCTGCCTAGTTGTGATCTCTCTCTGTCAAATAAATAAAATATCTAAAAAAAAAAAAGAGAGAGAAAAGAAAATTCAGATGCCTAAGTCTGTTAGGTCACAGGTTGGAGCCTCCCAATCTGCTCCTGCCACGCCCACCATGAGCCTCAGGGGCCGCCTGTGCTCTTGGCGACCCGCTGTGGCCCTCAGCTCCCTCTGTGTCCGCGAGTCTCCACGTGCCGTCCGCAGACCAGCAGCATCGGCCTCGCCTGGGAACGTGCAGACCAGCAGCATCGGCCTC